>NC_090931.1:1369160151-1369468107 GCF_040938575.1 Ambystoma mexicanum
GCTTATCTTCACCCCTTTATCACCAACACTATGGACATCCTTGCCCCTTTAATGAGGATCTCCATGAAGTTTGCCTCCAAGCGCAACATATGGTATGACTCTGACCCAGACTCTCTGAAACTCAAGTGCAGAGTTGCTGAGCGGTAATGGCAGGCATCAGGCACATTCACTGACCGACTGGCCAGCCACCTGCTCCAAAGGCAATACAGACACTTCATCAACTTGAAGAAGAGGGCCCATATCCAAGCCTGCATCTCTGGGGCCACTAACACTGGCACCTTGAAACACCATTTGTTGTATAGGTCCTTTCAAATATTCAATAAATAAAAATAAATCTCCCTTCCAGCCTGTTGTAATGTGTTGATTTTTACTGTTTTCACTGGTTATTGTATTGTTTTTTTTTTAAAATAAATGTTTTAGAGCGCTTCAGTGTGAGTGCTTTATAAATACGAATACATACAAATAAAAAATCTGTGTCGTTTAACAGAGGTACTTATTCCAACTCCCATTGGTACCCTAAATGCATGGCCATAGTGATCACTGAACACCTATGCGGTACAGCAGGACTGTTGGTAGGCTACAAGTGATAAGCCACAAGGGCTATGTTAAAAAACTGATCATGTCAAAAACAGACAGTAATTACACCTCATTTGTTCTTTTTTGTTTTGCAGTCAGTAAATGTGTTTCAGAAGACATAATACAGCATAGTCTGTACTAGATAACAGCAATTCTTTACACAGAAAACTGTGACAATGCCTCTTTCATAGTGCACTAGCTGATATACCAGTCATTGCCCAATCTTTCATTTGCTCATAGGTGCAGGTAACTCCAACATTTTGTGCAGATTGGTGAAAAAGTGTGGAATCGTATTAGGAACAATACTTTGCCAAGCCACAAACTCACAAACAAATGTTGACTTTTTCTGAAATCCAGGGAAAGGGGTGGGGTGTCCAAATGCCATGTAGCCGGTAATGTCCAGAGGGTCCCACCATGTGACTGCAGAACTTGGTGTGGATTGGTGAAACAGTGTGGAATTGTATAGGGAACATACACAAAGTCACAAACGCACAAACCCACAGACTTTTGCTGAAATCCAAGGAAATGGGTGGGTTCTCTAAATGTCATGTAGCAGTAATGTCTGGAGGGTCCTAACAGGTGACTGTGCAAAATGTGGTGCAAATTGGTGAAAAAGTGTGGAATTGTATACAGAACATAGGCAAAACCACAAACCCACACGCAATTTATCACTTTTGCTGAAACCCAGGGAAAGGGGTGGGGTGTACAAATGTCATGTATCCAGTAATGCCTGGAGGGCCCTAACAGGCTACTGTGCAAAATGGGGTGCACATTTGTGAAAAGGTTTGGAATTGTATAGGGAACATAAGCAAAGCCACAAACACACACATTATGTATCACGTTTGCTGAAATCTGGCAAAAGGGGTGGGTTGAACTAATGTAATGTAGCCAGTAATGTCTGTAGGGTCCTAACATGTGCCTGTACAGAATGTGGTGCAGATTGGTGAAATGGTGTGGAATTGTATAGGGAACATACTCAAACCACGAACCCACAAATCCACACCCAGTTTTTCACTTTTGCTGAAATACAAGGAAAGGGGTGGGGTGTCCAAATGTCATGTATCCAGTAATGTCCAGAGGGTCTCAACATGTGACTGCAGAATTTGGTGCAGATTGGTGAAGTGGTGTGGACTTGTATAGGAAACATACACAAAGTCACAAACCCACAAACCCTGAGACCTTTGCTGAAACCCGGGGAAAAGGGTGGGTTGTCCAAATGTCATGCAGCCAGTAATGTCTGGAGGGTTAAAACAGGTAACTGTGCAAAATGTGGTGCATATTGGTGAAAAGGTGTGGAATTGTATAGGGAACATACACAAAGCCACAAACCCCCACACAACTTATCACTTTTGCTGAAATCCAGGGAAAGGGGGGAGTGGTGTCTCAATGTCATGTAGCCAGTAATGTCCAGAGGGTCCTAACAGGTGAGTGTGAAAAATGTGGTCCAGGTTGGTGAAATGGTGTGGAATTTTATAGGGAACATACACTTTGCCACAAACCCACAAATGTTCCCTTTCATATAGTGACATTTTTAATAGTTGTCATAATCTGTCTATCAATATTCAGTGTGTATACCCAGTGCACTTTTATTGTTAGGATCATTCTACAGAAAGTTCTGAATCATGATTCTATACAGTAGATGTTTACCTATGCCCACTACACTTCTTCTCCCCTGCCCACCTTCCACATGTAGTTCAATCTGAGAAATATGAATATTAGTACATTCCAAGCCTAACACAACAAGGCACAAAGGTTGACTATCACCTGTACTAAGTAGGTGATTTTTGTATCCAAAATACATAGGCTTGTCTGAAAGGTGTGAATTCACTATTTGGAGTTAATGTGATTTAACAGTGCACCCACTCTACAGATTGTAGATAACTGGCAACCTACTTTAATTTATTTCATAGAGGTTCTTGGCTGCATGTGCTGTGAATAATTTGTTTCATGCTTTGGGTTGTTGATGGGGGTAGGTCCCTTCGGTTGATCTCGGTTCATGTTGGGTGTATTTGGTTAGTCAATGGATTCATTCCTTTTTGTGTGTTTGCTAATTTCGTGGTGCGTAGATGCTATTCAGGCATTTTGCTCCCCTTTGGATCTGAAGAGCTAGGTTTTTAAATTTGTTTTGAATTTTAGATGGTCCTCCATAGTTCGTATTTCTTTTGGGAAGGAGGTCCAGAGTTTTGTTTCTATGCAAGAGAAGGCTGACCAAGTTTTTTCTTTGCGTAGTGTTTAGGTTGTAGGTGGATGTCAATGCTGGATCTAAGTGATCTTGCTGGTTTGTAGATGGTGATTTTCATTTGTATGCAATCCGCTCCCTCACCATAGATTGCTCTGTGTGTTTTGCACATTGTTTGAAGGTGATTCGTTTTTTGACTGGGAGCCAATGTAGCCTCCTTAGCACTTTTGTTATGTGGTCTCTTTGGGAGAGTTTGAGGAGCACTCAGACGGCTGCATTCTGTGTTTGTTGTAGCTTCCTCAGCAAGTATTCCTGCATTCCAAGGTATATGCTATTGGCGTAGTCTATTCTGGACAAGATGAGGGAGATGATGGCAAGTGTGCTGTGCATGCAGGAAAAGAAGGATAGTATATTTTTGCAAGTGTGTAGATGGAAGAAGCATTTCTCAATTATTTTGTTGACTTGCGGTTCTAGTGTTAGCTGGTTGTCCATTAGGACTCCAAGGTTTTTGACTACTTTGGATGCTCCAGGTGGGGTTCTCAGTACTGTGGGCAATGGGATGTCCTTGCTGTTTCCTCGGTTGTTGGGTGATAGAATGATTTTGGTTTGTCCGGGTTAATTTTAAGGTTATTAGTGTCCATCCATTGGTAGAGTACTTTGAGGCAGTCTGTTAGCGTGGGGTTCTCTTTATTGCCCTTGATTTCGTAGATGATTTTGGTATCATCTGCTTAATTGTAGCATGTGAGGCTGTGTCGTTTGATGAGGCTGATTAGGGGCATCAGGTAGATGTTGAACAATAGTGGGGATAGCAAGGAGCCCTGTGGGACTCCACAAGTGGTGTTCTGTGGTGCAGATTTGAATGGTTTTAGCCATATTGTTTCTGTTCTTCCGGACAGGAAAGATTAACAGGGTAATTCATGGAAATTCGCACAAAAGTGGCGTGCGATAAAATCCATTTCAGCGCACAGCGTATTCATGGATTTTAGCCTCCAAAACCAGACGTGGCACAGAGTGGTGCAGCGACCATGCAGCAGCGCCAGGTACGCCCCCAAGAACGCCCTTGCGCAAGGAAAAGGCATAAAAATCCCCAATCCAGCGCAAAGGTCTGCGACAACCCAAAACAAGTTTACCGGACTGCCAAACAGCAAACGCCAAGCGGGGAATGTGTATTACGGGTTTCGCGGTAACTTCCACACGCGAAAGGGCCTGTGCGAGCGGGTACGTGTATAACTGGGGTTCGCGTGAAGTTACACACGCGATTGGCCTGGGTACGTGTATTTCAGGGGTGCACGGGAAGTGTTACACGCGATTGGGCTGGGTACGTGTATTTCAGGGGTGCGCGGGAAGTTTCACACGCGATTGGGCCTGGGGGAGCGGTGTATGTGTATTCCAAGGGTGCGCTGGAAGTTCTACACGCGATAGGCCTGGGTACGTGTATTTCAGGGGTGCGCGTGTGTTTTCACACGCGACTGGCCTGGGTACGTGTATTTCAGGGGTGCGCAGGTGTTTTCACACGCGATTGGCCTGGATACGTGTATTTCAGGGGTGCGCTGGAAGTCTTACACGCGATCGGGCCTGGGGGAGCGGTGTACGTGTATTCCAGGGGTGCGCAGAAAGTTTTACACGTGACTGGGCTGGGTACGTGTATTTCAGGGGTGCACGCGTGTTTTCACACGCGACTGGCCTGTGTACGTGTATTTCAGTGGTGCGCGTGTGTTTTCACATGCGACTGGGCTGGGTACGTGTATTTCAGGGGTGCGTGTGTGTTTTCACACGCGACTGGCCTGGGTACGTGTATTTCAGGGGTGTGCGGGTGTTTTCACACGCGATTGGCCTGGATACGTGTATTTCAGGGGTGCACGGGAAGTGTTACATGCGATTGGCCTGGATACGTGTATTTCAGGGGTGCGCGGGAAGTTTCACACGCGATCGGGCCTGGGGGAGCGGTGTACGTGTATTCCAGGGGTGCGCGGGAAGTTCTACACGCGATTGGCCTGGGTACGTGTATTTCATGAGTGCGCGTGTGTTTTCACACGTGACTGTGCTGGGTACATGTATTTCAGGGATGCGCGTGTGTTTTCACATGCGACTGGCCTGGGTACGTGTATTTCAGGGGTGCGCGGGTGTTTTCACTCGCGATTGGCCTGGATATGTGTATTTCAGGGGTGCGCGGGAAGTCTTACAGGCGATCGGGCCTGGGGGAGCGGTGTACGTGTATTCCAGGGGAGCGCAGGAAGTTTTACACGTGACTGGGCTGGGTACATGTATTTCAGGGGTGCGCGTGTGTTTTCACACGCAACTGGCCTGTGTACGTGTATTTCAGGGGTGCGCGTGTGTTTTCACACGCGACTGGGCTGGGTACGTGTATTTCAGGGGTGCGCGTGTGTTTTCACATGCGACTGGCCTGGGTACGTGTATTTCAGGGGTGTGCGGGTGTTTTCACATGCGATTGGCCTGGATACGTGTATTTCAGAGGTGCGCGGGAAGTCTTACATGCGATCGGGCCTGGGGGAGCGGTGTACGTGTATTACAGGGGTGCGTGGGAAGTGTTACATGCGACTGGGCTGGGTACGTGTATTTCAGAGGTGCACGTGTGTTTTCACACGCGACTGGCCTGTGTACGTGTATTTCAGGGGTGCGCGGGAAGTTTCACACGCGATTTCAGCAGGGTACGTGTATTTCAGGGGTGCGCAGGTGTTTTCACACGCGATTTGCCTAGGTACGTGTATTTCAGGGGTGCGCAGGTGTTTTCACACGCGATTGGGCTGGGTATGTGTATTTCAGGGGTGCGCGGGAAGTTTCACACGCGATTTCAGCAGGGTACATGTATTTCGGGGGTGCCGGGGAGTCCTACATGTGATTTGGCAGTGTGGGTCCTCCCAGGTATTCCCTGTAACCCTCCATGGCCCCTGCAGGCAGCCCACACCAAAGGGGACTACCCTGCATCCCTGGTCATGTCCTGCAGGCAGCCCACCCAACATGGGCATGCCCCCCAGAAAAGGCACATGTCTCCTTGCACTACTGATCACCAACTCATGTCCCCTTGCACCCCCACCCCCCAGCATTGCGGGGCACCTTCCAGCAGGCCCCCACTCATGTCCCACTCATGTCCCCCTGCACCCCCACCCCCCAGCATTGCGGGGCACCTGCCAGCAGGCCCCCACTCATGTCCCACTCATGTCCCCCTGCACCCCCACCCCCCAGCATTGCGGGGCACCTGCCAGCAGGCCCCCACTCATGTCCCACTCATGTCCCCCTGCACCCCCATGCCCCAGCATTGCAGGGCACCTGCCAGCAGGCCCCCACTCATGTCCCACTCATGTCCCCCTGCACCTCCACCCCCCAGCATTGAGGGGCACCTGCCAGCAGGCCCCCACTCATGTCCCCCTGCACCCCCACCCCCCAGCATTGTGGGGCACCTGCCAGCAGGCCCTGACACATGTCCCCCAGCCAACACGTCACTACAATCTAGATCCCTGGCCCTTATGGGCAGCCTCCACATGCCAAACACCCACCCAAGTATTGCATCCACCCACTTAGAAATGCCAATTACATGATACAACCCCAATGGCAAGTATGTAAATGAACACATGTCCCTCACATACACACAATGTGTGTAAGTGAATGTCAAAACCCATATAATGATATGCATGAAACCAATGAGATGATACTACACATTGAAGTTTGATGAAAAAAATGTATTAAAAGCAGCATAAATGGAATTAAAAATAAACAAATGACAATGGGAATCAAAAACCAAAAGCAGCATGTCCGTTAAATAATGAAAAACCACAAATCATAATCCGAAGGAAAGATGTCCAAAGTCACAGTTCAAGAAAGTAAATCCAAGGGAAAAACAAAACCGAAAACCATTGCTCCATGGGTAAATCCCAAAAAAAAACTATATACAGATAAACAATCCAGGGTCCATGATCCCAACTGAAGAAATGAAACCTATCTAAAAATACTACCTAATAAAAAAACTATATACAAAAATGTGGTCCATTGTCCAAAAGGTCCAAAATAAATAAAAAAGCAAAGGAAACCTAACACTAACTACATAACTATTTACAAGGGCAGCGGGCTAGTCCGACGGCTCACTGGTTGTTGTCATGGGCCAGGGCATCATCAAACTCCTTTTCAATGGCTTGGAGGCGGGCATGTTCCCTGGACCCGAGGTCTCACAGGGATAATGCAGTGTCTAGCTCCAACTCCCTGCTAAGACTCAGCCCGCCTCAGTGCCCTCCGCATGGAGTTCTCCGCCCTGACCATTGTGAGCCGTTCCTCCTCTGCCCGCTGCTGCTCCGCACCTATCTGCTGGCCCAACCGCTCCCACACGGAAGCCACTCCCATTCCAGGGTTCTCCTGCCCTCCGGCCGATGCCTGCACCCCTGATGTTGATGGCCCCGAGCCATGATGCCTCTCATGTCGTGCCTGCCGCTGCCTCCGACGCAACTGCCTGTGCCAGCACGATGGCATCCAGGCTGATGGAATCCACAGACGCCGTCGTGCACGTGCCCTGCCCGATGATGCCGTCACATCCTCCATCTGCTAGGGTCCAGTTGCTGGTGTGTCCACCCCTGCTGGACCTCTGACTCCTGACTGTGGCAGGGATGGGATACCCACCGAGGTGGCTGCATTGGTCGGGTCAGGTCCACAGGGGGCCCTGTTGGCATTTGGGCGGGAAGACGGCATGGAGTACGACTGGCGCATTGCCTCCACAGAGGAGGAGAGGGTCGCCAGAGTGCCCGACACATGTACGAGACCCCCGACCATGACTGCTCCCAACTGGGCCACATTGGCATGGTGCTCTTCGTGATGACGTGCGTGCTCCCCCCGGGAAGCACACACCTCATCACGAATGACACCGCGCGCAACGCGACACCAATCAGGACCTTCTCCATACGGCCAGGGGTCCCCTCGTCCACAGGTGGAGGGGAGTCAGATGACATGTACATCCCCCCTACCTGCGGACGGGCCTGGGATGGGGCATCCCTGCTGGTGCATGGTGGTGCAGTCACAGTGTCAGGGACAGTGACATGCACAGGCACCTCCACGGCGACCTGTGCTGCCTCCTGCCCATGCCCCTGGACTGCACCACTTGCACCAGTAGGGATGCCCCTACCAGGCCCCATGTGCGGCTCAGTAGCGGCCTCCTCCTCCTCTGTGGAAACCACCAACCTGGATGGCTCCACACCGTCTTCCGCCGTTGCAAGCCCCTGTGGGGGCTCACCCACCCCTTTGCATCCCCGACTCTTTGCTCCACAGCGCCGTCTCCTCCCTCTTCTTCACCTTGCGCTGTGTAGAGGGAGACATAGAACACAAGCATCAGGGTACTGTACAATGGTCCCCTAGACAGGAAGCAATAGCAGATGAGTGGCACTGTCAAAGATCACTTCCATCATGTCCCTCCACAACACATGGGTCAGTGCAGGCAAAACATATGCAGTAACAGGCATGGCGCATGCTATGGACATAAGCAAACATGTCCAAGGGACTCTTGAAACATACAATGTTGTTCTTGAACTCACATGCATCATGGGTCATGCCTATCCCATTCACACACTTCACCGTACTTTCATCCATCTGCACTCGTACACCTCAAACACAGTGGATGCAAGGATAGCTAGGCTGCATCAGTGAATCAGAAACGTTGACACAGACATGTGTCATGCATCCATGGCATTGACAAGTCACAGACACGCAGGTCAGACACACAGACATGGACACCATACATGTACATGGCATCATCATCCATCCCTCACCCCCACCCATGTCCAGGAACAGAGACTGGCATGCTCTCATGTGTCCATTCCGCATAGGGCTCCCCATGTAGCATTTAAACACATACACCAACCGTGTGCTTCACACATTACTGGCCTCATATGCATGAGCATGATGTTCCTGCACAAACACACGCTACATGGCCTATGTCACACATACAGGCAAGTATCAGACAACCAGCACACTGCAACATGCCCTGTCTCACACAGCAATGCTTGGCCACTTACCGCTCGACTCCAGATGGATCTGCCTCTCAAGGACCTGGACGTGGAGCGCTGGGGATATGCGTTCCAGGACCCTCATCTGATCTTCCGACAAGTGGCCCTGGCACCCCTTAGCATCCGCTGCCTTCAAGAGGCGCCGGGCCTTGTTGAGGGTCCTGGACCTGAAGTCCTCCCAGCGCGTTGATGGCAGTCACGATGTCCGTCCAGATCCTGTCCCGTCCTTCCTTGTCGGCGCATGATGATCCAAAGAAGGCATCATAATGCCCCAGGACCTGCTCCACCAGGACACCAACTTCCTTCTGACTGAAGCTGGTGGCCCTCTGCCCCTCTGGCTGGGGGTTGCCAGTGGTCTCGGATGGTGTTTGTCCCCCGACATGGCGACCCCCGAGGCAGGCGTGGGTGGGCAACTGGGTCCTGGGGCTGGGCTGTGGAGCGATGGTATCCCAGTCGGGAGTCTTCTGTTCCAGCAGGGGTGGACACAGCAACTGGAGCCCTGCAGATGGCTGATGTGCAGGCACCAAATGGCAGGGCACGGTGGCAGCAGGCAGGCAGGCAGGCAGAAGCAGATGGCTCGTGGGAGGCTGCTCGGGGCTCTGGGGGGCAGTAATTCGGCCTTTTGGGCAGGAGCGTGGTCTTCCGTGTGCTTACGCGTGGCCAGCTTGATACGGAGTGATTTGGCACGTGAAAATTCTGTACGTCAGCGTGTGATTCGAGGAAAGGCCCTTAGCGCGTAAGCGCGTCAGCACACATACGCGATTCCATTGGACCAAAGGCCCTTAGTGCGTAAGCGCGTCTGTGACGTATCGCGCACGGGCGTTGCCCTGGCAGGGCTTGAAGATCCCACGTGGATTTCCATTTCTCTGTACGTGCTTTCCGTGGGGTGCGGTGCGTGTGTTTTGCAGGCGTTGGGGTTCACACGCTATTTCTTCACAGCGGGTGGGTGTTGGCTACGCGTTCTTCTACACGCAAGGCAGACGGTGAGTGGTACCCTGCTCCCCCAGGCCCGATCGCGTGTAAAACCACCGGCGAGCCCCTGAAATACACGTACCCAGGCCAATCGTGTGTAAAACTTCACGCGCACCCCTGAAATACACGTACACAGGCCAATTGCGTGTAAAACTTTGCGCGCACCCCTGAAATACACGTACCCAGGCCAATCGCGTGTAAAACTTCTCGGGCACCCCTGAAATACACGTACCCGCTCCCCCAGGCCTGATCACGTGTGGACACACCCACGCACCCCTGTAATACACGTACCCAGGCCAATCGCGTGTAAAACTTCACGCGCACCCCTGAAATACACGTACCCAGGCGAATCACGTGTAAAACTTTGCGCGCACCCCTGAAATACACGTACCCAGGTCAATTGCATGTAAAACTTCTCGCGCACCCCTGAAATACACGTACCCGCTCCCCCAGGCCCGATCGCATGTGAAAACACCTGCGCACCCCTGAAATACACGTACCCAGGCCAATCGCATGTAAAACTTCTCGCGCACCCCAGAAATACACGTACCCACTCCCCCAGGCCCGATCGCATGTGAAAACACCCACGCACCCCTGAAATACACGTACCCAGGCCAATCGTGTGTAAAACTTCTCGTGCACCCCTGAAATACACGTACCTGCTCCCCCAGGCCCGATCGTGTGTAAAACCACCCGCGAGCCCCTGAAATACACGTACCCAGGCCAATCGTGTGTAAAACTTCACGCGCACCCCTGAAATACACGTACCCAGGCCAATTGCGTGTAAAACTTTGTGCGCACCCCTGAAATACACGTACCCAGGCCAATCGCGTGTAAAACTTCTCGCGCACCCCTGAAATACACGTACCCGCTCCCCAGGCCCGATCGCGTGTGGAAACACCCGTGCACCCCTGTAATACACGTACCCAGGCCAATCGCATGTAAAACTTTGCGCGCACCCCTGAAATACACGTACCCAGGCCAATCGCATGTAAAACTTTGCGCGCACCCCTGAAATACACGTACCCAGGCCAATCACGTGTAAAACTTCTCGCGCACCCCTGAAATACACGTACCCGCTCTCCCAGGCCCGATCGCGTGTGAAAACACCCGCGCACCCCTGAAATACACGTACCCAGGCCAATCGCTTGTAAAACTTCTCGCGCACCCCTGAAATACACGTACCCGCTCCCCCAGGCCCGATCGTGTGTGAAAACACCCACGCACCCCTGAAATACACGTACCCAGGCCAATCGTGTGTAAAACTTCTCGTGCACCCCTGAAATACACGTACCTGCTCCCCCAGGCCCGATCGCGTGTAAAACTTTGCGCGCACCCCTGAAATACACGTACCCAGGCCAATCGCGTGTAAAACTTCTCGCGCACCCCTGAAATACATGGACCCACTCCCCCAGGCCCGATCGCGTGTAATACTTCCCGCGCACGCCAGAAATACACGCACACGCTATTTTTGACACAGCGGGTGTCCGTGTTTGTCGCGTACCCCTTTGCACATCATTTGTCCTAGAGGGCCACAGTATGGGACATTCATCATCGCTGTATATACGTGCTTTTTGTTAGCGCACATTTTGGCGCACATTCTTTTCCTGCGCAGGGACGCTACCGCCTGCTTTCGTGTGGCGGACGTGTATGGCTCTGTGCACGTCTTTGCCCGTGCGCTGGTTTGACCTATTCGATTCCATGAATACGTGTTGTAGGCGAGCATGTGGGCGTTCCGCGCACTTGCCTCCTGTACTTCCCCTGTGATGCCCACATTTTCACGAGTTGTTCCCCATTCTGCGTGTAACGCACCGTGATCCGCCTACTTTTGTTATGTGCGCCGCGCTATGTGCGATTTCGCTGTGGCCTTAGAGCACGCCGTTAGATGACCTGTGCGCCGGCATGCGCCGCGCACTTTTTCAGCACACATCCCACATTTTACTTGCGCACAGACTTCCATGAATAGATGTGCGCTGGTTTCCCTGCGATATTCGCACTTGCACTGCGATTTTTCAAGTAACACTGCAAATCGCACGTTTTTCTGATTTTTTCAGCGCACATTAATTCCATGAATCAGCCTGTAGATCTAGAGAAGTTCTGTGTTGCTTATGCCTATTTCTTGAAGTCTTTTGATAAGGGTGTAATGGTAGACAGTATTGAAGGCTGCAGAGAGACGGAGAAGTATCAGTTCAGAGTTTGTGTTGGAGTCTGCATTGGTCTTTAGGTCATCCTATAATAAGAGTAGTGCCATCTCTGTTCCTCTCATGGGTCTAAAGCCTGCTTGTGCCTTATCTAATAGCTGGTTGTTTTTGACATGTTCCAGTATGTGTTTG
The DNA here is from genome assembly GCF_040938575.1 of Ambystoma mexicanum. NCBI lineage: Eukaryota > Metazoa > Chordata > Amphibia > Caudata > Ambystomatidae > Ambystoma > Ambystoma mexicanum. The sequence goes on from NC_090931.1 coordinate 1,369,172,214, forward strand.
TAAACATAGCTCTCTATTAGTTTTGCCGGGTATGGAATGTTTGAAATAGGTCTGTAGTTTGAGAGGTCTTCAGTTTCATCCGTCGCATCTTTGATGACTTGTTTGACGTAGGCTGTTTTGAAGGCTTGTGGTACACTTCCGACTGAAAGTGACAAGTTGAAGTGGTTTAGTTAATATTCTGATGGTGTTCCCTGTGCAAGCATTGTTTTGTAGATGTTTTGTGGGCTTGGATCATCTGGTGAGCCGGCCATGGAGCTTTTGTTGACCAGGTTGATGATTTTTTCCTTTAGGATTTGGGGAAAGAGGTTCAGACTGGTCTTTGGGTTGGGGTAAGTTGGTTGAAGTGAGCGCTTGGGTGGGTTGGTCTACTTTGCATGATCCGTTGTATGTTGGTGATTTTATTTTTAAAGTGATCTGCAAGATCGTCCCACAGTTTTTGTGAGGGGATTTGTGTGTTGTTGCACCAGTGAGGGTTTCTCATCTCGTTTATGATGTTGTTGGCTTTCCCGATCCGTTCATTATAATATTTCTTTCTTGCTTTTAGAATTTCTGCTTTGTATGATCAGATCTGTCTTTAATATGATAATTAAAATAACAGTCCGGGGCACTGTTAACCAATGGGGACCATCTAGGGCAATTGCCAGCACCTGTACTGGCCTTTGAAGCTAAATCTAGGGCAATCGCTTTATATGCAGAACTAATGGAGTGGAGCCTCATATTTCACTATCCATTTCTGAGAATATTATATGCTCCATCTGTAGTTTGAACTGTTTGACTCAAGTGGTCCACTAGAATTGTAGAAAATTATTTGTACCAGACAATATCAAACTAAGCCCAATTTTCTATTGGTTGATGTTAGAAAGGACATTATTCCAGGCTGACAGTCAATTCCCCACTGCTTAACGCAATGTTACTAACACACTAACAATCCTTCTATTCTTGACCCTGTTGTAGACATAGGAATCTAGTTCTCTTGTGGATTTCTGATGTATAGTTTGATTTAATATATCCCATGACAGTAAGAAAATAATAAAAAAGTTCTTCTCAGGGAGACAATTCGGCAATAAGAAATTCTGTTATTTCTTATTTTCCAGAAATTATTATTCATTATATAGAAGTTTATCTTGATGTGTTGAACATATGGCTAGGCCATAAGATGGTCACACAGTTAAGGCTAGATTTCCTCCAGCAGCTTAAGACCAGAGGTGGGAAATGGTTTGGATGGAAAACTCTTAATACTTGATGGTTGTCAGGATTCACCACCTGGTTGTCTCTGATCATGGAGTATTCCAGAAGGAGGTGATAGGCAGCAGAACTCGTATGGTAGATGACAAGCTCTTCCTACCAATGCACCCCTCTGTCATGTTAGAATAACAAGCAGAAGGATCTATTAATCAGAAGATTGAGGGACACACCACCTGGCACCACCAGCTGTAAGAAAAGATATAGGTAAGTAATCAAAATCAGAAGGAGTCGTAATAGAACATGGTAGCTGAACAAAAGGCAGGCTGACCTTCATGAAATGAGTCCCCTGAATGGGTTGACATAGAAGAATTACAACCAAATGGATCCCTTGGGTCAGCCCGGTGGGAGTGTATCCCTGTAACAAATTCATCAAAAGGTTTTAAGAAGAGAAAGCCTAAGGAGCAAGGGAGCAATTGCTGAGAATGCAATAATGATTAAGTAAACTCTTACCAGGAGTGTTGAAACCATGGGGGAATTGAATAAAAGTAGTCCAAAAAGTCCACATTTCTGGAGTCCAAGAGTCCAGGACAAGTACATCAACCCCGACAGCACGAGGATGCCTGAGATATTTCCAGGATTAGTACTGTAATTGAAGGTCTCTAGTGCAGGCACAGGTCCACCTACCCAGATAGAATGAGGACGCCATAGCGTTTCCAAGAGGTGCACTTTATGGGAGTCTGCACAGCGTCACTAGGCTAGCAAGACATTTTTTTCTGGGTATGTTGGCCAAGGAGCGGGGAAGAAAATCCGAGTCAGCTTCATATGGGTGGCGGTAGATAAAACGTGAGGCAAGGAATCTGAGTGGAAATGCTGAGTTGAGTACTGTGGAATCAAATAGAGAAGGGAGCAGGCAAGGAAATGTCAAAAACAGGCACTGGTCAAAAAATGAGAATTGTGAGACAAAAGCACAAGAAGGTTTCCAGGAAAACTACTGCAACAGGAGCGAAGGTGGTCCTTAAGACTTCCCTGTCACATGAGTGGGAGAGCTGTGGTCCCTGATCAGAGCCTGTGAATGATGCAAGGGTTTCCATCATTTCCAGGGCAACCCCCAATGCGCACGGAACGGTACTCCTTGTCTGTAGGGCAAAAGTCCTTTCTGTACACGGGAACGTAGACTAATAGACTTTGTGTGACTCATATCATGTTTGAGGAGTCTTTTCTGAACACGGGGGAACTACAGATGTGTACAAGGACGGAAACTAAGTAGTATGTGTGTGGCATGCCCTGGGAGCTACAGTGAGCGGTTTCCTGACAATGGTACATTGACTGGAACAGACTATCATCTTCTTCTCTATTGGCCCTGGTCTAGAACATGCCAATGTTTCAGTTGCTGAAAACACTAAACCTACATCGTCATGATGATGTGTTATCTTATCTCATAACCACTTTTCATGGAGATCACTTTTTTAAACTAGCTGCATATATATACAATGCATTCAAAAGTCATGATGAATACGGTACACATTGCTTCTTGCCTAAACTGGGAGAGGGTTATGTATCAGAAGGGGATTGTTAACCTATGGGCACTGTTGTTACTAATTCTATATGATATGCATTTAAGCAGCTCATATTTGACATTGCTATGAGTAATTGTATTGATCAAAGACAGCTCTTGTTGGTTTTGGTCCTACATCTTCAACATTGTATCATGACATGTGGTAATTAGGAGCCTATTACTGCTTCTTTAAGTTATTTGAGTTGTTGAATTAATTAAACAACTTACGCAAATTCTCATAAAGGCCCTTAATGTGGTTAGCAAGGGAAGTTTCCATACCCGTTTTAGCCCGCTTTCTATAATGTTTTAACATATCTATCAATTCAAAGTCAGTGGAAAGATCTACGAATGCTACATAGAAGAGCAACGTTTTGCCTGTAAAAATATATGTACAATATTTTACAAGACAAACACCTGGTCAATTGTTGACAGATCAGGTCTAAAGCCTCCTTGTATTGAGTTTAGTATGAATGTGCTGCCAAACCAATCAGTTATCATTTTCAGAAGTATTTGACTTTAAATTTAGCAGGGGATCCTTGGCCCAAACTCCACTGACCACGGGCAGGCAAGGGGGGAGGGGTGGAAACAGGTATGCAGCCTTGCCACCTTACTCTGTTTTTCCAAGAAACCACCCATAGGGCACTTAGATTTGCTGGAACAACTTACTTCTATCATTCGACTCTTTGCTGGGGTTCAGGCAAAGGCTGTTTCCAGGATCAGATTGGTCTGGCTTGAAGAGTGTTCCAAACTCTGGTGAAACATTTCTTGTGACTTGGAAGCTGGATGACACAGGCCCCCTCAGATGCAGAGCATCACAAGTCTTTCAACAAAAGGAGACCCCCAGGACATGATTGGAGCAGGCAGCCGCAAAGATCACCACACTCAACAAACTGCTCTAGGATGGCCCGTATTCATGTTCATGAAGACATGCATAGTTCCAAGTCTGAACTTGGAATGGCAACCATGCACATCAGATGTCCTGGAGGGAGATGGTCAGCCACAGGGCACTTCAAAATGCCCCATCAGGCAGGATCAGTAAGCAGAGTTTTAGACTGGTTGGATCCACCAGTCCAAGAGTCAAAGAACCAAGGTCTTCAGGGTTCAGTCAAGATAGACAGGGATTAACTGTGACTTGGCAGGGGGCAATGATAGGTGTTTTCAAAGGTCATCCACGGCCTTCATCAGGTTTTGAGCTGGCTGCAGCTCTTTAAATGCATCTTATCTCCAATGATGACCTGAAGAATGGCTGCATGGTGGTTCATTTAACCCACAAATGGGAACAGTCTGCACCTTTGAAACTGGCTAGGGATGTCCAATGCTGGACTGCCTCTTGCCCCACATTTTCCCAACAACAAACATACCGCTACCCAGTGTGCCAATTGGGACCAGACAGTCCCAGGCTCCACATCCAGCCAGATGCAATTGCTGAGGCTTTTCCCATGAAATGGCTTTCCATACAAGGTATTTCCTGGCCTGAGAGGGCATTAGAAAGAAGGCCAAAGGGCGAAATGGTAAGGGACAGGGCAAAGCAATGTGTGACAAGGTACTTTTGAGATATAGTACTCACAAAATCACATTATGCTGTAAGAGGATTCAATTCAGCACTACAGCCAAGTTAACGCCTAGTCTATGATACTGAATGAAAACCCTTATTGATATATCCTTAGGTCCAGTTCATGCGTTCTGGATGACTACCCTTGTATGACACCCCTCTCTTGGAATCCCCCTGACCCCACTGAGCCAAGAAGTAGTTCTGTTTTGCAAGTTTAAAAAGTTTATTTGATAAATTAAAATATAGATATCGCACTTTATAATAAATTAATAATTGAGTATTACACTTAATCTGATCTGATAAAGATTAGCAACGGAGAATCTGGCACTAGCACACTTCTTATAATCACTTAATGAGTTGGCATGAAATGGATAAGATAGCACACTGGTAAATAGGTACAACAGAAAAAGGTGGTAAAGAATGCTTTATGTAGTTCAAATGGATGTAATGTTGAATGAATGCAGTACAGAAAATACTCAATATGATTTCAACCAAACAATGTAATCACTTTTCCCTGGCTATTCACTCCCCCCTCCTTATGCAATGCAAGAAAATGGGAGGAAACACACAGTTCTCAAAGAGGCAATCACTGTGATTAGTTCAATCCAGCAAGCTTAAACAACAGAAAACAGATAGGAGTTTTGAAAACACAGGCCTAAATGCTTTGATATGTGTTGGCAATGAATGAGAAATATGCTAAATTTGCTTTTAATTCCCCCTTAGAGGTTCAGGATGAGTGGTATCTAGTTAATATTAGTCCAGGCTCACACTAGCAATGATGCAGGAATGATTAGCAGGTTAAACGAATTTCTTGCAAATGAAATCAGCAGCAGCAGTTTTTTTACATGTGAAGAAATTGCAAATCGCGGCAAAATTCGCGGATGCGCCGAGCGCTATTACAGAGGAACCGCGAGGACTATCTCTACCGTTTTGGGGTCCTATGAAAGCCTGGGATCTCAGCTTCCAAATAAAAGTTAAAGCAAGTCTCTAGCTCAAACGGTTGCGGAGATATGAGCGATTTAATAAAGGTCGTTTTTGGTTTTGTAAATTTTAAACGCACACTTTTTCAAAATGACAAGTGACAAATTTTTGCAGCTAGAATGACAGGTGACAGCTAGGAGGCAGTTCTACTTAGATTAAATAGATTGAATTATATGAATTTAAACTAAGAGATTGGTTCTACACAGTTCTGCTGGGTACTCACACTATATTCTTGAATTAAATGGGCCCCGTCACGGATCTGGTCAGGGTTTTAAACTGGACTCTGGTCTGGTCTGGTCTGGTCTGGCCTCTGCACTTCACAGTGATCTGGTTCAGCTCTCTCTACTGGTCTGGGTCTCTCTGCTAGGCACAGCACTGCTTTCTCTCTCTGCTCTGGTCTCTTAGTACTGGATAGATTGATGAATTTGAAGTCAGGATCTCTGGATGTTGTATGTTTCGGCAGGGCTTTCAGCGGCAGATGAAATTGAATGTCTCTATGTGTCCTGACTCTCTCCTTTTATCTGTTTCTTGAGAATGGGCGTGTGTGTTGCATCACTAGCCTTGCCCCTCTCACTCGCCATAGGTCAAATTTTCATTCCTTACTTGATTGGGGGAATGAAATGAAGTGTCATCATGATGTCATTTTATGATCTCTTGAAACCACCTCCCTTATCATCTGTGCACCCAAATCTATATATGATAAAAATACATACTTCAGAGTTACACAGTTGTTTGAAATTACATATACATGGTGTGGCTGAATTTAGCCATGTCTATGTCCAAATCTGCTCATTCTCGGAGCTCGCATTCAAAGAGTGCACATAATTGACTTTTTAACTGCTTTTTCAATTTCTGACATGGACCCAACTTTACATACATGTGTGCAGGGGGTAGGGACATTAACTGATGAAGTTTCAGATTTTTAACATGCACACATTTAGAGTAATATCCACTTTTCCGCTAAAACCCCCCTGAACATACCCCCAATTCCTACCACGTCTCAAACTGTGGGCAGAAAAATCACAAGAATTATGGTATCATTTATGAAATTTTCACATGTCCGCACTATGAGTTATCCACCTTTTTATAAAACCATATCCTTGCTGCAGGGGTGTGTCTTTTCAGGTCACATGGTACAGAAACCAGTCTTTCCAGTTTCTGCCAAGCCAGCTTGCTTCTCACAGGCAGTGCTCCTCCCAGCTTTTCCAGGAGGAAGCCACTTTTTACGACGTCTGTAATAAAAACCTTTTCCTGAGTGGAGAGGGCTTTGTTCACTCTCTGGCAGAGCACAGGAAATTCAATTATCAGATGGCTGGCATATCCTTAGTGTGGGCAGCAAAAGGAACATTGGCCTGGGAACACAGTTGTGGCTCCAGTTTCACTCCTGATGGGGGTTAGTTGCTAGGCAAAATCAAGTTCCTTAAGCCAGACTTTCAGCTAACTTTCATTTCTGTTCCCCATTTTTCTGCCTTCAAATAAACTAAACATTTTTACATATGCAGCTAGAATGCTGATTCTAAGTTTAAAACTATGACATTTAAACAATTACAAAGGCATGTGACACCAAACATAGGTCACTCATTTAATCTAAACATTTTCGATTTTGGTGGTTTTAAATCCAGTGCAACTTAAACTGCTGCAATCCACAGCTCAGCCAGTCTTGTTATACATTGTTTTGTGCTCTTCATTTCTCAGATTTTGTAGGCACACAAAACTCCATTCTGCCAAATTTCTGCTGGTGTTCAGTGAATATTTTGCACATGTTGCACTGTTAGAAATAGTCATTTTGGCTTGCCTTCAGAAACACACAGAGTGGTTTTAAAACGCCGGCTTTTGGATAGTGGTGAGTACTGGTACTGCACCCATTTTTGGGATTTTCTTGGATTAATGCATTCTAAACACATTTTGGTGTGCGCACAACTGCGCAGCTCTCCTGGATTCTGGGATGAAATGATGGGCGGCGACAGCGCATCCCCATCTTTACCCACTCCAATGATTTATTTTTGTTCTGGGGCAAAATGATGGGCAGCGACAGCTTAATCCCCACATTCACCCCGTCTAATGATTCCACATGGGTCAAAACCCTCCACAAGCCCCCCCGCCCGACTGCGCTTTGACTTGAGTCGAGGGGGAGTCGGTTGCAAGGGAGGTTTTGAACCCTGGCGCTGGTATGTCCACATTATCTTCTTCCTCTTCTGTAGATGGCACAGTTCGGCATCTTCTTCTCCATCCGGTACTGATCGATCGGTTCTCCTCGCCGGTCCTGATGGGAATATTGGGCGGTCCACTGGGCACCTCGGGTCTTCGTTCCCGGTCTCCGGATCGTCCTTCTTGGTCATTCTTCATGGTTTCATCTCTCCTAGGATGATAAAGCAAAAGCGGCAATATCTACTCATAGACGTTTTTCCACCACTGTTGAGGTAGTGGGGTGGCATATGCATTTCATCATAACGAAACATTACATTCTTATTTTGATAAAAACAGTATAACTAAGAGACAGTTTCATGCAAATCGCAATATTTTAGAGACTAAATGTGGTATGTTTTATGATTGGAACTGAATTAGTCTGATACAGTACCCGCTAGGATTCCAGAGGATTCCTCCAGTTGTTGCAGAGTGTGCCTGGGATGGCAACATTTCAACTGGTTTATGTGGACCCACTTGTCTTCCCCCTCTGCCGAACCGCCTTTGGGGATGCGGATCTTGTAGGCCACAGGGGAGATCTTATCGACGATCTCAAAGGGTCCCTTCCATGTAGGCAAAAATTTGCGCTGCTTGGCCTGGTTCCTTTGGAAGTTGTATAGATAGACCCGGTCTCCCACCTGATATTCCTTCCTGGAAGTTTTCAGGTCATAATGGGTCTTCATGCTATCAGTCGATCTTTCTAGATTCCGCTGAGCATAAGCAAAAGCATGTTGGAGGTGTTTCCTTAAATTCTCTACATACTCATGGGTAGTGGAGGCGTTTATCAGTGTCTGCTCTTGGGTCCTGTAGAGCAAATGCTGAGGAAGCACCATCTTGCGCCCAGTCATCAACTCAAATGGTGACATTTTGGTTGCAGAGGAAGGGGTAGATCTGATGGCCATTAGGACCAGAGGTAATCGGATATCCCAACTTGGCCCAGAATCTGCCACAAACTTCTTTAATATGCTCACAATTGTCCGGTTATATCTCTCTACTGCCCCAGAAGAAGCTGGTCTATAAGCAATATGCAGCTTTCTCTTGACCCCCAGTATCTCCCACATCTTTGTCATTACTTCACTGGTGAAGTGGCTACCTCTGTCTGACTCAATCCTTTGAGGTAGACCAAAACGGGAAAAGATGTGGTTAATCATCAAGGCAGCTGCAGTTTCTGCCTTGCAATTTGGGGCTGGGAGACATTCCACCCACTTGGTAAACAAGCATGTCACGGTCAACATGTACTTATTCCCCCTAGCCGAGCGAATCACAGGGCCTACAAAGTCGATTTGTAAATCTGACCATGGCAGTGTCATTCCCCTCTTTTGTAAAGGCGCCCGGTGTGTGAGGGATGTCGGCTGAAATTGTGCACACACAAGACAACCCTTCAGGTACTGGTCGAGGTCCTGCCCCATGTGTGGCCAGTATGCAACCTCTCTTAAGATTTCCAATGTTGTGTGAAACCCCCTATGACCGGCGGTGGCCGCATCATGGGCGTGACTTAACATCAGGCTTCGGAATGAGGTAGGAACCACCCACTGATCATGGCCAGCTTTGGATTTCCTCACCAACAAACCGTCTTGGATCCGGAACATTTTTGGACATTTCATCAACACTCTTAGGTCCTCTTTCCCAATGTAATCGGTATCCGTCAGGGGAAAGTTCTCAGGGTCCTCAAGGTGCTGGTAAAATTTACCAATTATTGGATCCCCCTTCTGAGCAGTAATCAAATCAGCATCAGGGGTCTCCTTACTCCATTGTGCAATTGAGAGGTCGTTGTGAGCATTTGTCTGGGACCTAGTGATCGCAGTGACCTGGATTTCCCCCAACAGGGACTCAATCTCAATTAGATCCCCTTGGATGGCCCCGGTTTTGGCCAGCTGATCAGCTAAGTCATTTCCAGTTTTGTCTGGTCCCTCTACTTTGGAATGACCCTTGATCTTTTTCCAATAGATGGTCATCTCATTCGAGGCGACCAGATCATCAATGTTTTGGATCAACTTCCCATGTTTCAAGGGTTTGTTGTTAGCACATAACATGCCTCTGGTTTTCCAATTAACCAGGTGCTCCACGAACCCGTTCCGTACATAATCCGAATCTGTGATTATGACCAGTTCGTGGAGTTGATGCTGGACAGCAGTGAGGATGGCCTGATGCACAGCCATCAATTCTGCCACCTGACTACTTCGGGGACCAATTTTGTATCCAGCGGAGGGTTCTGGGGACTCATTCACCCATGCATTCCCTACGCCGGCCACCAGTTCTTTCTCCCCGTTGTTGTCAACATGGTAAGAGCATCCATCCACATACACAGTGGGCATTCCCTCACATTTGTCTTCTTCAAAGACTTTGTGGGGGGAATTAAGGTATGCCTCCATGTTGTCCTTTATTTTTAGACTTTCGTCCTCGAGACAGTTTTCTCTGGCACAATCATGCAAGTCAGCCAGACCTTGCGCGAGGGGACTCTTCTTGTTTTGGCCATATCTGACCTCCACAGGAAAGCCTTGCATTGACAGAATCCAGGAAGTAATTCGGGAATTACTCACATTTCCGGCCCGGATTCTGTCACTCTGGAGATATTGCAGAGGCTGGTGTGGAGTCTCCACTATGATGTGTTACCCCTGGATAAACGGGCGGTAATTCTTCAATGCCCACACCGTTGCCAGGAGTGCCTTCTCACAATCGTTGAATTTTTCCTCCACAGAGGATAAAGTTTTGCTCGCATAGGAGATTACTTTATTGACCTTGTCATGCTTTTGATATAATACTGCCGTCAAGCACGTATTAGAGAACCCCGTCTCCAGGAAGAACTCCTTGTTTCTGACAGGGTAAGCTAGGCAAGGCGCTTGTGAGAGGCTTCTTTTGAGTTGTTTTACCGCCTCGGCTTGTTCTGGACCCCATTCCCACTTGACCCCCCCCTTCAGGAGATGAATCAGGGGTCTGGTGATCTCCGCGTAGCCCTCAATGAACTTTCTGCTGTAATTAGTCAGTCCAAGGAGGCTCCTTAGTTCCCGCAGAGTTGTGGGGTCTTTCAGTTTCTGAAGTGCTTCCACTTTCTTTTCCTGGGGACAGAGACCCTGAGGAGTAATCTCATGCCCCAAGAAATTAACACCGGTTCTACACCACTGTGCTTTCTGAAAGGAAAGTTTTGCTCCGGCGGCCCTCAACTGTGTCAGAACATAACGGATCTCCGCTATGTGTTCCTCCACAGATGAACTTTTAATGAGGACATCATCTACATAAGCCAGGTTACCCCTCGTACCCAAGTCGGGCATGGCCTTATGTAGGAAAATGTTGAATTCATTACCGGAGTTAAGGTATCCGAAGGGAGTCCGGGTCCATGTGTACTGCTGGCCCCCAAAGGTAAAAGCCAGCTTGTATTGGTCCTCCCTACTGACAGGCACAGTCCAGTATCCATTGGTCAGGTCTATTGCAGTGAATACCTGTGACCCCTGAATCTGGGCCAGCCCTTGGTCAATGTAGGGCAGAGGCCATCGGGAAGTATGGACCCGTTTGTTGAGCTCCCTAAGGTCGGCGCAGAGTCTCCACTGGCCGTTTGGCTTCAATATTCCCAGCACCGGATTATTGAAGGTGCTGTGGACTGGACGGATTATTCCCCGGGACTCAAGGTTCTTAATTATTTCAGTAAGGGACTCCATTGATGCGAGAGGCAAGCGATATTGCTTCACAAACACTGGAGTCATGCCAGGGTCCGTGGGGATTGTTGTTGTGTGGATGTCAGTGCGACCACAGTCATATGAGTCTACCGCAAAGAGATCTTGGAAATCCAAGAAAACTTGTTTCAACTTTTGCTTTTGTTCCAGCGTCACACAGGCATCAGCTAGGTTGACTCTCTCTTCCACCATCTGCCTGAAGCCTGGAAAGACTTCTGGTTTGGCTATCTCAGCGGCCTCCTCCAGCTGGGTGGAGAAGTCCCTGGTCAGAGTGCTGATTTGGACCGGAGGCTTTAGGTGGGAAAGGCAGCCCTCATGGACTTGGAAAATCACCTCATCCCTCCTGAAGTCACAAGTCACATCTTCCTTACCATAGGGGCAGGAAGTGTACACCAGGAAGTTCCCCCCATGCCGGGTAAAAATCCTGTCTGGTGTTGTATTGTCATCGTTGTCACTGTCAAAACAGTCCTTGGGGATTGGTCCTAACAGTTCATTTCTAAGATCAATGGAGAAATGTCGGTCATCAACCGCCATTCCAATAATGGTGCCTGCGGCTAGAGTAATACTCTTTAAGTCGCTGTTATCCACCTCTATTAGAATGGTGTCATGTTCTAGGTTGACTAATGGAGTTGGGTTTACCCCCAACCCTTGCTGTTGGAGAGAAGCATTTAGATGTATGTAAGCATCAGGGTTTTTCAACTCTTGTCCCCTTTTAACTTTCACTTCCAGGGAGAATTGTCGGGTCCTTTCTGGGATGGTGACTTCCTCTTTAACCTGAATTTCAACTGCATAAGGTAGCAATTGAGCTGACCTAAATGCTTTTTCTGGATCAACAAAGCCCATGGGATTATCCGCTAATCGGGACCAAGCTTTGAAGTTTATTAGGTCCAAACTAATGGCAAAGCGATTGAGAATGTCACTGCCTAAGTAAAAGGCGGCAGGGACGTCTCGCACGACCCAACAATTGTGGACTATGCTCTTGTTGCCAATGGAGATTTTGAGCATACACCTGCTTGGCAGGAGATGTTTTGAATTGGGTGCTCCCAGGTCCATTTCCCATTTGTCTATCAGTTTGAAGGTGGGAATGGCTGGATCTTTTGGGAGTTGGCGAAACATGGCTTCGCTGATGAAGCTCTTACCGTTGTTCACACACACTCGAGCGAGAACAGAGTCCTTCCCATCATTTAACTGAACAGGGATGAACAACTGCTCTCCAATTTGCTGAATATCAGCCCGGCTCTGAGCTGATTTCACATCTTTCTGGACTATAGGAGTGGGAGTTTCAGATTGTGGATTGGTATAGAATTTCAGAGTGTTTCCTTCCAGCGTGGAATACCACTTTAGACTGGAAGGAAGGTTGATTTTCAGAAATAGAGAGGACCCCCCATCACCAGTCTGTTGTCCTACTGCTATTACTGTCACGTCTGGAATTTGGTTGTTCTGGAAGTGAAATTCTACTTGGTCAGATTTTTGTTCAACCATGTGGCATGTGCCGTTTAAACTAACATGGTTGACACTCTGTTTTAATTTTATGGGTCGGCTAGTCTGAGTCCAGAGGACCTTGTTTACGCAATCTATTAGGGGTGACAACCTTCTCAGGAGGTCATTCCCTAGTAAACAAGGGGTGCCCTCTGGAGTCACAACTATGACCGGGTGTTTCAACTTATGTCGCCCAATTTTAATGTCCAAGTCTGCAGTCCCCTCAACGGGAATTTCCTTCCCGTCAAAGTTCTGCAGTTGTCCCGGAAGAGAGGTGAGAGGAATTTGGTAATTCTCTCCCCTTCCTGTATTCAGTTCGTCAAAGGCCCTTCTGGACAGAAGGGTAGCTTGAGATCCAGTGTCCACCAGCGCTGAGATTGTACCCTGCCCCTGTACTTGTACCGGGGCATAATATCTTCCCTCCTTCTCCTCAAGGGGGCACAGATAATGTACATTTTTGGACAACTGGTGGGCTAATTTTCTGGTTTTGGACATCGCTAGCGAAGAGATTTGGGCAGAATTCTGTGGAGAGTCTTGGGAATCTGAAAGAAAAATTTGGCAACTGGAGATCGGTGCCATTGTGGGTTCCCCTGGCTCCGTTTCTGGGCCGCCCCCCCCTTTTTGGAGGCAGTCACCAGGATGGGTTTGAACCAGGGGATTTTCTTGCTGTTGGTTCTGGGATGAGATGGTGGGCGGCGGTAGCTCAGTCTCCACATCTCCCCAGTCTGGATTTGCATCCCTAGGGACCCATTTTTCTTTGGGAGGAGTTCCCCCCTCTCTGAAGGAGAAGATCCTTTTCCCAGGATCCTCTGAGGATCCCTCTCCCTCAAATTGGAAGATCTGTACCTCCTCCTCAAACTGAGTCTGTTTGGGTCTTTTGTTTCTCCTACCCCCCCTCTGCTCCTTAGGAGGCAGACTTTCAGGGGCAAGAGATTTTGTTTCCGGTTCCTGGGTTTCCAGGGGCTGTTTACAAGTGAGGAAGGGAGCTTCCTCCAAGGCTTTACACCCCCCTTCCCCTTGTGCCTCCTCCCTGGGAACCGGTGAGTTATCGGGGTGCTGCCCCCGTCATTGTTCTGGAGCACCAGGTCCAGAGTTGGGTGCGTTCTGCGCCGGCATGCTGATCTGAGGGTTCTGCTGCGCCCTCAGTATATGACCCATATCCCGCGCCATGTTTTGAACCTGGCGCTCTAACTGGGACACCCGCTCTGGCTGATACGGGGCCCTGTTTTCTCCCCTGGGCTGATCCCGGGAAGGGTAGCTGTCCCTCCTCTGGTAATACCCCGGGTTGGGAAGATTTGGGTACCCCTCCACCCTTGGCCTCCCCTCTCCCGGATTCAGTGGTCTGGGCTCAGGGAATTGAGGAAAGAAGGATGGATGATTTTGGGGTTGGAAGTCGGGTGGATATCTGGGGAAAAAGTTCTGCCCAGGGTTTGGTAAATTTCTGCCCTCCTGTGGGAAGTTTGGAGGGAAGTTCCCTGGGTTAGGTGCTTGGCTGGATCCCCCCCCTTGGGCTGGAGGAGTCCACACATAACCCAGGATGGGTCTGTTACCTTTGTAGCGAGGACTTACATAGTCAGGAGAGCGAGGGACCCCATTTGTGGGGCTGCCTCCCTGGCTCCCTGTCTGTGACTGGCCCGAGGACCTTCTGGGCCTAGCATTATTCGGTGCAGGTAGGTTTTTAGGCCCCCCCATCTCCAAATCCAAAACGGGGGTGACCTTTACCTCTGCCACCTTGGCAGCAGCAGGGGTGCTGTTGGCTTTGGGGTTTTTCTGGGCATTGCTTTTATTTTCTATGGGCTTCTGCACCTCATAGATGCGGGTAGCCTGTTCAATGACCCAGTCTAAAGATCTTTTCTCGTGAAAATCCCTCACGAGCTGGGTCATGATATATTTGGGCAAGGCATGGAAAAACGTGTTGATAAAGTCACGGCTATCCGTGCGCACCCTTCTTGTGGTCTGTGCAAAAGCCCGCTTTAACTCCTGCACAAATTCTTGTGGGGCCTGATCCTCCCCACATTGCAAATTGTAGGCTGCCTTGCGAGCCTCTTGAGGATTTCTGTGAACAGAAAAATGTTTCAGGATGGCCGCCTTGTAGGTGGACCATCTTAAATGATTTTGGTCCTCCAGCCCCGCAAAGAAACTGGAGTATTCCGGGGAGAAGGTCCACTTTACGTATTGAATGCAGCTTTGGCTGTCCTTCAAATGGAAAGTCTCCATCATTTGTTCAAACAACTCTAAGTGCTCCCAAACAGAATACTTAGAGTTCTTATGGTAAGGCGTGATGACGCTCCTGATCGCCTTAATCTGCTTTAAGGGGTCCTTAAGCAAGGCTCTTTTTGCCTTATTGGCCTTTTTGGTTCGGGTAACCCTTGTCCATTCTTCGTCAGACTCAGAGGCACTGCTCCCAGAGGTTCCCGTCTGTTCTTCCAGGTTTTCCCGGATTCTGCGAGCCTGGGAATGGCTGGCAGAATGTGGGGACCTGGTCTCCTGTGTCCTGCGCAGTTCAGAGGAGTCTTCAGATTCCTCCTTGCTGCCAGGATTTGATGGGTACCCCCTCCACTGACCTAACTGGGCAGAGGTTTTCAGGATGCCCTTAATCGGCCTACTCTCCTGGGGTTCCCCACTGAACTGTTTTGTACTTGGGTGCCCATACCCGGATGCCCACCCCTCCATTCCTGGATGGTACTGGCCTATGAGCCCCATGCTTCTGGCTGGATAGTAATCTGCCATCCCTGTGGCCCTGTGCTCATGTGCGCCAGGGGGCATGGGGGTGGCAGAGTCCAGGGACTGAGAGGTATGGGGGCCTCTGGTACTAGGGCTCCTGAGGTTATGCTCCGGAGTTTCCATTTCCCAGCGAACCTCATCTCTATCCGCCCCTGCTCCCTTTTGCATTGCAAGAGCCTGCATTTGTGCCTTCAGTTCCTCAGTTAAGGCCTTACTCGACTCTATCAGTCTCTCCTGCATCGCTACCTGCTGTTGGAGCCTATAATTGTGCTGGCAGAGGGCCTCATTTTGCCTCTGTGCTTCCTGGTTGGTCCTGGAGAACTGGGCCAGTCTTTGCTGCAGGAGGGTTACCTCCTGGGCAATGTCCCTATTGGCCTGCTCCTTTCTTGCTAGAGCATCCTCCACCCTTCTGGTGTGCTCTACCAAGTTCTGGTTTTCTTTTTGGAGGTCACCCAGTCCCTGGTGGGCCAGGTGATTTTCTTCCATTTTCCTTTGTAAATGGCAGACTTCCTGGCCTAAGGCGTCTCTTTCCTGACTAAGAGCCTGCATTTGTGCCGCCAGGTCGTCCCTTTGCCGTTGAAAGGCACCAGCTTTCTGGCGCTCCTCATCAAACTCTGCCTGGGTATCCAGGTCTTTCAGAATTAGTTTGTTGCTCTCTGCCTTCACTCTATCTAGGTGGCCTTGCAGGGTGACTACCTGCTCAGCACATGCCCTATTGAAGTCTAGCTGTTGCTCCAGCTTTTTCTGGCTTTGCAGTAGGGAGTCCAGACCTTCTTGGTGTTCCTTCTGCAAGGCCAGAAATCTGGTATCCTGTTCTGACTTTTCCTTTTGCAGCACATCCATCTCCTCCTTTATTTTAGTGATGTACAGTCTGCTGTCATTTTCTGACTCCTGGCTCCTCTGCAGCCTCTGCTCAGAAGAGACCAGGTCAGATTGGACCTTCTCTAACGCCATCTGTTGCCTATTTGCCAGATTTTGGGTTTCAGCACATTTATCCTGCATGTCTCCCATATAAAGGTACAGGTATGCTGCTATCCTGGTAATCTTATTGTGTTCCTCTTTGGCTTTAGGAGCCATATATAGTTCACTCAGGGCCACATGTAATGGACCCTGATCTCTCCATAAGTCTGACCCTGTTTCCGTGACCTGTTGCATGATGGCCTGCAACCAGACTGTTTGGTCCTGGTGAGTCCACTCACCTCTCACAAATAACTTATGTAAGAAGTGCTCTCTGGCTATTTTCATGTCTACTAAGGCCGTCATTCTAGAGATTGGTCTCTGTCGTGACTTACAGAAGTTAGTAATTTATTTTTGCAGAACAGAACTTTTCTTGGAGTGTCCCTTTTTAGGAATGCTTCACAGCGTAATGCAGCGTGGTGATCCGACCGGATGTATGTATCCTGTCAGTTAGCACACTGTATTAAGCTGCACAAATGGTAAATCTAACCCAGAATCTCGGATACGAGCCCCCACTTTGTAAGAGGATTCAATTCAGCACTACAGCCAAGTTAACGCCTAGTCTATGATACTGAATGAAAACCCTTATTGATATATCCTTAGGTCCAGTTCATGCGTTCTGGATGACTACCCTTGTATGACACCCCTCTCTTGGAATCCCCCTGACCCCACTGAGCCAAGAAGTAGTTCTGTTTTGCAAGTTTAAAAAGTTTATTTGATAAATTAAAATATAGATATCGCACTTTATAATAAATTAATAATTGAGTATTACACTTAATCTGATCTGATAAAGATTAGCAACGGAGAATCTGGCACTAGCACACTTCTTATAATCACTTAATGAGTTGGCATGAAATGGATAAGATAGCACACTGGTAAATAGGTACAACAGAAAAAGGTGGTAAAGAATGCTTTATGTAGTTCAAATGGATGTAATGTTGAATGAATGCAGTACAGAAAATACTCAATATGATTTCAACCAAACAATGTAATCACTTTTCCCTGGCTATTCACTCCCCCCTCCTTATGCAATGCAAGAAAATGGGAGGAAACACACAGTTCTCAAAGAGGCAATCACTGTGATTAGTTCAATCCAGCAAGCTTAAACAACAGAAAACAGATAGGAGTTTTGAAAACACAGGCCTAAATGCTTTGATATGTGTTGGCAATGAATGAGAAATATGCTAAATTTGCTTTTAATTCCCCCTTAGAGGTTCAGGATGAGTGGTATCTAGTTAATATTAGTCCAGGCTCACACTAGCAATGATGCAGGAATGATTAGCAGGTTAAACGAATTTCTTGCAAATGAAATCAGCAGCAGCAGTTTTTTTACATGTGAAGAAATTGCAAATCGCGGCAAAATTCGCGGATGCGCCGAGCGCTATTACAGAGGAACCGCGAGGACTATCTCTACCGTTTTGGGGTCCTATGAAAGCCTGGGATCTCAGCTTCCAAATAAAAGTTAAAGCAAGTCTCTAGCTCAAACGGTTGCGGAGATATGAGCGATTTAATAAAGGTCGTTTTTGGTTTTGTAAATTTTAAACGCACACTTTTTCAAAATGACAAGTGACAAATTTTTGCAGCTAGAATGACAGGTGACAGCTAGGAGGCAGTTCTACTTAGATTAAATAGATTGAATTATATGAATTTAAACTAAGAGATTGGTTCTACACAGTTCTGCTGGGTACTCACACTATATTCTTGAATTAAATGGGCCCCGTCACGGATCTGGTCAGGGTTTTAAACTGGACTCTGGTCTGGTCTGGTCTGGTCTGGCCTCTGCACTTCACAGTGATCTGGTTCAGCTCTCTCTACTGGTCTGGGTCTCTCTGCTAGGCACAGCACTGCTTTCTCTCTCTGCTCTGGTCTCTTAGTACTGGATAGATTGATGAATTTGAAGTCAGGATCTCTGGATGTTGTATGTTTCGGCAGGGCTTTCAGCGGCAGATGAAATTGAATGTCTCTATGTGTCCTGACTCTCTCCTTTTATCTGTTTCTTGAGAATGGGCGTGTGTGTTGCATCACTAGCCTTGCCCCTCTCACTCGCCATAGGTCAAATTTTCATTCCTTACTTGATTGGGGGAATGAAATGAAGTGTCATCATGATGTCATTTTATGATCTCTTGAAACCACCTCCCTTATCATCTGTGCACCCAAATCTATATATGATAAAAATACATACTTCAGAGTTACACAGTTGTTTGAAATTACATATACATGGTGTGGCTGAATTTAGCCATGTCTATGTCCAAATCTGCTCATTCTCGGAGCTCGCATTCAAAGAGTGCACATAATTGACTTTTTAACTGCTTTTTCAATTTCTGACATGGACCCAACTTTACATACATGTGTGCAGGGGGTAGGGACATTAACTGATGAAGTTTCAGATTTTTAACATGCACACATTTAGAGTAATATCCACTTTTCCGCTAAAACCCCCCTGAACATACCCCCAATTCCTACCACGTCTCAAACTGTGGGCAGAAAAATCACAAGAATTATGGTATCATTTATGAAATTTTCACATGTCCGCACTATGAGTTATCCACCTTTTTATAAAACCATATCCTTGCTGCAGGGGTGTGTCTTTTCAGGTCACATGGTACAGAAACCAGTCTTTCCAGTTTCTGCCAAGCCAGCTTGCTTCTCACAGGCAGTGCTCCTCCCAGCTTTTCCAGGAGGAAGCCACTTTTTACGACGTCTGTAATAAAAACCTTTTCCTGAGTGGAGAGGGCTTTGTTCACTCTCTGGCAGAGCACAGGAAATTCAATTATCAGATGGCTGGCATATCCTTAGTGTGGGCAGCAAAAGGAACATTGGCCTGGGAACACAGTTGTGGCTCCAGTTTCACTCCTGATGGGGGTTAGTTGCTAGGCAAAATCAAGTTCCTTAAGCCAGACTTTCAGCTAACTTTCATTTCTGTTCCCCATTTTTCTGCCTTCAAATAAACTAAACATTTTTACATATGCAGCTAGAATGCTGATTCTAAGTTTAAAACTATGACATTTAAACAATTACAAAGGCATGTGACACCAAACATAGGTCACTCATTTAATCTAAACATTTTCGATTTTGGTGGTTTTAAATCCAGTGCAACTTAAACTGCTGCAATCCACAGCTCAGCCAGTCTTGTTATACATTGTTTTGTGCTCTTCATTTCTCAGATTTTGTAGGCACACAAAACTCCATTCTGCCAAATTTCTGCTGGTGTTCAGTGAATATTTTGCACATGTTGCACTGTTAGAAATAGTCATTTTGGCTTGCCTTCAGAAACACACAGAGTGGTTTTAAAACGCCGGCTTTTGGATAGTGGTGAGTACTGGTACTGCACCCATTTTTGGGATTTTCTTGGATTAATGCATTCTAAACACATTTTGGTGTGCGCACAACTGCGCAGCTCTCCTGGATTCTGGGATGAAATGATGGGCGGCGACAGCGCATCCCCATCTTTACCCACTCCAATGATTTATTTTTGTTCTGGGGCAAAATGATGGGCAGCGACAGCTTAATCCCCACATTCACCCCGTCTAATGATTCCACATGGGTCAAAACCCTCCACAATGCGATCGAATGCAATGGTGCACACCTGAAAAAGAAAAACGATTTTGAAAAATATACTCATTGGCGGTATCCCGGCGGCAGTGTTACTGCAGGGACACTGCCAGATCTGTGATCAGACCCTTTGTGTCTTGTTCACATGCCTCTCTTTAATCAATTCCATCCTTGCTTGTCGACAGCGTTACCTTAGTGAATCTATGCCTAAACCTTCCTTAATGGCTTCTTGAAGTCGAGGTTTACACTCTGCACAGTCCTTTTCAAACCAATAGAGCACTTTGGTTCTTTAGTGGCCTTCCGTTTGTTTTGAAAGCTTTTATTTCATAACCATGGGAGAAACCGAAGATAGTAACACATTATAAACTGATGTTAAGAATTCCACAGTTCCAAGTCTTGAAGACTTGGTATTCCCATTTTCCATAACTCTGGATGCTTATTTTCAGCGAATTAAGCCATTCCCTAAATAGTTCTGCAAGGTGCGTGCCCCTACTTTCTCTAATGTTCGACATAATGTCATCTGCAAAATTAACTTGTTTAACACAACCCCTGCTTTCTCGGTTTGATTTTCTTTGAAGACACAAGTGATCTTACAAGCAGCCCTACATAAAGCTGGCTCATACACAGATCATCAAACCACTTATACAGAAGCAAAGGAGAAAATCAAAATTATTGTTAAAATCAAACTATAAAAGTATCACATATGCTGGACGCAACCATTTATGTCTATATTGAGATCATGTCAGAAGGTCATAATCTAGGTTTAAAACATAGGCTAGCGGAAAGGAAGATATATCGGCAGAAACAAAGAAGAGAGGAGCTTGAGGAAAGGCGGCCAGAAAGCCAAAGCTGCCATGGAGGCAATAGCAGGTAAAATCATAAAGTTTTAATACATACGTTGCGTAAAAAACCGCACAAGTTCCTACACACACTTTCCAAAATATTATTCAATTCAGAAAATATAAATGTAAGTGACACGCAGTTCACAACAGAAGCCATTTTTATCAACTTGGATCCCGAAGAGTGGGTCTATAATGCTGAGAAGACTTATGGAGGCCTTGGGGCTTCTAACCTTTGTTGTTGCTCTGAAAGGTTTAGGAATCACATGGACAATGGTGGGCTACAACATCAGTAATTGATAAATGATGTCCATACAAAGTATATTTGGCCAATTCCCAATCAGATGTCAGCCCATATCTGTGAAGTTGATTGCAATACACCTGATTCCCTCCAGGCCCAGATTATAGTTTTCAAGCCCCGACAGGCAGGAGGGCAGGGGGGCTGGGCAGATATGGGCTTCAACGGACTGCCAGCCCGAGCCTTTGTAGACCCAAGCTAAGCAAAGGCAGTCCAGGTTGGGGTTGTATATAGTACATATTTCCCAGCGGAGAAAACAAAAAGAAACATGTTCCAAAGGGCATGCAGTCATCCGAAAAAGGGACGTAGTCCCTTTCCTATTTTAATGGTGGTTATGCAGGCGGGATTTAGAGCATCGCGCCCAGGAATGACAGATTTTCATCGGTCAATGTGTCTTTCCTGGCTGCAAATGGCAGATAATTAACATTCAGCCATTAGAACGCTATTCAACTAAACTCTCTTGTATAATCACATTAAAATACTGGGCAGGAACACCACTACCTGTGCCACTGAAGAGAATACCCCTTTAAAGTCATTGAACAGGGGCATATAGTTGTGAAGGCAGGATTTTATTAATGGCATGGGAGGGATTTTATCCCAAGTAGTGTACCGCCATTGCTAAACAAAATAACTCAGTTTTGGGTTTTTTCTTCATGTTTACTTCCAGAATACTGGTGGTTTCAGCAAACTGCCTTTAGCGGATGACCGGATATACCGAGTTGATCAAGTTTGAACCTGGCCAGCATATGGCTCTTTGGAGTGTAATTATGTTTACCAAGGCTGCAGCCTAGGCATGAACCCTGTGACTGATATCTGCTCATACGGAGAACTTTGTGTGCCTGATTGGGTTTGAAATGGTGGTTGACTGGCAGAGTGATCTGCTTGGTCTTTTGAAACATGATGCATTTAAAGTTCGAGTGTGTCTCTTATTTTTTTTTTAATGAAGAAAAGAGTTTTACTAATAATACATTTGTGCCATTAATAAAATCAAAACTTTCCATCTGACCTCGTAAGAATAATCAGAAAGTATTAGTATTTTGTAGATGCTAAGCAGTGAACTGATAGAAGTGTGCATCGTTCTATCATCATTCATGATTCTGCATACTTTTACATCAAGTAAAGTCGATTATAGTGGCCAGTGGAACACCTGTTATGAAATATTTCGCAGTTATGAGGCGTTGCAAACATACCTCTTTATATCGTTGCTTTGTTCACGCACCTACTGCTAGAATATCGCCTGCTGCAAAATGTAAAAACTTGGCATTTTATATTTCAGGTACTAGACATTATTGACTGAAACCTTTATTTTTTTGGTAGTTTTCTCAAGCGCCTTCATGATGTCGGCTTAAATGGGATCAGCTCCCAAGTGATGAAAAGTGATAGCTAATGCAGTGACCACGCGCCAAAGGTTAGACATTATCTGCATTCCATTTGCTCTTGTCCTTTACAGGGAGGGTGAAGAGTGAGACAGCTAGACCTTTGGAAGTAATGATATTGCATTCATTTTGCTCTATAGAGCTTTGAGCATCTGATAGAGGACTCCACAGCGCATCGACCTTTGCCGCTTCCTAAAAGCTTACCTGCTGTGAAAGCTCTTCAAGAGAAAGTCACAGCAATTGGAGTGCCACACAATCATTGACCAGAGTAACTCTGTTATTCAGGGTTTTGTTATATTACCATTAATGTCACGCTTCTGATTTGCTCAAATAGCTGATGTTGGAGACACATTTATAGTGGTCGGACACGGTCATACCGGGTACTATATTTAAAGTTAAGTACAAGTATGTTCTGTATTCATCAATAATCACGGCCGTCATCACGGGTTGGGTGGTAGCCCTTAAATGCGGCGCTAACAGTATTACTGCCGCATTTAAGGGCTGGCCCTATCACGAGTTGGGCGTTAAATGGGCTGTTTTACCTCCAGCTTTTAGGGCCTCATCACGAGTTGGGCGGTAGACCAAGGTTACAGGGTTACTGCCGCATATAAGGGTCTGCCCAATCATGAGTATGGTGAAATGCAGATTTTTGGTGCAATTACCATACGGTAGTACCGCTGGCGTTAATTACACTGAAAATTCCCCATTGAGGGGACTAACGTTTACTCCCAACCCGTGATCCGGCGGTAATACTGCTGAACAGGTGGGAGGTAATGCAAATAAAGTAGGCCGGTACCCCAGTCAGGGTACCACGCAACTCATGATGATTACCGCCGACTTTATTAGCACGCAGTATTAGTGTCGAAAATTCCCCAAATGGGGAATGGGGATTTAGCATCAACGCCCAACTCTTGATCCAGCGGTAATATCGGCGGACCGGTTGCCGCTAACGCTATTACAGTTGGGCAGTATTACAGCCAGGAAACCACCTAACTTGTGATGGAGCCCTTAAAGAGTGATGTGAGCCCTTACGCTGACTTTCTTGATCTCTCCTTTAGCAAAAACTTGTGTTGTGCTAAAAGAGATCTGTTTCCCCTACACCAACTGTGATTGTTATTTTTCATTTCTTTGGCCACTCCCTATTGCCAATACCATTTTTTTAAAGCTCAGCTGGGCTAGCCCCACCTACAATGCAGCATTAACTATTCTGTTTTGGACGACATATCTTGATTGAAGGTGGCCAATGTGACAAAGCCACAGATGCCGTAAAGATTAAGCATAGGCACACTTTAATTCAAGCCTCAAATTGCAAACTGCATAGACGATGACAGGTGGCAAGCAAAGGCAAGGGTCCTATGTTTATTTTTTCTTTTTAATTTGTAAAGCGCACATACAACCCAGAGGCATTGAGGCGCTGTTGCAGGTACAAGTCAAGGAGGCAAACTTAGTCATACAGTAAAATATTTGTAGCAAAGACAAGGAGCATAGGTAATATTACAGTTACATTGAGACATATTCTCATACATATTGGTCGTACTGTACATACTGTGGTATATTGGGGATAAATTGCTGACGTGATGGTAAGGGTGGGTGGGTTCGGAGAAGAGCTGAGTTTTGAGGACTTTACGAAAAATCCAGTAGGATTTCTCAGCCCTCAAGAAAGGGGGGAGGTTATTCCAGAGTTTGGCGTTGCGGTAGGGGAAGCTGGAGCCTTCAGCTTTGCATCTCCTCACTTTAGGCACAGGAAGTCTGTTCGTGCAAGGGGTCCTAGTGGGTCTAGAAGAGTGGGCTTTGGTGATTCAGTGAGGTAAGGGGGTGTTGTATTGGAGAGGCACTTGTGGGGAATGAACAGTGTTTCAAAAGTGATCTGTTCCTGGATGGGCAGCCAAAGATCGTCTCTTCTGGCTTTGGAGATGTGTTCTTGTTTCGGGATATTAAGAGCTGCTCTCAAGGCGTTATTTTGTTGTGATGTGCTTCCTATTACATGATTATGACGACCATTTATTTTCATTGACGCCTTTAGTGCAATGATCCTAAAGAAAATACATTACGATTTCCAAACAATGTTACTTTATTTTTAATGTATCCCTCCAATGTTCAGCAATAAATGCCTGAGTTCAATGTATGGAATATATACTTTTTCCTGCAAAGTTTAACTAGCTGACAGATATATTGTTACCCTGACATACTGCATGGAAAGGAGTGATAGCCACTTTAACGTCTTCAGTGAGGTTGCCTGTATCAGAAACGCAGACAATACACTTTCAAGTATAGGGGATGTTTTGTATTCTGATGACAAAGTGACACTTAGCTTCACTTAAGCTCCAGGAAACAATATTTAGGTTCACGTCCATTTAGCAAGTAGGTAATAATTTGTATTTGTATTTATTTATTTAGAAAGCGCTGCCAGGCCCGGGAGCATTTGGGCGCGTAAGGTAGAGCTGGTTACAAAGGAGCAGTTAATCAGAGTTACGTTACAGTTACAGGAAGGTACAATCAAAACAAAACAGTCAGCCGAAAAGTTCCGTGATAGTTACAAGTAGGAACAGGCATAATAAGAAAGTGCATACACAGATATATTAATTACAGGTGATTGGCCACTGTCCATAAGGCTATGGTTAGGCTGTCATGGAGTCCATGTTATGGAGCCAACACTTCGTGCTATGTTTGAACCGGTTAAATAAAGGTTCTGCACGTAAATGCGCGGGGATGGTGTTCCATAGTTTGGACGCTTGTACCGGGAAGCTAGCTCCACCCGAGTTGTGAAGTTTAAATCTCGGTATGGTCATGGTATTAGTTTGTGCTGCTCTAAGAGGTCTTGAGGAGGAGTGTGGTATGAGGTGGTTAGTGAGGTATGCTGGAGCAAGGTTAGCCCTAGCTTTTGTGTGTGAGGGCCAGCGTTTTCAGGGATATTCTATGCTTGACAGGGAGCCAGCGTAGATTACGTCTGGTCTCAGATATTTTTGTGACTAGTGCCCAAGTAGAGGGCATTGCAGTAGTCTATTTTGGAAAGGACTAATGCTCTCGCGAGAGTGATACAATTGGGTGCGGAGATGAATGGTCTGCAAGCATTGATTAGCTTACAAGTGTATGCAGCTGATGACGCTACTGCGTTAGTTTGTTTAGAGAGGGATAAGGTAGCATTGATGTAAATACCAAGAGTTTTAGTGTTATTTGAGACTGAAATAAGATTGCCATCTATGGTAAAGGCTTTGAATAAGGGATTCATGTTTTTAAGTTTGGCATGCGTGCCCAAGATGATCAGCTCGGTTTTATCGTCATTGAGACACAAGCCATGGTGTGCCATCCATGCTTGTATAACAGAGTAGATTTCATTAAGGGTAGTGCTGTCTGTTTCGTAGTCACCCGTGATAGGAATGAGTATCTGGGTGTCGTCCGCATAGTTGGTATACGTGACACCCAGATAGTCTAGGATATCGAAGAGGGGTTTCATGAATATATTATAAAGTGTCGGGGACACGCATGAGCCTTGCAGGACACCACAAGGTACTGGGGCAGGCTCGGCGGAATCTGTGGGAGAGAAGACTCTCATAGTTCTGTTCGCCAGGAAGGAGCTGATCCAAGCCGTAGCTGCATCTGAAAAGTGGGCTGCAGATTTCAGGTGGTGACAGAGTGTTTGATGGTTAACCAGATCAAACGCTGCTGACAGGTCAAGCAACAAAAGGAGTGCAAGTTGCCATGGTCTTTCAGGGTTTGGATCTGGGTGGTAAGGTCAATTAGTGCAGTTTTCGTACCGTGTCTCGGTCGGAAGCCTGATTGCCTAAGCCCTAGGAGATTATTCTCTTCTAGATAAGCCTGTATTTGTAGGTAGGCTGCTCTATCCAGTATTTTTTATAAGAACGGTACAGTCGTTATTGGTCTGTAATTAGACGGGTTGGCTGGGTCAAGCGTGGGTCTTTTGAGGAGTGAAATGACCCAAGCGTCTTTAAGGTTGTCAGGAACTATTCCAGATTTGAAGGAGGCATTGATGAGGTTGGTGATGAATGGCGCCAGATTGTTTGCAGCTGCTTTAACAATCGGGGCAGGGCAGGCATCACCTTGGCAGTTTGAAGGTTTTAGTTTCCTGATGATGTTTTCTACTTCCCAAGTTGAGAGGGGTGAGAAGCTGAAAGGTTTACAAGTTGTCTGGAAAGTTGGAGATATGTTAGGTAGTTGTTTGTGGTTAGGGTCCGCAGATAGCAAGGATTTTTTTGCCTTGATTTTGGATTGCAGGCGAGCTATTTTATCTAATAAGGCTTTCTGGATATTACTGCACCATAGTGCGTCAGTAATACATTTGTCAGTAGGGGCAATGGGGGATTCTAATTCTTTGAGTATTTTGAAAAGTTCTTTAGTGTTGGATTCCGCTTGTGTAATCCTTTTATTATAAGTGTCTTTTTTGGCAAGAAATATGGCTTCTTTGTAGCTAGAGGATACTAGAGTTAGTTCAGTTTTGTTAGGAGCTGTGGGGTGTTTTTTCCAAAGTGCCTCAGCGGTTCTTTTGGTTTTTCGTAATTCTCTTAACTGTGGCGTGAACCAAGTGTTGAGGTGACACTGTGGTTTCGGTTTCCGCAGTTTTAGAGGGTCAATGGAGTCCAAAGCTTTGAGTATAGCCTGGTTGTAGGTGTCCACTAGAGCTGTAGGGTCAGCATCTGAATCAATATTATTCAATATAGGGAGCAGTATAGGTAGGAGTTTGTCAGGAGTAATATCTTTCTTGTTTCTTGTGTGGATGGCAGGGGCGATGATAGGTGCCAAATGAGGAGTGTTAGCTTTGATAGTAAAGGTTAATTTGTGATGGTCTGACCAGATGCATGGGTCAATGGATAGGAGGTCAATAGAGCAATTGATGTGTGAGAGCCAATCTAGAGTTCTACCTTTGATATGGGTGGGTTCGTGGATAATGTGCGTGTGACCCAAATCAGATAATGTGTTGGCTAAGTCAAGGGCGTTGGTGTCTTTAGGATCGTTGAAACCAGGGTTAAAGTCCCCAAGTAGGATGGTTTGCGAGTTCGGTTTGGTATTTATGGTTATAAGTGATGCAATGTCCTCTATGAAAGAGGAGATGGGTCCTGGTGGTCGATAAATAAGGTGCACTGTGGCCCTGTGGTTGGGTGAGAGGGGTAGTTTAATTGACAAGGGTTCGGCAGACGGGATTTGCGTGTCTTGGATGCTTTTGATGTCGAAGGTATTTCTATATATGAAGGCAAGTCCGCCTCCCTTTGTTTGAGTGGTGTTTCTGTCAGATCTCATAATGGCATAATCATTAGGTATGGCGAGGGCCAGGATGCGGCATTAAGCCAGGTTTCAGTGACTGCAAGGACTTCAAGGTTTTCATAGGTTATAAAGTCAGCAATATCGAAAGCATGGGCAAACTTTGATGAGTTTATCTTTTTTTTTTTTTTTTCAAATGGTAACGGTGGATTATGGGCTAGATTGTCGACGTCAATGGGGGGAGCAACGTGATTATGGACAATATGCGAGTGTTTCGTAATACGGGCCCTTAGTCTGGAGTTTCTGCTTAAGATGCTAGGGTGGTGAGAATACGGGGAGGTAGGAGGACTAGTTCGGAAGTTCAGTCTAGTGTTTCTATTCAGTGTGCTAGGGTAGAACGAGCCTAGATAGGTGGGTGGTCTAGTTCTAGAGTTCAGTCTAGAATTTCTGATGGTGATAGTATAGGGTTGGTTAGGTATTGGTTTGGTGGCAAAGTGGCGTATCCAGAGTGCTGGATCATCCAAGTACGGATTTGCAGGTGTCATGGTACTGGGCCCCAGGGAGGAGGTGGTAGGTGCCATACCTAAGCTAGTGGAGGTGTAAAGTTTAGAGTGTGGGTTGGGCTGACTAGACAAATAACTACTGTAAGTATACAGTAGGTGGATGAGCGTTGATAGGCACCAATACATGATGTGTAAGGTGTTACTGGTACACAGGGTGACGGGGGTGGTCTATTAGCGAACAGAGGCACAACATAGATTGATTCAATGTGGTCAAGAGGTAGCTATGCAGAGCATCATAACAATCAATATGGTCTGTGGGCGACCAGGTGACCAGAAGGCACAACACAATGGTAAATGTGGTCTTGTAGGCGACCAAAAGGCACACCACAATGGTAAATGTGGTCTGGTAGGCGACCAAAAAGGCACAGCACAATGGTAAATGTGGTCTAGTAGGCGACCAAAGGCACAACACAATGGTAGATGTGGTCTGGTAGGCGACTAAAAGGCACAACACAATGGTAAATGTGGTCTTGTAGGCGACCAAAAGGCACACCACAATGGTAAATGTGGTCTGGTAGGCGACCAAAAAGGCACAGCACAATGGTAAATGTGGTCTTGTAGGCGACCAAAAGGCACATCACAATGGTAAATGTGGTCTAGTAGGCGACCAAAGGCACAACACAGTGGACACTGAGGTCAGTAGGTGATCATGAGGAGCAATAGTCAGAGTGGTCTGAAAGTGACCAAAAGGTACAACACAATGCTGAGTGTGGTCTGTAGCAACCATAAGGTACAATAAAGAGGGAGGTCTGTAGACGACCACAAGGCACAACATTGACCTTAGATGTGTAGATTAGTGATATGTGGTCTGTCCAGGGTTATAGGACACCCGACCATCATGGTACCAGGGCGGCAGTAATAAGTGTTGGCTGAGAAATGATGCGTAGGCAACAGCGGAGTTGAGCACGCTACGCAAGCTGAGTGTACAACATGTGAGCGGTGGATGTGCCATGCGGGTGTAATATACAGTATCCAAACCGGGGATACTTCCAGTCAGTCAGAGCCTGCTTGGCGATGGGCGGCACGTGTACATTGTCTGGAAGGCAGCAAGGGTGCCTCCAAAGTCGCACTATGAGGAGCGGAGCAGTGTCCCGCGCCGTGCCGCTAGGTGCGGATAGGGTGCAGACAGGAAGGGCATTGTGCTGCGTGGGCCTTAGGCGTAGTGGGCCGGCTTCCGCCTCCGGCTCACCTCCTGGCCTATGAGTTCCACGGAGGAAGGTTGCTAGGCAACCATAATAAACGAAATGTGGAAGTTACGGGCGGCGGCCATCTTACGATCGCGTTGAGCAGATCAGCTGCTCCTCGTGGCGAATGGTGAATGGGGCCTCACACAAAGCTTGTGGAGAGGGTATTGAGGCTCAATGGAATGCCCCAAAGCTTTGTAGGTGGGTCAGATCGTTCCGGGTCTGCGTAGAGCGTCGTGTGCACACCGGGCACAGGATGCTGCGAAGTCTAACTGACCCTGCAGCAAGACGGCTTCGACGGCGGTCGATGCAGCTCGGCACAGCTGCTTCTGGATCTTGCAGGGCTCCTGCCCTGGGGGAGAGTGGGCTGAGGGTGCAGACATTCCACACACTGCTTAGGGCACACTTCTTCATTTAGGTATATTAGGAAACCTTTGTTGTTTCCATTCACGTAGCACCGGAACTTGCCATGTTTATGTGGTAATTTTGTTCTTGAGGGTCTTCCTGAGACATCCCTTTATCTTGAGAGATAACCTTAACATAGAAGTTATTTTGGCAGTCAGGGGCATGATAGTTGACTGTATCACTCCAGCACGGAAGTAAGTGCTCTGGCTACCCTGAGACTTAGACACTCATGTTTGTACTCCAAGACCAAGACCATCTGTAATGTGGGTGCAAAATTAGTCCCCTTTATGTGCAAACCTGCATATACACAATTGTAGCAAAAGATTTCTTGAGAAAATGCCCCTATATGTTTTGTTGAATTGTCTTATCATGTGTTTCGGTTTACAATGATCTTTTGCAGCTTTCATGTGTGTGCAGTACTTTAAGAAACACTTAAATGATCATGGCATGTGTCCTGTAGTTTAGTTCAGTTTATTTGCTTGTATAGCGCGCCTAACCCAAGTTTATCTGGGTGCTTTGAGTTATAGCTAAGCAAGAATCACCACAGGAAGATTGTTATTTTGGGCAGGTTTTGTTATATATGTGTTGGTTGAGGTGGTAGGTAAGAGCCTTCAATCGAGTGTGGAGGAAGAGGGAACCTCTGGTTGCCAGGATTCTGGCATTTTCAATGATAAATCTGGGGAAATGTGAGTGGCAGTTGATGGAGCTGGAGGAAGAGAAGGAGGATGTTCCTTGAGGCTTATTAACCATGCATTTACTTTACGCCTGAATACATGGTTTAACATCACTCACTGCTGGTCGTCTCATAATTGAGCGGACACAACTGGTGACTAGCAGAGAGCCCTTGGAGCAGATCATTTTAAGCAGTACCACTGTGACGGGTTCTGAACACGTGAAGCTGGTACTGGAAGAGCGCTTGGCCTTCAAGTGAAGTCAACGGCACCTGGCCTCTGTGTGACAGGGGAGAGAAAATGGTTGAGCCTCTCCACGCTTGAGAGGACAGGAGCAGCCAGTGGAGACACTGCTGCGAGAGCTGTGATTACCAGTAGCTTCAAGCAAATCCCAGGCAGATCAGAGCAGCAAGCAGGACCCTCTGTTGAGAGCCCATAAGTGCCTAT
Organism: Ambystoma mexicanum; assembly: GCF_040938575.1. Taxonomy (NCBI): domain Eukaryota; kingdom Metazoa; phylum Chordata; class Amphibia; order Caudata; family Ambystomatidae; genus Ambystoma; species Ambystoma mexicanum. Next base: position 1,369,203,048 of record NC_090931.1, read on the forward strand.
GAGCACCCGCAGATATTAGCGCACCCCAGGTTGGAGCTGCGAGGATCACTCTTACCTGTGCCATTTTTGAGTCAGGCCACATTCGGACGTGACGCCTAATATGAAGGAGTGCTGTGACAGCCATTTTTGGATCAGGATCCGCTTTGGATGGACATGAATAGGAGATAAACAGCGGCAGCCATCTTGAAGTCAGGATTTGTCATTGAGGCAGCCACCTTTGGGTCAGTTGCTGCTGTGAATGGCAATAGGTAGGAAATGATCTATAGCGTTCATCTTAAAGTCAATCTTTGGCATGAATAAGCCACTAGGGTAGAATTGAAGCACATCTTGCTAAATTATGCAGACTCTTACCATTTTAAGGAGTAGTTGACTGTTTTGCAAATGATTTTATCACATAGATTTGTTTTAAAAAATAAAAATAAAAAAGAAATGTATTTTGAAAATACAAAAAATAAGTTCTTTCTGAGAGAGTTGAGCAATCAGCAATGAGTAATCTGCCGCCTCAGTTTCTTCGCAATACAGGGGAACATCCTATCAAGTGGGAGGTTTGGAAGGAAGACGTTCAAGAATATGTTTTTGCCATTCATGGGCCAACATTTATGGTTGACAGGGAAAGACCCTAGCTTATGCATTTGATGGTGTTTGAGGGATGCAGGATCCTTAAGCGCTCGCTGGTACCGGTGAGGGCAAAGAAGCTACTAGGGGAGACTTGCTGAATGTTTATGAAACCATCATGCAGAGGTTGGATCTACAAATTGAAAAAAGGCAAGTCCCATCCCAGAATGGTACACATTTTGGACAGGAGAACAAGCAGAGGGACAGTCCGTAGAATGTTTTGTGACAGGCCTTCGAGAACTTGCCTACTGGTGCAATTTTGTGAGACATGCAATAAATACATATGAGACCAATTTATGCTATGCGTGGGAGAGCATAACATATGGGAAGACATTTGGAGTAAGGGTAATCCTAATCTTAAGGAGTTTCTAGATATAGCAAAGCAATTGAACACATGAAGAGATGTGTCGAGGAACTAGAGGCTAAAGATAAAGGAATAGAATGGAAGGAAAGCAGTCAGATAAAGTGGACAGAAAGGGTCATCAACAGGGGGCGGCAAGGAAGCAAAGATGTGTTAACGATGTTGGGTGCCCTCCATTCTGAAAATTCAGGGAACTGTCTGAGGATGAATGTTTAATGCAGGAAGTCATTGTTGTCATAATTTTTCTAAACAGGGTGGCAAAGACGTTTCACAAGATGTCGCTGAAGCAGAGAGGTGTGCACACATGGTTGTTGACTGTGATGTGAGGTTTTCAGTAAGCAAGTAGGAAGCAAGGTCTGAAAAAATGGGGAAGCTGCCTGCTGAAGTTGGGGTCACTGAGGAGGAGCACCCATTTTAATTGACTCTGGGTCGGAATAGACAACTGTGGATCGGAAGACATGGGTGTCTTGTTTTGGCCTCTAGTTATGCAAGAGTTAAATCCGATTTTGGTTTTGAAAAAAACTTGGATTTCATGAATCCCCCTGTTAATGAATTGTTCGACCTGGGACACTTTGGGGTGGGATTATGCCTGATTTACATATGGTTTTTCCCCTTTTGTAACGGCTTGGCAGGCAAAGAACGATGGTCTAGAGGGTTTCCCAGAGTAATTCCTGAGGTTACGATGAATTCAAAACCTTCCAGCCATCACCTTTTTTTGTTTTGCTTTAATCACTCTGAGTGGGATGGGTATTCCCAGACATGGGTGTCGTGCCTGTTGGGCCTAGAGACCCAAGCTACTCTTCACTGATGAGGCTCAAAAAGGCCAAAATATGTTTGGGGATGCTAGTGGTCTTGTGCAGAACGGATGTGCCCTATCAGTTCTGGCTGGACTGCCCCTTTTGGGGTGGGACTAAGCCTGATTTGCATATGGTCTTTCCCCTTGAATAATGGCTTGCCAGGCAAAGAATGATGGTCTGGAGAGTTGCCCAGAGCAATGCCAGGGGTTACGATTAATTCAAAACCTTCCACCCATCACCTCTTTTGTTTTACACTTAATTTGGCAACCTTTACAATGCCGTGGGCGGGTGGGACGGTCCTCATGCCTATGCCAACTCTGCAGTGTTTGTGAGAAGACAGTTATGCATTTTCTGTTTTTTGTCCCAAGACACAGGGTTTGAGCGTGCTCTATCTCAACCTTCTTTTTAAGAACAACAGGAACATGTATTGCCTCTAAAGCGCTATAGCTATATAAAAGATTGGATGATGCAGATACAGTCCATAGAGTGCCCAATTGTATCCTCCATGATTGGCTATTGAGGCACAAAGTGTAAAACAGAATGTACCTGCTTATAGGTACTGATGTTGTACATTTTGAGGGACCTCATTATTTTATAACATAACGTTTAATCACAGGGGCTGCGAGTATCTTCTCTAAAAAAAAACAGTACTATCGCACCATGTAATCCAAAATGTGTGCAATAAATAGGTGTGAAAACGGAGATAGTGGGAGAATTTGAAGAGATACTTGAATGCATGTGATGTTCAACCACTGTGAAATGTTATGTTTCTAAGTTTGGTGGTTTTTTCCTAAGGTGGTATTAGCAGAGGGAGATGGCTATCATACTCAATCCTAATGTTTCTAGCACTGTTGCAACAAGGTGTCCGGCATATGTGCCCCTCTTGTTGATCCCCACTCTCCAGTTGTAGGCTGATGCTGCACCTTCCCTACTGAACTCAGAGTACAAATGCCTTTTGAAGATGGCCGCCGCCCTGGGCTTCAAACATCACCAGAATATGGCACGCGACATTCCCTGACTGACACAGTCTCCGTCTCTGCTTTGAGCCACTCCAACTCACTGTAAACAGATAGCCGGAAGGTTGTGACGGCGACCCTCACAGAAGGCCCACATAAAAGGCCTCTGCCTGCCTGGGCCTGTCTGGACATGGGGGACCTGGAGGGCAGAATTACAAATCTGTATCGCAACACACTACGATTGCATCTCCACCAGATCCCTGATTTGCTGCCTTTGCTTACTGAAGAACAAGACCATAACAGCTGACTCCAATACCCCATGCCCGCCAGCCAGATTGTCTCACCCTTCAAGTATTGGCACTCCCCATACACTGCCACTTCCCCAGCTGCTTCCCTCACTAGCACTGGTACCACCACTGCTTGTCGCTACCTTCAGGTCGGTGGGAACAGTCCTGTCCTTCTTCACCATCAACACTCTCACGATCCACTATTGACCTTTACCCTCACAAAAATGCCCATAATGCTACTATAGCCTCTCGCCCCCCGGGGCCTTACAAAATGTATTCACACTTCAACAACTGCCGCCTGCTTACCAAAATGCTATTTTCAAGTATACTGCTACTTGTTTCAACTTGCACAAGAACTTACCTGACATCAGCCTGCCCACAGAACATAGTATTGCCAATTATGTACCCATGTGTCCCATTACACCATATGCTACCTCTGCTAAATGACTGCATGCTATACCTATAAATAATGATATGCCTATCTACCCAAATGTTGTGAAACATCTACCGGCAAACCAAATTGCTATTTGCATGTTTACTGTAAAATGTTTACACTCGCATAATACCCTATCTGACACTGGCGTACCCTCAGCCCATTGTATTGCTAATCATGTACCTATGTGTCCCATTACACCAGATGCTACCTATGCTAAATGCCAGCGTGTTGTACCTAGCAGTACTGATATGCCTAGATGTCCGATTGTTACGAAACCTTCAACTGTTCAACAACCCTCCCCAAACGCTGACCCTGGTTAACATCCTAACCCTACCCTCATGGCAACTCCCATGGCCACTCCCCTTCCTTGTTCTACACCATTACTTCCACCTCTCCAACCCCTCCCACACAGCCACCTCACCCATCAGCATCCCACCCAACCAGGAACCATACCCTGTCTAGGAGTCTCTCGCCTTTCTAGGCTTGGAAATAGACTAACCCACCAAACTGACAGTGAGCCCCCTATCCCCCTCCTCAAGAACCTTGGGGCAACCAACCTTGCCTGGGTGAAACCAAATGAGCAAGACTTAGAATCAGAACAATCATACCTCCACTCTTCCACACCCACAAAAGACAAACCGGGCACATAAGCCCCTCCACACATCCCATGCCATCCTCAGGGCTGATTGCCTCACAGCCTCTGGTTGCGGAGTGGCCCTCACAACCAGATCCTCACTCTAGCTCTGAGCTTGCCCTCTCCTCATCACACAGTGCTATGAAATACTCCTATCCAAACTGACTTTCAATTCTAAGACCACCATCAATGTATTCCTCATCTATCATCAACCCAATAATTCAAACGATCCAGAACTGGACATATTTATACTGATCACCCCATTCCTTAAACGTTCCACTAAATGCATTATCCTTGGTAACATCAACTTGGGCTTTAAGGACATGACAGACACCAAAACAACTGCCCTCTCCCTTGCCCTGGAAGACATGAACTTCACACAACTAATCAACACCCCACCCGTTCCAAAGGCTGCACGTTTGACTGGCTTCTCACATCCAATGTTAAGGTAGATATCACTGCCATCAACAAAATCTACTTGTCAGACCACTTCATCATTCATTTCAACCTAGCCACCCTCACACTCATTACCATCCTAAGTAAAGAGCAGAACACCATATTGGTAAGAAGCACTAGTAAATGGACTCACAAATCCATGAAATCCACCCTGATCGCTACTCTGGAATTAGGCCCCCATGGGCAAACCTTAACCCCACTGACATGGCCAACGATATCACAATGGTCTCCACGCCACCATGGACATAGATGCTCCCCTAAGGGCCAAAACTCCCAAACCCCATAAATCGTTCACCAGCTGGTTTAACAAACACCTCATATCCCGGCTTAGGAAAGAAAGAGCCTTAAAACACCTTCACAAAAGGAATCCATCCACCGACTCCAGCTCCACCCTCACTACTGCCATATGTAACTATAAAACACCTGTAATCACCACCAGTATATTCAATGAGTGCAGCAATAACGCTGGCTCCAAGTCAAAATAGCTCTTTGCCATTCAAAAAGAGCTAGAAACCCCTATTCCACTCCCACCCGTGCTGACAAAGCAAGTATACTACTATTCAAGATGCGCTAGCACACAAAATCGCCACTCTGCAAACCAAAATCAGTATAAAAATAGCCAATCTGTTCAGCAAAGCTTCCTCTACCATCTCCCGCAACATACCAGCCAACCCCATCAACATCCCCCCTTCACGTTCACTGAAGTCTCGATAGAGGAAGTGCTCTCAGCCATCCTCACCCTTAAGCCTTCCAACTGCAAAGAAAATGTCTGCCTAGCTCATATAATAAAACTCTGTGCTCATACTCTGGCCCCCATCATCAAGTTTTGTCAATGCCTCCTTCCTCACCAATGAAGTCCTGTCCAACATCAAATCTGCATGGATCGCCACTCTCTTAAAGAAGCCCACTCTTGACCCCTCTATAACAACCAAATACCCACCAATCACTACCGTCCCTTTTTTACTCAAAATCCTGGATAAAATGGCCTACCTACAAGTGCAGAACTTTCCTGAGGAAAACCACCTACTTGGCAAGAGACAATCATGCTTCCGTCCTAAACATAGTACAGTACAGAGACGGCACTCCTAGACCTAAAAAAACAAATGGAAATCATCAGGGACTATGGGCATCTCTGCATTCTCCTTCTCCTATACTTATCTGCAGCATTTTATCTTGTCAACCACTGTATACTATGCCAAACTCTTAGCCAGCACTTCCACTTCTCCACGGAAGCCACCACCTGGATAAATTCTTTCCTCAACGACTGGACCACCAGAGTGTTTATAGGGGAAGCAGCCACTGACCTCATTCCAGCCCCCTTGGTGTACTGCAGAGGTCCAGTCTCTCACCTACACTATACAACACCTACACCAAGCCACTGTTTGATCTCCTGGACTCCCTAGGTGTCATCTACAGCATCTTTGCGGATAACACCCAAATACTCATTCCTATCTTAGGCAACTTCTCGCATGACATCACTTTTATAATCTCCATCTACAGCACCATACAAAATTGGATCGCTCCCCCTACCTCCTAAAAAGCTTTTATCCATCCTTCTCCGCAGTGTGCATTGATGGCGCCATCATCCCTGTCTTGAAAAAATGTAAAGACTCTTGGTGTACATCTCAAAGCTGATCTGACCATGACAAAATACATAAATGTACTGTCTTCTACCAGAGCCTATACTTCACGACTCATCTCACTGAGCAGACATTTTTTGACTCCAGCTAACTGTCTAACACTAGAACAAGCACACATCCTATCTAAATTAGATTACTGCATCATGCTCCTTATGGGCACCTCAGCCATTGACCTACCAAAACTACAATTTCTCCAGAAGAAAGCTCTTAGAGCCTCACTAGGACTCACTAGGACTCAAGCGTAGCAACCACATTAATGAGGAAGAGTCCCCAGATTGAACACCAGTATTGCAATGGTCAAACCCAGCTTCAAAAGCATAAGGGCAGGCGGCAGCAGATTCAGGGTCACTGCACCCTCCCTTTGGCACTCCCTCCTGAAAAACATTAGAAACAAGCAATCGTATCATGTATTCAAAAAACGTGTAAAAACATGGCTTTTCAATAAGTATGAATAACCAACTCAGTTTGTAACAAAGCAATTTGTATCTTGTATTTCAAAAATCTTGTTTAAACATGGCTTTTTCAATTAGTGTTACCAACCAAGTCTGTCTGTCACTGTATTCTGCTATGTAACAAACGCTGTCATACCTCTAGGTTTGGGCATTATACACTTGTCATCAATATAAATAAAAATAAATGGTGATGGCTACTGAGAAGAGGGGAAAAAGAATGGTGGATGATGGGTTTGAAGCCATTTTCGAGGAAAGCTTGGGGTACCTCCAGGGGTATTAACACTTCATTTGTCTCAAGCCTGGTGTGGAGCTAGTGGTGGGCAATGTGATTAATATTCTTCTTTATCTCAGGGAGGAGGTATTGAAAGAGCTCCAGAAATCTGAGCAGTTGGGGGTGTCACAACAGATGGACGCATCTGAGTGGGTATCAGCAATAGTGGTTGTGAGGAAGGCCAGTGGAGAAGACAGAATTTGGATGGATTTAATGGGTCTCAACAGAAATGCAATAGTGGGCACATTCCCATTACCCAACATTTGGGAAATGGTTAGTCTAGTAGGAGAAAAGTGTTTAGCACCCTCGAATTGGCATCTACCTAACTTTAAATGAACTTTCACCCTGAGTCTAGGAATTATACCACTTTTGTTAATCTGGATGGCACGTATCAATTAAAGAGGATTCCCTTTTCTTGATCTCAGCAGCTGCTTTTTTTTGAAGGCTCATGCATGCCCTTTTTAAATGGGTCAAGACTGTATTCTGTTTCCAGGCTGATATCATGGTGACTGGGAATGACAAGACAGAACATGTTTAGAGGTTGGCGAACATTTTGAGACTCATTAGGGAAGTTGGTCTTATTTAGGAAAATGTTAAACTACACCGAGTGCATAAGGGGGTTCAGCCAAAATGGGATTGGTGTCAACTATCACGAGTTTAGAAAAACCTAAAGACAGACAGGGAGTCATGTCATTCCTAGGCCTAGACCAGTACTACACTAAATCTGTAAAACATTTTGCAGATAGACACAGGGAGATTATGAATTTGAGTAAGAAGGGAGTGGGATTTCAGTGGACAGAGGCCTGCCAGAAATAATATATTGACATCATAGAGGCAATAGCCAGTGCACCGGTAAAGGCTAGCTTCAATGTTCAGCATCCTCCTTGGGTTATGATGGATGCTAGTGACACAGGTTTGGATGATGTGTTAGAATATATAGTGAGTGTTGAGGAGTTTTTGTGCCTACTGACTGGCACCACTTGTCACCACACGACTTGTGGCTTTTTGCTAAGAAAACTGTATACAACGGTCTGTCCTCTGTGGCTAGGAAGAATTCATTTTATGGACTGGGATGAGCAACAACTTAAGGGAGGTGTCCAATGCAAAAGTAAGAGTATTAATGAGAAATATGACATGCTTAAATGTGTCACCAGACACCTTTTGCCTTTTGAGCTTTTGCTAAGAAAACGGTATACAATGGTCTGTTCTCTGTGGCTAGGAAGAGCTCGTTTTATGGACTGGGATGAACAAGAACTTAAGGGAGGTGTTAAAAGCAAAAGTGGGAGTATGAAGGAGATATATGACATGCTTAAATGTGTCAAGCGGGAAGATTTTCGTGTAGGGGGAACGTGGGAGTGAGGAGTGAGGAAAGGTGGAATGATTACAAAAGGGAGAAGAAGATTTTGGGGTTCAGAAATGGGTGAGGGTATTTGAATATGCAGTGGTTCGTGAGGATGGAACGTGTCGAACAAGGGAAGGCTGGCAAGGGGAGGAGGCGGATGAGGAGATATACACTTTTCTTTGCACCTGCAAGACAGCACCGATGCATCCACACTTGTTATATGTGAATTGCTGGACATATACGTTTGAGTGCGTGTGTATATATATATATATTCAAGGAAAAATGTTAGTTGCAGGGACATTAAGGTGAGAACTTAATGTAACAAAACCCTTGAAATTCAGCCAAAGCCACCTTAACTTTGCGTCCCGTATTGCATAGACTATGACCACAAGATGACATCACAGATCACATCACTGATGACATCACTAATTACATTACAACAGTAACTGGCATTAAGCATGGCCTTCAGCCATGGTCAGTGTGCTTAGCCAATTATATTTGAACACATGAATAGGTACTAGTCATGGACTTCATTTATGGACCGTGGTCACAAATGTCACCCACATGCGCTGAATATTTTAAAACACTAACAAGATACCGCCCATAGATTTTGGCCGTTACCTGTGCATGCAGCCTTTAATAATGTCCACTGTCTTTTGTATACACCGCAAATAACAAGGGGGTTCCTGGGAGACTCTCTGCCAGAGCCTACTGATGAGGTTCAACCAGACCGAAACACGTCCCTGGAGTTGCTGTTAGTACTCTTGTTCAGAGGAGAATTGCCTAGCATTTCGGTGCTGGACTGCCACAGGGCAGGACAAAGACTGATATGTGTAGGATATTTCTCCTATGTGAAAGATAGTGAGCTAAAGATTCTGGGTAAGGCTCTTGTAAGCAGGACTCATGTCTGGCAGAGAGTCTCCCAGGACCCCCCTTGTTATTTTCATATTTCAAGTAACTTTATGTCTCACCCTAAGTTACTAGGGGAATCCAGACGTGGACCCCTTGCTCACGATTCTTAGAGAGGCACAGCTACACCATACTGATGACGTTCAACCAGACTGAAACACGTGCCTGGAGTTGCTGTTAGTACTCTTGTTCAGAGGAGAATTGCCTAGCATTTCGGTGGTGGACTGCCCCAGGGCAGGACAAAGACTGATATGTGTAGGATATTTCTCCTCTGTGAAAGATAGTGAGCTAAGGACTCTGGGTAAGGCTCTTGTAACCAGGACTCATGTCTGGCAGAGAGTCTCTCAGGACCTCCTTGTTATTTTTTATATACACTGAACATGCACTAGCCATGGACTTTAGCACAATACTGAGTGTAAAACCTTCAAGGACTGACAATAGCACGGTTTTAAAAAAGTTAATAATTCAGATGCCCATTTGGTCACCATCCATGCAGTAACAGGGACTGACCCTGCTTAGCTTCAAAGCGGGGCTGACCCTGCTTAGATTCAAAGCAAGAAAAGGGTCTGCCCATTACTCTAAGTAGTCTTCTAAATTTGGCTCATTTGTCAGGCAAGATGGCCTGAGAAGGCTGGCCCCTTCCTCACTTTAAAGCGAAGCAGAGTCTGTTCTGGTTACTGCATGAATGGGAGACCTTGATGGCAATTGAGTCACTGTTTCACCCCCAACATCACTATAGTTATATAAATATCTTTATAAAAAAAAAATGTAACTGCAGGTATTGAACTACACATACCCGCAGTTATCTGTAGTCCTTTGTAACCGTGGATATAGCCGCAAATATCGGCAAAACATCTGGAATAAAAGATGCTTCCCTGCTCCACCAGGCATCACCAAGTGCCCCCCTCATCTGTGCCAACTTATTTCCACTCCCCAGACAACCTCCTCATATCCCCTGCCCTCTCCCTGTCACTACAGAGCACATGCTGCTTCTGTGACACAGTTTATTTTCTGATGTCGGCTATTCGTAGTTATAGCCGAGGCTACAGAAAGCTTTGTGTTGAAACCTCAGTCCCTGGACCACCTCCTACTCCTGAATTACACTCAGTGCTTTCTAGCCATCCTCCCCCCTCAACCCTGATGGCTTTTCTATATTTTTTGACCTGCAAATAGCTTTTTACTGCGTTTCATTTTCCCATAACCTCAGCTATATCCACAAATATATCTTGCATCAAGAGAAAAATAAGATGGCAGTCGTTTCATTTCTAAAAACCATGATCCCGCAATGCACCATGGGAGATATAACTATAATTTTTGAGGAAAGAACACCCCCCTCTCCGTCAAATTTTAAAATAACTATGGCATGGAATAACTCCAAACCACATGGATCGCGAGTCAATGCTTCGTGCCCGAGTTGTTTTGGACCTGGTACAAATCCGTCCAGCAGTATAATCTGTGCGCTTTGGAAAAAATGTACCTTTTATGTCTGTGGGAAAATTAATGGGAAGTAGGCCGCACTTTTGGAAAAAGAAATGGGTAGACACTTAATAACTTTACGAAACTCTGCAGACCGTGGGGCGGACGCAGACTTTTAATCAGTTTCGACATTTCAGCCAAATACATTACTCGAATCAAATTTTATTAGCAATATAATTTTGAGGGGTTCCTATGCATCTCTGGCTGACCTTAAGTATAGGATAGCACTGCCGCTCTTTAATATATATACACACATATATATATATATAAATATTAAATATATATATATATATATATATATATATATATATATATATATATATATATATATATATATATATTTGTCAGTGTGGTGTGATTGGAGAGTAAGGGGGATGTGTTTTATGTATGTGTTGATTGAGGTGTTAAGTAGGAGCCTGCTGTGGAGTGTAGTGAGAGTGAGAGAACATCTCGTCGCCAGGCTTCTGGAACAACTAGGAGTTCCTGAGAGGGTGGTTGTTGTTTGAGCTGCAGGAGAGAAGGAGGATGCCTATTAACATGCATTTATTGAATACATGCTTTAACATCACTCACCATTGTTCTTTTCATTATTGAGTGGTGACCCCAGACAAAAGCTCTGATGCTCTTTGACAAAACTGCACCAAAACATAAAAAACATGTATACCCAAATAAACTTGTTCAAGAAAGTTTGTTGCAGCTTCATCAATGGTTCAAAAACATATGTTTTGTTGTATCCAGTGATTTTATCGAGGATTTTTTATTCAAGGCATTTTTGACCGTAAAAAAATATTGATTAAAAAAATATATATATGGGTTTAAGGGGTTAATACAGATGGGGAGGGGCTTGGGAGGGGTTAAACACATGGGGAAACAGGGGGATTGAGGGTGGGGATGAGCCCCCCAAATAAAATCAAAAAAACAATTCAGTATTATTTTGGTAAAAATATTTTGGTAGAATATGCCTTGGCTAGAAAATCTTTGGAAAAATCACATTGAACCACGTTTTGCGATTCATTCTCATTAGACACGTTTTTTTATCATGCCTAGTGCCTAAAGTGCATTTTGGTCAAGACTTGACAAGGATTTGATCTTGATTTGATTTCAGGGATTTAGAAGGTGACACATAGAGTTTAAACTGTGCCCAGGAACCAGATTCGCAGCTGCTCACATAACACCATCAAAACATAACAGTTAACAGAAAATCCACATCTTAAGAGATTTGCAAAATTTTATATAAAGGTCTAAGCTTCGAATATAGTAAGATCAGAGATAGCACATGTATGGTCACCCTTAGATTTCAAATTAGATTTAGGAGGTTTAAAAGTAGTTCTAGGGATGGTCAAAACATGGTCTTAGATGTAAAGATAGATTGTATAATTGGATCCTATTTTCGAAGTATTTTGAGGCAAGACCATGGAATACTTAAAAGCAAGACATATAGGGGCTGATTCATGGAATTATTTGCGTCGAAAGACAGGGATTTGTGCGCCATTCTGCCCGCAAATCCCTATTTAACAAATGGGGATTTGCGGGCAGAATGGTGCACAAATCCTTATTTTTCGGCGCAAATAATTCCATGAATCATCCCCATAATGTTTTAAAAATGACTGGACGTTTTACTGGAAAGCAGTACAAGTATTTTCTCTGGTGGCCAGTTTACTGAACTGCGTGGTTCTGAACATTTTGTAATTGGGATAATTGATGCATAGATATGAAGAGTTACGATAACCTACTTTAGATTGATAAGGGCACAGAGGACCCATGACCAATGGGGAGCTCACTATCAATGGAAGAAGAAATTCTTCTAAGCAAACAAAGCTTAAGCATGAATACTTTGAAAAAAATATGTATATGAGCGGACATATTCAGATCATGCTGAAAATAAAATCATAGGTTTTTGAATAATGCGAGCGAAAGACAAATATAACAGAAGCTTGTGCCTTTCCTTTTAGGGACAAGAAGAATATCTTCTGTTTTGCTGGGATTATGTGGCAGAAAATTATCTAGCATTCAGCATTCAACTTTTCTTTAATTTAATTGCATTAAAGTTTAAGTTGCCAATTTTGATAAAAAGTATTGCATCACCTGTATATGAATGGTATCAGTCCAAAACTTTGAAAAATGTCAAAACAACCATCTTGCATAAAAGAAGAGTGCAAAGGGGAGAACCCTGGAGAACTCCATGTTACCTTTTTATGATGAATCTAGAATGGGACTTCTTTGACTTGCTGTGGTCATTCATTCAAAAAAGAATCAAACCAATTCAGAGAATGAGATGATGGGCCTCATTACGACCCTGGCGGAAATGGAAAAACGATGGCGGAAATGCAATACCGCCATCGAATACCGCTCGTTGCGATTATGACCCGTCACCGTAAAGTACGATGCCATTAGCGACACCGCAGTGAACGGCAACGCTAACTGCACCAAGTACGCGCACGCGCGCCCTGCAAAACCGGAATGACCGCCATGGCGCAATGGTACGCGAATTCCGACCCTAGCGGACATGTACTGAACGCCATCAAGGACGGCGGAAAGTACCAATCCGCCATGGCGAGAAATACGGCATCGTGAACCAACCGTAAATGGCCCACTGAGTGCCTGTACTCCACTCCCTGGCCACATTGCACAACTCCTGGCAGGCGCAATGTACTCACACCATGCAACCAGTGAAAACTACAATTCACCCATGCATGCCAACGTAGAAATGCATGCAGGGGCTCAAAGCGCCCCGTGAGTGGCCATCCATGCACGGCATGCCACCATAGCCGTACTGAAGCAGCACAGGCATGTGAAGGTACAAGGACACCAAAATGAAAAGCAAGAATACATGACACAATACAACAGTAGTCCCCCATCGCTTGCCACCAGCGCAAGGCAACCCCCAAAGCAGTATCCTGACGGAGATTGCACCAGCCCTGTACTCTTGCCAGTTAAAAAACCAACCATCAGCAGAAGCACGTACCACACAAGTCGGCAGAGCAACTGAGCAGCCAGGCCATCACAAGAGGGTCCGACAGGAGCTGCAGGACACAGATGGCACGAATACAGATTCAATTCCAATGGACATGACCCCAGTCCCCTCCAACAAACGCACGCAAACACAGGCACCTGTGACCATCCATATACTGATAATCCCATCATCCCACCAATCCACCTGGCTGACAGGCACCAGTTGGCAAAAAGCTAATCCCCCTCCCATGAGCAGCACATCATGTAAACAGTCACAATCACGCCCAATCCGTCACCATACAGTGCTACGCAGGAAATCGCTGCCAGTACAGTACCACGCAACGCAACACAGAATGCGGAACACAATAAATGCAGATGAACCCACGAAACATAGCGCCACTAATAGGAAATAGATACATCACCTGCAATGAATTACGCAACACGTAGAAAAAGTGAAATGATATAATAAATGGACATCCAAATGACAAAGGCACAGCACAAAAATGCACAATAACACCAGAACATCCATCATCACCGAGGTCCGCATCCGCTACAATAGACCAGCTTCCACTTGTGTGACGCCCTGTCCCTTCATGTCACACAGGGCCTACATCGACGTCCCAAAAGGCAACATGGAAGGGCCAAGAACCGCAGGTCCGTCCCATGAGGCAGGCACTAGTCCAGCTGAAAGGCCGAAATGTCACACCTAGCCACCAGTACTGCGTAAGGGCATGTGGCCCATTGGCGATCGTCCCATAAGATCATAATGGTGCTCCACTGATTCACCCGAAGCTGCAGGTGTCGAGGGTAAAATCCATATGGAGGAGTGGCGTACAGATGGCATCTGCAAAAGGGCACCAGATACCTGACACCCAAAAGAAAGACAAATCAACCGAATGCATAACGGGACTCCTGATGCATCACACACCTCATGACACACACAGAATACACACCCATATGCATGCACGGCCACTCCAACGGAACATATACCCCCCTAAAGTAGCAGCGAATCATTATGTAGACAACAGGGGTAAATACACCATTGCCAACGTCTGTTTCCTTGCATCCATTCATCATTCCCTCATCCCGCCATGCAATCGCATGTATATTCACTCACATAATATTAGAAGCTTCCATTGCGTCTGTGCGTAATGCAGTCTGCAAAAATCACTGTGCACCTGGCAGGATCTTCAGTGTTGTGTGGCAACATGGATTATTAAACGTCCTGCCTTATCGGCCACTACGCTCTTGCGCATGCCATTCAATGAATATCATTCATTGCTTGCTCGTTATGGGCCCTGTCCCAAGGACATTCTACAATAGAACGTTACATTTCCAGCAAGACCTGTGGGCGTATCCCCGCCGCTACTACAAGACCACGAACGCTGACCTTCGAATTCCTAATTTGCAACATTACGCCCGAAAACGCGTCTGTGAATGCCTGCATCCACTAATATATCAATCTAGTGCGGCTGTGTGTGATAATGCTAACTGGCTGCTATCACGATTGGGAGGCCACGCCCGTCGGTGAAGTCCGTAGTTGTGCTGCATGAGGGTCCTCCGTTGATCGAGCCCTACATACCACTGAGTCCCCACAAGTATGCCTGCGATAGTAAATACAGCATGTGTAAAAATGTGAGCATAGCAAAATGATCTTACAACGTACATCACACTGTCATCGGGATTTGATACATGACTGCAATCCCAAGATGCCATGCGGCCATATGCAGCCTTACGGGCGGGACGTGCTCGCCCAGAATGGATTGCATCTGCCACAGAGTTAATTCAATCAGCACAGGTGGAAGCCATACAGGCCGACAGCACATATATAGCAGACCCAAGCACCTCCCACGACCACTACCACTCCAAAATGCGACCGGCAGCACTAGCGATGTTGGCCCTGGGGGAGCAGATAGCACTGCAAGTACTTCAACTGGAAGAAGACGACGAACTACAACAGGTACAACAACCGGCCGCACAGGGGAGACGGAGGAGAAGGAGGAGGAGGAGGATGGCAAGGCAGGTGCAGCAAGGCCCACCAGCACAGCCACTACCACCACGCAGGCGGCCCGCAATCCAACGCATCCGTGCTGATCCGTTCAACCTCACTGCTGAACAGATCCACACCCTCTACCGTTTGGACCGGCAAACCATCATCTCCATTGTGGACATGACACAGGCAGACCTCGTGAGCATGATAGATAGCCCAACCGCCATCCCACCCCTACTGAAGGTGGTGTCTGTACTCCACTTCCTGGCCACAGGCACATACCAGCACACAGTCGGACAGTTGCATGGCATTTCACAGCCACTGTTCTCACGGACACTCTTTCAAGTGCTCGATGCCCTCTTGAAGCACGCCGACGACCACATCACACTACCACGCACGGCCCAGGAGATCACCAACGCGGAAGTTGGATTCCATGCACTTGGCGGCATCCCGGGTTGCATCGGTGCCATCGATTGCACCCATGTTGAATTGGTTGTCCCACTTGCCATGGAGGCCCAGTACCGCAACCGGAAACAGTTCCATTCCATGAATGTGCAAATGGTGTGTGACGCGAACAAGATCTTCACGCATTGTTGTGCCAGATTTCCAGGATCCACCCATGATTCTATGGTCCTAAGGAACTCAAGAATACCCCGCTACATGGAGCGACACGCTGGGCACAGATCCTGGCTACTCGGTGAGTCTCATTCAATGCATGACATCGTGGCCCATTTGATGCGTCATTTATCTTGCAGGAAGGGGTGGGGGGGCCAATTAGCACTATCATTCCACTGACACCCCTTATCTGTCTCATATAGGTGATGCCGGGTATCCGCTGAGGAGATTGTTCCTGACACCAATCCGGAACCCACAGGACCAGCATGAGGAGGACTACAACCATGCCCACTCACGTACCCGTGTGGTCATTGAACAGGCATTCGGCCTACTGAAGGCTCGTTTCCGCTGCCTCAGCAGGTCTGGCGGGGCACTCATGTACAGCCATGAGAAGGATTCTAAGATGGTCATGGCATGTGTCATGCTGCACAACATGTGCGTACGTAGGAATGTGCCCATGCCCCCTGACGCTGAACTGCGTGCACCTGAAGATGAAGGCTCTCACTACTTTTCTCTATTTGTGCCTTGTGTGTCTCAGTGGATGTTTCCATGGCTGCCCTAGAACCCCCGCATTCATTTGCATGGTCCTTGAGTAGCGTGGCCACTTCCTGCTGTTGCTCGATCAGCTGGTCGAGGGACTGTTGCCTCTGCTGGGCCATGGACATTTGCGGTGGTGTGACAGAGGGGCTGCTCAACACATGTTGCCTGGCACTGGACTTGTGGGGGTTGGCCAGTCGTCGTCTTCAGGGTGCCCCTGCGTGGTTTCGTCATGGTGTAGGGGATGGAACATGCAGGGGGATTGGGAAAGGTCATGGATGGTACCTACGTCGCCAGCACTGTTTTCCGTATCGGAGCATGCTGGCATGACAGCTGTGTCACCTATGGTGCTGCTACCACCAGAAGCAGTGCCATCAGATACGTCCTTTGGGGGGACCTCTGGTGCTGGTGTTGTGGACTTGCTGGCTGCTGGGGTGCCTGTTGCAGTCCCCTCCAGTGTGCTGCCACTTGATTCCTGCTGCTGCCGTGTCTTGAACCTTGCACCTGAGGTGGAGTCTCTTGGGACGTTGGTCCTGGCCCTCTTTGCAGGCGTGCTGGTAGGGGTGTCCTGCAGCTCGTCGTTGGTATCAGACCCTGTGGTGGAGTAAAGAGGGGCGAGCGTTAGTTATGGGTCTGTGGGAATTGGAATGGCAACGTATCACATGCATTGGGGTGGTACATGAGGGTGATTTGGGACTGGGCCTTGGAGGTGGTCTCATTTTCGTGTGGATTGAGGATGCATTCATTTGGCTGCCTGCAGTTAGGGGGTGCATGCTGCACATGTAGGGGGTGTTTTTGGCTTTTTGATTGATATGTTTATTTATTCTGACTTTTAGAGTGCGCTGTCAGGGCACAGTATGTATTGCACTATGGGGTCACATGGTACTGCACATGTTCGTGCTTTGTGGATTTCGCATTGTTTCTCTTGGCCAACCTACCTGATTCTCCGGTTGTCGGCACTCCTTTCTCCATCCCTCCGACTCCCTCTATGCTCTCCATTCCTATGGTGGAGGCGCAGATTCCCTCCCAGGGGGTCAACTTGATGGGCGATTCTGATCCCCCCCCGGTAGCTGTGCCGATGTTCCTGCTCGCAGAAAGTATGCTGCGTACGCGGATCCGCAAGTCGTCCCACCGCTTGCGACATTGCTGTGGCGTGCGGGGTGTTGTCCCCACCGCACTTGCGCGCTGTGCCACCAGGGCCCATATGGCCTTCATGTTGGCAAGGGCTGTCCTGGTCATTTGACTGGAGAAGACGACGGCGGCATTCTCCTGTAGGGTCTCGGTGTGCACGGTCAGTTCCTCTCGGGAGAAGTGGACCTGCCGCTTGCGATCACACGCTTTCTTGGCTACCTTTCCCATATTTATTTTTTTAACTGGGGTTGCTAACGGGTTGGGGTGTGTGTCAGGGTCGGATTTTTAATGGTTGTGTTGGGATTCTCATTTTATAGGTGTGCGGCGTGCTGTTTCCCGTTCCGGCTACATGCTTTTACTTCCGTTTCCGTACTTTTACGGTGGCCGGAATTTGCGTTGTTCGCTCATTACGGTGACCGCTCATTACGGTGACCGCAAAGATGGGTGGCGGTATTGCACCTGGTGCAGCGTACGGCGGCGGTAAGGGGCGTTTTGGGGTCATTTCCGCCATCGCGGACTTTCCGATTCCGCCATGGCGTGAGGCTCGTGCCCGATGGGTCGTGATTAGCCGCACTTTGCTCCCTCGTGCAATGGCGGAAACGCTATGTACGCCATCGCGGTCCGGTCTGTGGATTTCCGCCAGGGTCGTAATGAGGCCCGAAACCTGTACAAAGTTTCCCAGACATGAGAGCACAAAGTCATGATCAACTGTATTGAAGGCTGCTAACAGGTACACAAGGACCAAGATATCCTTAATGTTCATTCTATACTGATAAGAGCTCATTCCCAGTACCATGTCTGGGCAGAAAGCCGGATTAAGATGTGCCTAGAATAGAATTTGTTGCAGTACTTTAGGAAACTATGGAAGGCCAGCTATTGGAGGATAGTTATTTAAAACCTCCAGTTGTAATGCAGGCTGTTTTAGCGTAGTAGGATAATAGAAGCTATTAGGCTAGTTGAGAGCACAACGTTGTTGAAAGGCTTATACAAATTTGGGAATGGAGTCGCCAATGAGGTTTAAAAAAGGTAATTCTTTTCTGAGATGGTAGGGAGGGTATCTTCTGAATGAGAAACAATATGCACTTTAAAAAAAATTAAAGACAGGTATTCATATGCGGAGACAGGATGAACATCAAACCTCAAGCAGGTGAGAAGCCTCAAATGTATGAGTGAATGTCTGTGATTTTGGAAATAAAAAAGTAATTCAATGCTAATCAATGATCCTGGAAAATAATGGGAACAGAATGCAGAAGCAAGCAACACCCTCTCACCACTTTAACATACCTATTCTCTGTTTTATTCCCCCTCCACTAATCACAGTTATGGGTCCAACATATTTAACAATCCCTCTTTTTTTATCAGCAGACTTGCAACACCACCAAAAGTGCTCTCAACATTTCAGCACACCTCTTCCTATCCCTAGGTCCAACCTTATTCGATTTCCACATGATCTATAGTTGAGCAGGAGACTGTTGGCCCTAAGCCCTTGCAGGTTAGCTCAATTACTATTCCAGAACTGAATAATAGTAATGCAACTTCAACTGGTTCAAAGGCCTTTACCAGTCTGACTAAGCAGTTTGATAACTTCTTGAGCCAATCACACTACCAAACACTACAAATGGTGTACAGACATGTTTTGCATTGTAACTTCACATATAAATAAATGGGTCTCAAACTAAACCTACATTTATATACTCTACCTTCTTTATATTTGACACAAGGTCCTCCAAATTGATCTGCATACACTCATTCAAATGCGAACATCATCTGCCCCATCATCATTCCTTAAACCTGATTTAGCATCCTCTAATCTTTCCCAGTTTATTCTTTTTTCTCCAACAGTCTTTGTACCATGACCTAAGGTACAATTTACCACCTCCTTCTGGACAAGACAGGCACTCTGTGACCCTGTATGGCTCTAAAAGGCTACTGAAGCTGCACCTCATCCTGATGGCAATCCTCTGACTGGTAGCCTTCACTACAACAAACCTGCATTGGTGGGAGCATTAAGAAAGCAAAAAATAAAAAAAAACATCTAAAAAATAAACAAATCTTCCATTGAGAACACGCAATGCACAATTATTTCACTTTGATGTGCTGCATGCACGCTGATACCTTGTTGCAGTGTGGCATTGCATCTTGGGCCAATTTTCATTACATCCAAGTACCTTCTGCTCCATGGCAACACAAGGCAACTAGAAGATGGCCACCACATTCTGCCGCATTAGAAGACCTCTGGAGTCCCACATCTCTGCCCCTCACTGATCTGGGATTGGCTCCCTTTTTCTTCAACTGACCTATGGGGAACCAGCAGGCTTTACCCGGCCCTCTAATCAAAGGTCCACTTTCTAAGGCCCTCTCTGTTCCCTGTCCGGGTGTCATGTTTTGTGCCCCTCTTGTCCGCAGCCCTCCAAGATGTCAGGCTGGAGCCAGGCCACGATCACCTACATGGCCCTCAAGGGCCTCTCCATCCCTCCAAAGACGCACTTGGAGTCAGACTTGGCGCTTGTTGCACCAGACTCACTCACTCCCATAAGATAACATTGGGGATTGGACTTGTAGTGCATTGATGGGGACAAGATGGATGCCCCCACATATTTCGGTTCCCAGAACTGCATGTGCGGTCTAGTCTTTTGGGTGTGGTTCAGCCCAGAGACACCTGGGATACCCAGAGACTTTTTAAGCCACACCCAGGCTGAGAAACATGCTTTTCGTTTTCTGCACCTGCAGCGTGACACTCACCGTGTTCGGATCGGTATCCAGTAGGCATGCATCTTTCTTCTGCGCTCAGCTCCTGAAAGAACAAGAACACCGTTAGGAACAGCCTTACCTTGCGGCACTTCTGCCCATCATTCATCGCTCCTTCTGTTCTGCGGGGATCTTCGGCGGTGTCATTCCCATCCCGGCATGCCGCTTCCTAAGGAAAAGGGAAAAGAACAGAAAAAAGGCATTAGTAAGCATTCTGCAAATCTTCGCTTATTTTTAAATACTGTACAAGCTTCAAATGCTTACCTGAATCCCAGCCGCTCTGGGGGAACTCTGTCTCCGGCACTTCTCATCCATCTGCAAGAGGGAAAAGACACTCCAGGTTAGCGTGGAAACATCTAGAGACGTCACATCCTGTGCTTACCCACCGCATTTGTTCTTCGTAACCGGCATCCACGCTGAAAACGTCACGGCACCTAAAATACACAGAAAAAGAACTCAGTTCAATGCAAATACGAAAGGGGTGCATCGCGCATCGCGCTCTCACTCACCTTCAGCGCTACTCATCTCAGCAGCACGCCCCCATCCCCGGACGCTGGCCATCATCTAAGGAAGGAAAGGAACGAAGTTAGAGAACTGTTCAAAAGACGCATTATACTTACCTGTCGGACTCTTGCCAGTGACATAACTAGGCAGCAATGAGCCTGCATCAATCAATGCAACACTGCGCTGAAAGCAGGACGGAGAGCACACTATCCAAGAAAACAAGGTGAGCTTTGGATCAAAGGGAAGGGTTGGACCCGGGGAAGAAGGGTTTCAAGCACATAGAGACAATAGGGAGTTAAACTCTACCAATCCTGTGTTTCAGGCCCAGTCTCCAGTCGAATAGCCTCCAGGGAAGGGTTTGAGGTCGTAAGACGTCAGAACAGGCTGAGTGACGTCCCTGTGGATACCAGGTGAGTGTTACAGAATGCAAAGCATCACATCAAAATCCACCTGGCCGTCATGGAAATGTCAGAAACCGACCAGTTAGCCCACATGTTGGGGCAGCTACGTTCCGAAGTACATGCAGCCAGGCAGGAGACCAACACCTTGAGGAGAGAGCTGATAGTAGCCAAAGAACTCACTGATGATTTAAGCCGGCAACTTCTCCAGTCACAAGCAGGGCATGCACCATTGCCGAGAAGCGTGCCCTTGATGCCAGCGCCATCAGCCATCCCATTCAGATTCAGATAACTGTTCCTGGGGCAGTTCCCTTGGCCCCACCCAAATGATTTACGGGGGATCCCAAGAGGTTTGCAACGTTCAAGAACTAGTGCCGCCTGCACTTCCTTTGTAGGCCAGGGGCCTTTCCGAATGACCAATCATGGGTCAATTTTGTGCTATCCTACCTGAGTGGTAGCGCCGCGGACCAGTCTGTACCCTTTGTGGCCCAAAATGATCCTTTGCTGCATGACTTCAGGGGCTTTCAGCAGTAGATGGAAAAGCTGTTCGCCCGTCATACTCATGGGCAGGCATTAGACAACGAACTTATGTCCCTACGCCAAGGGAATCAAGACCTATTAACATACATAGCCATGTTCAATAGACTCGTAGTTGAATCAGAATGGCCAGTGGAGAAGAGAACCATGTTATTTCATCAGGGGTTGCGGGGGGAGCTCAATGATGTTCTCGCACAAGTAGTGAACCCCCCCGAAAGACTGCTCAGAATTCATTGACCTTGTTGTTTGATCATAGGTTGCAGGACCGAAGAGCAGATCGAACCAGACTGGACCCTCTCCCTATGTATGTGCGTTCAAAGGACAATACTGCCCGAACAACGGAAGGTCCAGGAGAACCAATGCAAATTGGGGGGGTCAGATCCCCCTTGACTAAAGCGGAAAGGGATAAAAGGAGACAGCAGCAGTTATGTCTGTACTGTGGAAGGTCAGGTCATTTCCTTAAAGAGTGCCCTGTGAAGCTACCGAGGAGGACGGTAGGGGCCACGGACAAGGAAGATACCATCAAGGAATCGGAAAACTCCCCAGCCCGGCAAGTGTAGGGGTCCACCTGTCGAGCAAAGAAAGTGAACTACAGACCTCCCATTTTGCACTATCTGTGGTCTTGATCAATCACCAACAACCATCTCGGATGCACGCAGTAAGAGCGTACATAGACAGTTGAGCCGTTGGGAATTATATTGACCAGGATCTTGCGGCAAAGATGGGGCTTCCGTTACACCCTAAATCAACCACTGACACTGTTACCACTGTCGACGGCAGGGAAATAGCTTCTGGTCCAGTATCCCAATGCACTGCAGCTTTAACCCTTCTGTGCCAGGATGCACAACAAGAATCTATCATTTTTGACCTCATTAATGCACCACAGTTCTGGTTGATATTGTTAATGCCATGGTTGGTAGCTCACAATCCTCGAATCGATTGGCGAGCAAAAGAATTGGCCTTTCCCAAGACTTGCGCCCACACATGTTATCGCCAAGAGAAACAACCAATAGACAGCAGAACCTCCACGCTTGCGACTGTGGCAATCGGCACCAGACCAAGTGAATACTAGGACTTTCAAGATGTCTTTCAGAAAGAATAGGCTAATAAACTGCCACCGCATAGACCATACGATTGCCAAATCGACCTGATTCCTGGTGCACAAATCCCTTGTGGGAGAATTTACGCACTCACGGAACCAGAAAATCAGCACCTGAAGGCCTATCTTGACCAATACATGGCCAACGGGTTCATCCATCCCTCGAAGTCTCCAGCAGCCAGTCCTCTATTCTTCGTACCGAAAAAGGAGGGGGACCTGAGAACGTGCATCGACTATCGTGCACTGAACCAGATTACCGTAAACAATCGCTACTCCTTCCACTGATCCCTGAATTGCTTGATCAAGTCAAAGATGCCCAAATCTACACAAAACTAGACCTGAGCGGGGCATATCACCTTGTTCGCGTAAAACAGGGGGACACATGGAAAAACGCTTTTCGCACCAAATACGGCGTGTACGGATATCAAGTAATGCCCTTTGGCATTTGCAATGCGCCTGCTGCATTTCAATACTTAATGAATGATGTCCTACGGGAATTGATTGATGTCTGTGCTCTAGTGTACATCGACGAAATCCTAGTATATTCTGCATCAAAGCAGGACCATGTGAAACACGTCCGATCCGTATTGGAGAAAATCCATCAACACCAGCTCTACGCCAAGCTCGAAAAGTGCTCATTCAACGTCTCTGAGGTGGAATTCCTGGGCTTTATTCTCAGCCCGAATGGAATTCGAATGGATGTACACAAGGTAGATGCTATCCTGAACTGGCCATCCCCAAATTCATTCAAGGGGGTTCAAAGTATGCTGGGTTTTGCAAACTTCTATCGCCGGTTCATCCCAGGATTTTCACAAATCGTGCATCCCATCACGTCATTACTAAGGAAAAGCAACAAAAAGTTCCAGTGGACAACAGAAGTCGAGGAGGCTTTCCAGGAACTCAAAGCAAGATTCACATCTACCCCAATCTTACGCCACCCTCGCCCTTATCTCCCATACCTGGTGGAAATGGACGCCTCAAGCATGGCAATGGGAGCCGTTCTCTCACAAAAGGACCCCAAAACAGGCCAGTTACACCCTGTTGCCTTCTGGTCGCGTAAATTCACACCCCCTGAACTCAATTATGCTATCACAGACAAAGAACTCCTGGCCATTAAGTCAGCCTTTAAGGCATGGCGGCACTTCCTCTTGGGCACCAGACACACAATCACCGTAATAACTGACCACCGGAACCTCCAGTACCTAAAAACGGCAAAGGCCCAATCCTCACGACAACTACGTTGGGCTCTTTTTTTTGCTGAATATGACTACATGATTACATTTCGACCAGGGTTGAAAAATGGGAAGGCCGATGCCCTTTCCCATATGGGGGTGGAAGAGCAAGGGTATCAGTCCCCTGACCCAATAGCAATCATCCCGAGTGACAAGCTCCTAGGAATCACAGCAACCATAACTCAGAAAGAATTACATGAAGAAATCCAAAACCTGATGAGTCCGGAGCAATTACAAGCGTGGAATGCACAAGGAGAACATTACATGATAAAAGATCAGTTGCCCTACTTCAGGAATCATTTATTCTTACTAAACCAAGAACTACGAGAACAAGTTATGTCCGGTTATCATGATTCCTTGATCGAGGGCCACCCCGGAAGTGCTCAAACCCCAGCCAAGATAAAACGAAATTATTGATGGCCCACGTGGCGTAAAGACATTATCCAATTCATCCTATCTTATGGACTGTGTCATCCAAGCAGAAACCGGCTGGGCTATTACAACCATTGGAAGTCCCACCAGCACCCTGGCACATGTTGTCCCTCGATTTTAAAACTGACTTACCACCCAGTCAAGGGTTTAACACTATTCTTATGGTTGTGGACCTATTTTCAAAAATGACACATTTCATTCCTCTTAAGGGGCTCCCAAATGCTTCCACTCTGGCAAAGGTATTTCTTGAAGGCATCGTACGGATCCATGGGTTTCCTACAGTTTTGGTCTCAGACTGAGGTACTCAATTCGTATCTAACTTCTGGAGAAAATGCTGCTCTATGGCCCAGATCGACATCCAGCTATCCACCAGTCACCATCCCCAAACGGATGGTCAAACTGAGAGGACAAATCAGACGCTCGAGCAGTATCTGCGTTGCATGTTACACCAAGTTGAAGGAAGCTGGTTCGACCTATTATGGACAGCTGAATATGCTTATAATAATTCACTACACACCAGCACTGGGCAGACACCCTTTTATACCATGTATGGCAGGCACCCACGTACTTCTGAGTTGGACGTTCCTACAACCCTGGAAAGGCCAGCAGTCAAAACCTTGCACACAACCATTTCTCAAACATTTAAAAGGGCAGCTGAACACCTTCTTCAAGCTAAGAATCGCCAAAAGAAGTTTGCTGATCAACACCGAGCAAAGGCCCCCAACTACCAATTGGGAGACAAAGTCTGGCTGGCGTCTAAACACGTGTCCATTAAAGGAACCTGAACTTTCCGTCCAAGATACCTGGGTCCATTCACTGTCACCTCCGTGATAAATCCTGTGGCGGTCAGACTAGCTTTGCCGTCAAACATGCAGATTCATCCTGTGTTCCACATGTCTCTCCTTAAACCTGTTCAACCTGGGACCCGGGTAGCAAAGCCACCGCAGCCAGTAGTAGTCGCCGGGGAGCCAGAATTCAAAGTCAAGGACATCCTAGATTCAAAGTACGTCAGATCCAAATTATACTACTTAGTAGACTGGCAGGGGTATGGTCCACAAGACAGGACATGGGAGCCTTGTGAGTACATCCATTCACCTCGCTTGCTTAGACGATTTCATCAAAACCATCCAACCAAACCAGGAGCAGACAGAAGAGCCACCTTGAGAGGGGCTTTGGGGGGGAGTGCTGTCATGATTCCTGCCCCTCATGTCCCCAGCCCTCCAAGATGTCAGGCTGGAGACAGGCCACGGTCACCTACATGGCCCTCAAAGGCCTCTCCATCCCTCCAAAGACCCACTTGGAGTCAGACTTGGCGCTTGTGGCACCAGACTCACTCACTCCCATAGGATAACATTGGGGATTGGACTTGTAGTGCATTGATGGGGACAAGATGGATGCCCTCACATATTTCGGTTCCAAGAACTGCATGTGCAGTCTAGTATTTTGGGTGTGGTTCAGCCCAGAGTCACCTGGGATACCCAGAGACTATTTAAGCCACACCCAGGCTGAGAAACATGCTTTGCGTTTTTTGCACCTGCAGTGTGACACTCACCATGTTCGGATCTTTCTCCAGTAGGCCTGCATCTTTCTTCTGCGCTCAGCTCCTGCAAGAACAAGAACACCGTTAGGAACAGCCTTACCTTGCAGCGCTTCTGCCCATCATTCATCGCTCCTTCTGTTCTGCAGGCATCTTCGGCTGTGCCATTCCCATCTCGGCACGCCGCTTCCTAAGGAAAAGGGAAAAGAACAGAAAAAAGGCATTGGTAAGCATTCTGCAAATCTTCGCTTATTTTTAAATACTGTACGAGCTTCAAACACTTACCTGAATCCCAGCCGTTCTGGGGGAACTCTGTCTCCAGAACTTCTCATCCATCTGCAAGAGGGAAAAGACACTCCAGGTTAGCGTGGAAACATCTAGAGGTGCCGCATACCATGCTTACCCACCGCATTTGTTCTTCATAACCGGCATCCACGCTGAAAACATCGCTGCACCTAAAAGACACAGAAAAATAGAGCAGCATGCCGCCATCCCCGGACGCCGGCCATCATCTAAGGAAGGAAAGAAAATGTTCAAAAGACTCATTATACTTACCTGTCGGACTCTTGCCAATGAAGTAACTTGGTAGCAACGAGCCTGCATCAATCAACGCACCCCTGCACTGATAGCAGGACAGAGAGCACACTATCCAAGAAAACAAGATGAGCTGTGGATCAAAGGGATGTGTCGGACGCAGGGAAAAAGGGGTTCAAGCACACAGAGACAATAGGGAGTTAACCTCTACCAATCCTGTGTTTCAGGCCAGTCTCCAGTCGAATAGCCTCCACGGAAGAGTTCGAGGTCGTAAGAGGTCAGAAAAGGCTGAGTGGAGTCCCTGTGAGTCTGTGGGTCCTCTCTGACTCCCCCCCATGTACACATGAAGGTTCAGGAGAACTCCACACTTTCTGGACACACTGAAATCATCTGGGTCATCTAACATTGCTCTGAAGGTTAGTTCCCTCAGCTAACCTCATTGATCTTCTACCTCCACAGCTGGGTCTGCCACTCCTCTCACTCCATCTCATCTGGACTCCCATTCCCCATACCTAAAAAAATTGAATGTAGCCGTGTCTAGTTGCTGCATTGTGTTTTCGCCTTGTCCTGCTAAAATCGAATCTAGCTGTGGCCAGTTGCTGTATTGTGTTTTCACCCTGTCCTGCTAAAATCGAATCCTGCTGTGCCCAGTTGCTGCATTGTGTTTTCACCCTGTCCTGCTAAAATCGAATCTAGCTGTGCCCAGCTACTGCATTATGCTTTCACATGGTCCTGCTGAAACCGAATCTAGCTTGCCCAGATGTTGCACTGTGTTTTCACCTTGTTCCTGCTAAAGTTGAATGGAGTAGTGCTTAGGGGCTGCTTGGTGTCTTCATTATCTGTGTGTGCTACCCTCTGTCTCCCTCCCCTGTCACTCCCACCACTCCCCACCCTCTTGCTCGGTGTGCCTCAGTCCTTCAGACTGGTAAGTGCCCCCACCACTGAAGCCAACTATGTTGCTGTCTATCTCTCCTAATTTTTCTAACTGCATTACTATCGCCTATCCTTCTCCTATCACTAAATCTGGCCAGAAGAAACTTAAGATGGACATATTGGGCTCCAACTCGGGTCTTCCTATTGCAGACACATATGTCATGGTTTCCGCCAGAGAAACTCTTACTGACAACCTCTTCTTCGTTACAACACCTGACCTATGGATTCTCTACATGGTCAGCTTTCTCTCTCCTATCGCCTCTTCTCCCATTAATTTTAACACTCGCTTGGAGGTTCTCCTTGACCTAATCTCCATTTCCAAAGTCATCATTAATGTCTATTTCAATTGAACTATCATGTTTCAGGGTCCTCAACCTAACCTTCTTCTCTTTGACAGGCTCCTCCCTCGCCTCTCTAACCTCACCTCTCCCTCCGGCCAGGCTCCCTGGCCTTTTGTGCCTCCCTCCTCTGCACAGACTCCCTTACCCACTGTGCCCTCCTTATCCTCTGCACAGGCCCCCTTGCCCACTGTGCTCTCCTCCTCCTCTGTATAGACACTCTTGCCTTGTCGTACTGTTCTGGGCTCCCTTGTTGGTCTTGGCTCCTTCGCCATCCTCCACCATCCCTCTGGTCCTGCTGCTGCCCTCAGTGGGGACCTCTGTCTCCTGTGCCCCCCGAGGAAGTCCTTCAAAGATGGCAAGCTGCTCAACATTGCCACTCTCAACACCCGCTCCAACGTTAAACACTTGTCTGACATCTGCAACCTCCTCAAACATGTGGACCTTGATGTGCTCGCCATGATGAAGACATTGTTCAAGGATAGCTCTGTCACAATGTTTGACACACTCCTCCGTGAAGGCTACAAAATCCTCTCCGCGCCCAGTCCTAAGAAGACAGGTGGAGGAGTGGCGCTTATATTCCCAGAATGGATACCTGTGTTCATCATCCCTACTCAGGCCTACTCCTCCTTCGAGTGCCTAGGCTGCAGACTCTCACTCTCCCCTAAATCTT
This sequence comes from Ambystoma mexicanum, assembly GCF_040938575.1. NCBI lineage: Eukaryota > Metazoa > Chordata > Amphibia > Caudata > Ambystomatidae > Ambystoma > Ambystoma mexicanum. The sequence continues at coordinate 1,369,231,870 of NC_090931.1, forward strand.
CTCTCCTTATGGCCACCTTCTATCTCCCACCAGGACAGTCCACTCTCTTCCTCTTAGAATGAGCTGACCTGGCCACCTCTCGTCTTTCCTCCTCCTCTCAACTCCTCCTGATGGGTAATCTAAACATCCACCTGGACTCTCCAGACTCCTCAGGTCTTTTCCGCAGCCTTTGTGACTCTCTCTCCCTCTCAATCCTACCCTGTGGCTCCATGCACACCGCAGGCCATACTTTGGATGCTCTCATCTCTACTGACATCCCTCTCTCTATCCCTCTCACTACCTCTCTCTCTCTTGGACTGACCACTCTCTTCTCTCAACATGCCTGAAGCTCTCCTCTCCTCTTGCAGCGGCACATCTGGCAAGGCCACTCGGATTCAAAGTCACCATACCCATGAAAAAAGTGACAGTGGCTGCCTTTTGCTCCACCTACTCTACTCCTCCCATTCCTGCAGCTGACTTCCACCGTGACACAGCCCTCCCTAACCTCAATCTTTCTCTCTCCAATACTCTTGACAGTCTTGCCCCTGTCATGAGTGTCTGAATGAAGTCACCCAAAAAAGTGCAACTCTTGGGACAATTTCAGTCTGGCTGCCCTTAAACGCAAATATCGGGCAGTTGAGCGGAAATGGAGTTCGTCAAGCGAACCATCTGACAAACTGGTCTGCCGCCTATTTCAAAGGCAATATCGACTCTGCATCTGCTCCAAAAAAGAGTCTTTATTCAAACCTGTATTTCCATGGCATCAACCAACACGGCCAAAATGTTCAAAGTCTGTAAGGAACTGGCAAATCCTGCAACAGCCTCTTCTTCTATCACACTCACCCAGGTCCCGCAATAGGCTGCAGCAGGATTTATTGCAACTGAGTGTTAACTTTAAGATCTTTCCAAAGTTTTTTAGGTTCAAACCCCTCCATTCTGGCGAATTACAGCCCTATGTCTACCACTCCTTTCCCGGGAAAACTCCTGGAGAAGTTGTTTATCTCTCAGCTGACCCTCCACACTATCTATCACTATCCCTTGACATGGTTAACCACAACATCCTAATCACAGGTCTCCGTGACACCCTGGGAATCATAGGTCAGGCTCTGGTGTGGTTAATCTCTTTTCTCTCCTCCCACTCATCCCAGGTGGAATTCGGAGCCTTTCTCTTGACTTTCACTCTCTCAACCTGTGGCGTCCCCCAGGGATCTGACCTATACCCCTGGTTCTTCAACATCTACATGGCTGCCTTGGCACATTTGATTGCCACTTTCACCTCTAACTTCCAGTGCCACACGTATGACATGCAACTATCTTTCAGGCTACCCTCAGCCGTATTTTCCTCCTCACTAATATCTGACTGTCTGTCCACTACTCAATCATGGTGTCCTGCAAATGACCTTTGTCTCAATGCCCAGTAAGACTGAGATAGTTTGAATTGGAACCCCTGCCACCATCTTCCCACTTTCACTCTGGCTGGCTTCCCTTGGCCATGTGCCGGCACCCACCTGCGCAGCTAAAAATATTTCCTTCACCTCTCACATTTTGGACATCTCTAAAAAGTCTTACTATCAGCTGCACCTCCTGAGAGGTACTCTACCGTGTCCCACTTTCCCCCAGTGGGTGACTGTCTCCAAAGCCTTGGTTCTATCTAGGCTAGACTATTGCAACAGCCTCTTCCTCAACCTCTCTGCTTCTACCCTGCGCCCTCTGCAACTCATCCAGAACAGAACCGCAAGACTTATCCTCGGCCTGAAGCCCAGGGTCTGCATCTCTCCAGCGCTGACATATATTTAATGGCTCCCCGTGGCTGCAAGGATCAAGTTCAAGACCGTCTGCATTGTCCACAATGCTTTCTGGGGCCTGGGACCTACCTATATGCAACACTCCCTACCTAAATACTGTCCCTGCCGAGCCCTCTGCTTGTCTACCTCAAACCTTCTACGAGTGAGCCGGTTCTCCAAGCAGAGATTAGGAGGCAGATCCTTACCCTCAGCAGGGGCCTCCCTCTGGAATAGCCTCCCTGCCACCCTCCGCCTTGAGCCTGATCTCAAGTTCTGGAAACTCCTCAAGACCTTCCTCTTCCCCTCTTCCTTGTTTCTCCCTCTCCCCTGCTAAACTAGCTCTCTGCTCTTTCCCTCTCTCCCTCCCTTTTTTACTGCTTGCTGACAGGCTGGATGGTGTACCTTAAGAGTGTCACAGGTCCCACACCCGCTAGTCCTCTCATCAACCTCAGTGCACTTGAGAAATGACCCATGAGAGTGGCTTTCTCTGCACTTAGCCCAGTCTCCACTGACTGGGTGCACTTGGACCTCCCTCTTACAGTCTGTGCACTTGCAAGATACAAATGCACCGTGCCTGAAGATTGTCTGCCTGTTCTCCCCTATCTTTGCTCATTAATTTGCACGTGTTAATACTGCAGAATCGTCATCTATTTGCTGTGTCTCAACTGGTGATTGTATTATATGCACTTACTCTTCCTGTGCAGATTATTATCGTCTCAGAATTTCAAAGGCTCTGAACGACTGCTTTTTGCCCATGTTCCCACCCGCCTTGAGCGCTTTGAAACACTTGCCTTGTGCATATGTGCTTTATAAATAAACATTCCCATTGCATTACCATTAAGACTTTGGGAGTCACCCTTGATCAAAATCTGTCAAAGAAGACACATGTGAGAAGTTTAGTCTCCTGCTCCTCCTACTATCTTAAACTGTTATCCCAGCTTTGCCCCTTTCTGAGAAATACTAACCGTGCCAGGATTGCTCGTGCAATCATAGGGGCCAAGCTTGGTTAGTGTGCTAGCCTTCTGCTGGGGTAACCAAAGGAGAACTTTCTTGACTACAGGAGGTCCAGAATAATGCTGTGCACATTGTAACAGTATGGGCAGGGCAGACTATGTTTCTTTAGCCAGAAGGGCTCTGCACTGGCTGCCAGTGAATACTCGGGTCCTGTTCCACATGCACTAGATAATGCCTCGATGCCTCTACGGTCTAGGCCCAGAATATCTGGCCAAACATAGCTGACTGCTCACAGGATACTGCGCTTGAACAACACCCCCTCCTGGTGACGTGATGCTCCAAACGCTCTTGTGTGGCAAAAGGATCATTTTCATATGCAGCCCGAGTCTCTGGAATGATCTTCCTCTCAATCTGCGAGCTTGCACATCCCTTCTTGCCTTCAAGGAGGACTTGAAGACAGCAATTTTCTGTTAAACCACCCATAAACTAGAACTTGCCAAGTTATTCTCTCCTCCTGTCCATTTGTTATGTATATTTGTCCTGTCCGAGCACCCATATGCCTTTGGGCTTGTATACGCGCTATATAAATAAAGTAAATAATATAAAAAATGCAATGGGGTAGTTCCATGAAAAGGATGGGAGCGGGTCTTGAGGTGGGTGAGGATCAGCCTGGGAAGGGGAGATTTAGGCAGCGATGTAGTTTGAGTGCTGATTTGAATGCATGGTTGTTGGCAGTATGTTTTAATTCACAGGTTAGGGAGTTCTAGTGGTATGGGGAAAGTTGATGGAATGGAAATGAGAGGCTGCACTGTGTGGGAAGGAATAGAAAGATTGGGGGTGTTGCTAGCACAAAAGTTACAAGTAGAGGAGTAGCAAGAAATTAAGGTCAATAGGGAAGGAGATGATAGACACAACGAGTAGATATTTAAAGAGGGAACATGGACAAGTTGGGGAAGGTATCTAGTGAACATATTATCGATTTAAATGTATTCAGAGAACAAGATGAAAATAGCTTAGAAGTGAAATAATGGGCAAACAAAAAATAGGCACAGAATGTGATGTAAATTTGCCAGAATTGCAGTGCAGTTGGGTCAGAGATTAGAGCAAAGGTGGTTGTGGATGGATTGTGATTGCCTGGTAGGGTTTGAATAAGTGCTAGGGTGAGGATATAGCCATGCATTATTAATTAGATAAATGTCAGAGACGGGACTAGATAGAAGGCTGGGATGGTCAGGACCAATATGGCTCTTGTTCTGTCCTAATTCAAATGAATCCTGAAAACACAAGCTAAATTAATGGACACAGAACATATTCGTTTGATTTACCGGTGAAACACAATAGTGCAGACTATATAAACGCTCAAATAAATGGTCCCCCTATGGGAGCCTGTGTGCAGGGGTTTCTCAATTCTAAAACACGTGACAAATATATCAGATTAAAATTCAACAATGTAGAAAAATTAGATATTTTCAGTGCACGAATGGGAAGACCTGAAGTAAACCGGACGTGCCAATTCTAAAGGAACATCACCATTCGGTCTGCTAAACACCCACTCTGCTTATGCATACATTTTAGCTGGATAGAAAGCAGGCTCTGTTGGCAGTGGGCAATGGTCTGCATGCTGATGAGATGAAGATCTTTGATAGTGATTATTGGAAGGCAATGATATCCCCCTAGTATGTCATCTGACAGGCTTCTGGAGAAATGTGAAGACGTTGATCACAGCACGGAGTGGGAATTTGGGTAGCATATAGTAAGACTTATTGTGACTTGTGCAGTGCAACATTCCTGCATTTGCAATGAAGGAACTATCATTTGGAAGGCTGTACCATGAATGACATATGTGGATCTTAAGTGGGAGGGCATGAGAATTGGGGGATTATTATCATATACGGCTTTGCAGAAGATGTATTAAAAGGTCTATGATTTAGGTTGTATTGTAATACAAGACATAATACATGCATTACTGAATAGCTGCCCTTTATCACAAGGCCATATTATTTGTGGATTGCACTAATCCCAATGAATGACAGACAATGTTTCAAAATGAAACGTGTGTGGACCTTAAAATAAGCATGTGTTAGGAGAAATTGTGAAACATACTTTAGAAGCACACATTTAAGCAATATGCCCCGAGCGGCGGGGGCATTACCGACTCGGGTAAGGCCCCAGAGCCCATAGTTATAGGCCCTGAGCGAAGCGAGGGCCTTAACGAAGGCCCCGGGGCATTACCAGAGTCAGTAATGTCCCTGCCGCAAGGGGCATATATCTATTAGTACCCCGGCCCGCAAAAACTGCGTGATCGGGGCACTAAAAGCTTTATTTTTTTCCTGAAACACTGCAGCACAAAAAGACGTAAAAGAAAATGGCCGCCATGGAAAGGGAAAACGGAGTCTGTTTTCCTTTTCCATGGCGGCCATCGGGAGCGGACGCGCCCGAAAAAAAAAAAAGGTAAGTGGGGTTGGGAGGGCGGAAGGGAGGCGAAAGGGAAACAAAAAAAGAAAAAAACAAAACGTATCTGGGTCCCCGGCGGGGGATGATGGAAGTCTCCAGCCGTGTGGAGGCTCGGAGCGGGGATGGCCCCGCTCTGAGTCTTCACACGGCTGGAGACTTTCATCGTCCCCCGCCGGAGACCAATGCATAGAAGGTAAGTGGGGTAGAGAGGGCAGGGAGGTGGGAGGAGGGAGGGAAGAAAAAAAAGAAAAAAGCCTTACCTCTGTCCCCGGTAGCCTCTCAGCCTTGGGGAGGCTCGGAGCGGGGATGGCCCCACTTCGAGCATCCTCATTGGCTGAGGGGCTGCCACGCCCCCACCGGGGACAAAGGCCGTGGAATCCCGACAGAGGGATTCCCGGCCTGGTAACGACTCGGCGACGACCAATCAGAATGGCTCTTTCATTCTGATTGCGCCCTCGCAGGGTACTAATTTACATGTTCACATGGCACAGAAGACAGTAGAGAGGGTGGCAGGGTTATACTTACAAAGGTGCTAGAACCAGACATGACATTGCATTGGCAGGGGATTCAGCACTGCGCATACTCAAAAGAGAGCTTGCAGACTACATTTCTCTCATGTGTTCCTCTCATGAGAATTATTTATAATCAGGAACTTGCATTTGTGTATGAAAGTTGTTCTTCAATTTTCTGGAATATTTTGCTTGACTGCTGCTAAGTGAAAAAGACTTTTACATCTCCCCCTTTGAGCTAGTTGTTATTTTAGCGCTTCATTTCGGGGACTCATTTAAATGTGAAGAACCAGCTCCTGCATATTTCCTTTCATACTGAGTGACAATGCACATATGCTTTGTTTCAGAATAACGCTGGTAAGTGTGGTTGTTCACTTTCTCCACATAAAGCACTAGATAGAGAAGAATACCAGATCCAAAAATCCTGCAGCAAAGCTGACTATGGCTTGGACAGCATATGCCTTCCTAGAACAAAATGCTTCTCCGCACCCTTTCCAAAATGCCTGACTGGTCAGTAGTTTCCCTGTTTGCTGAGCCTCAAGCTGTGACCAGAGCAGGGCACGAATAATGGGTGAATCCATTATGAAACACAAACATGGAATTCCAAGGGTGACCAAGATTACATATGAAAAACTAAGTTGCTGTGTGTGTTTCTGTGTGTGTGTGTGTATGTGTGTGTGTCGACTGGAGGTGGCACACACACACATCCCACACACAAATGTATAAAGGAGGAAATATACGTCCATTGGACCTCTGTGAATCGCCCCTAACCGGGCTAACCCCTACAGACTTCATCGACCGATGTGTGTTCCTGTCTGCCTTTGCATGTTCTACATATGTAGCATGTTGCACCATAACTGAGTGCAGTTCCTGCATCTGGCCACCTTTTATGTTAAGTGAAGGGTCGCAAAGTTATTTCCACACCTTTACAATCCTTTGTTGACCAAGACATTTTACTGGTTTCATATGCAAACTGACCTTTAGGGGTTTTTGTGTTTTTTGAATACTTATTACGATGATTGTCACCCAAAACATATCATCATAATTCATTGGTTGAGATTTACAGTGAGTCGTCCTGTATTTCACAACCCTAGGAACCAATCAGCTCAAGCACAGACTAGAGCAAGTGTCCTATTTGGAAAGTTTAAAAATGAAAATTAAGTGGTTTGCTAAATAAGACATTGGGCCTCATTACAAGTCCGCTTTGCTGGAATGCGGTGACTCCGTGTAGACGGTGACTCAGCTTCCGTGACCGCAAGGTTGCGGAAAGCAGGGCCGATTACGGCACGTGGGTCATGCGCATCACACTGAGGTGGAAATGGAGTCACTGCCATCACGTAAACACCTACGCGCGCGGATTTAGCACAACAGAAAACGGCGCTAGAACCGTGTCCGCCTCCGCCGACACGGAAACACCGGAAGCGGAAATACCATGACCGCGGGGAAAAAACGGAAACAGAGAGGCGGCCATTATATGAAGCACAATCCACTGCCATCCTCAGACACCACAGGTCAGATCACCTCCCTGAGACTGACAAACCATCCAACACCATCATGGCATGAAGGATACCAGCACGCAGATAGAGAAAGCAGCGCTTCAGTGAGGCTGAGCTCACAGTACTGGTGGAGCACATTTTTGAGCATGCTGAAATGCTCTTTAGTGTAGATCAGCGACACACTACTCAGCAACGCTGCAAGGAGGTGTGGGCAGAGACAGCACGCAAGTGCACAGTGGTTGGCATGACCACACGCTCGGTGAAGGAGTGCCACAAGAGGTGGGATGACCTCAGGCTCCGGGTGGGCAACCTCATCAGAGCACCCTGCAAACACAGCACTGGTACTGGTGGAGGCCCTGCATCCCCTCTGAAGCTGCAATCATGGGAGGAGCACTGCAGCAGTGTCATGCACCTTGAAGGCATCCACGGCATAGGAGAGGCAGAGGCAGGAGTGAGCCCATATGCAGATGCTGGTAAGTGCACAGAGTACAAAGCCATACGTGTGATTGGGAGTGACCCAATGGACCCACTCCCAATGCCCCCCAAACAGGGCAGGAGTGACCCAATGGACCCACTCCCAATGCCCCCCAAACAGGGCAGGAGTGACCCAATGGACCCACTCCCAATGCCCCCCCAAATAGGACAGTAGTGACCCAATGGTCCCACTCCCAATGCCCCCCCAAACAGGGAAGGAGTGACCCAATGGACCCACTCCCAATGCCCCCCCAAACAGGGCAGGAGTGACCCAATGGACCCACTCCTAATGCCCGCCCCCCAAACAGGGCAGGAGTGACTCAATGGACCCACTGACTGGCCAAACGACGAGTATCACATCCCCAAAGCACGATTCCTTGAAATTCACACAGTGCGTGCATGACTAGAAACAGAGACACACACCTGTGTGTATCAATAGTCAAACGTGTTGAATTGCAAGTGGACATGGATTTTGATGTTTGATGCATGTGATGGACACATTACGTAACACCACACAACTAACTGCATGCCCTCTGTATCCCCACAGTTGTGATAAGTGACAGCGACGACAGACAAGAGGCTACGCAGCGGCCACCTGCAGGCGCACAATGCAGTACTCATGTTCAGGAGGATGATGCGAGCTGCTCTGGCACACAGGCACCGGCTGTAGCAGGCACACCGGCAACATCAGGCACACTGGATGCAGCAGACACACCGGCAACATCAGGCACACCGGCTGCAGCAGGCACACCAGCAGATGACACCATCCCCATGCAGCCATCCACCCTAGCCCCGGATGATGATTTGCAACCCATCTGCACAGCTGAGGAAGCTGCATCAAGTAATGGGAGTGCCCCGGCCATGCAGGCCGAAGCAGTACAACAGGGAGAGGGGGACAACATGGATGGCCTGTCACCCATCCATGGCCTACAGTTCAGCCCCCCAGAACTGCACAGCCCCTTGCGCTCCCCAACTCCATCCATGGGCGAGCTCTGTACACAATTGCAGCACATCGAGCAACAACAGGCCACCCTGACGCAGCTGGTGAAAAGACAGCTGGAGGAGGCCAGGCTGTAGTGTGAGGAGGCCATGCAACAGCGGGAGGAGGCCAGGCTGCAGCGGGAGGAGGCCAGGCTGCAGCGGGAGAGAAATGCCACATCAGTGCATCGGCTCACCAGGTTGATTGGACGATTTGCGGCCACAGTTCTCACCCTGGCACGCCATGTCAGGGAAGGCAACAGTGTGCAGTCCATCATTGCCGAGTCAATGTTGGTAGCCCAGCAGACGTTTCAAGGATGCTTGCCCATAGTTACACCGACAGTCACCTCAGCCAGCACCACCCCATCCAGCTCTGCCACTGGCAGCCCACAGAGGCGTTCAAGTCAGTTGACTGGATCCACCAGCAAGGACACACCTGCGCACAATAGTGGCATGTGGGGATGCCACATTTGGGGACACCCTGGGTGTTGGAGGGGTGGGAACGTTTGGGTGGTGGGGGTTGCCCATTAGGTGGTTAGTTGTTAGGGGCCTGGTTGGAGGTGGGAACGTTTGGGTGGTGGGTGGTCTTGGGTGTACAGCTTCCCTCCCCAATGCACTTTCTTCCCTGTTTAATTGATAATACAAAGCCTTGGAAAACTACCATAATGAGTGGACATCTGTCATTTCATTAGCAGACAAAAATCATGTATTCACTGGTATCGGCATGTCCATGCTTTGCTGTCAATGTGCAGGCTCTCAAAAGTAAATGCGAATGAGTGCATCCCGTGCTTGTTGGCCATCTTGCGCACCCCTGGGAGCTTGTGCTGCCACCCCATCCCCATCTCCATCTCCATCCCCATCTTCTGCTTCTGGGGGCAGCTGATTGTTCCGGTGCAAGCACAGATTGTGCAGCATGGCACACACAAGCACAATTTTACCCGTCTTCACTGGGTTGTAGAGCAGTGATCCTCCAGATCTGCTCAAGCAGCGAAACCTGGCCTTCAGTAGGCCAAATGTCCTCTCAATCATGCCACGTGTGCGGACGTGTGCCCTGTTGTACGCCTCCTCATGCCTGTTCCTTGGCCTCTGTACAGGTGTCATCAGCGATGGCGTGAGTGCATATCCAGCATCACCTACATGGGTTGTAAATGTGTGGGACATATCAGTGTTTGTGGTTCATCTCATGATCTGATGCAATGCAATATTGTGTCATCATACATTCATCCATATGGGCCTAGCCGTGGTCGGAAGGGCAGGTGATTGCCATCCATGGGTAATTGTTCTAGATGTTGCATTTGGACATTGCACTATTACTTGCTGTGCATATGAAGAGGACCTTACACACGATAGTGGTTGGTAAGTAAGGCACTGTGCAATGACAAGCACACATGGGGGAGTCATTCCATGGCCTGTGATGATTTGGCTGTTGCAGGATGTCTCATATGCAGCCGTCATGTGTTTTGGGGGGGAAGTGGCCCTAAGTGTGGGTGGCTGGATTGAGTGGATCAACTTGTATGGCCCGTTGGTAGCTTTGGTCGTATGTCTCCTTAGGCAGGGTGTGCACTGTGGCAACCGGTCATGTATAGATATGTGATGTGTGGGTTATGCTGACCGTCCATTACATAGGCCAGGGGGTGATGCATGTGCAGTTGTAGCAGCCCACTTACACAGGTCATTGGCCTGGGTACTCAACACACTTCAACAGGGCCTATGCATTGGCAGTTGTACTCACCCAATAGCCATGTGCTTTGTCCAGAGTAGCGTTTCATGTAGCGTGGCAATGTGGAATTCCGCAGGACCATTGAGTCATGTGTTGACCCCGGAAAACGTGCGCAGCAATGTGTAATCAGCAGTCTGGCATCACATACAATCTGTACATTCAGTGAGTGGTACTGTTTCTTATTGCGGTACACCATCTCCATTGCACGTGGTACTGTCAGCTCTATGTGGGTGCAGTCTAATGCACCTATGCAATTTGGCATGGCTGCAATGGCATGGAATGCCAACTTGGTTGCAATGACCTCTGCAAGTGTACGGGGTAGGGCGATGTGTTCCAACACATGGCGCAGCAGGCCGTCCAGTACATGTTCCAATATTTTTGAAAAATAGGGTTGTGAGAGCCTGTGCAGCTCACCAACTGTGTGCTGATTAGTTCCAGGAAATGCAGTACTGACACCACCTTCAGGAGGGGGGGGTTGCCAATGTGGCTGCTGATGTCGTCCTCAATCATGGCGGTGATGTACGTGATTGTTGGACGGTCCAGCCGGTATAATGTGTGGATCTGTCCTGGGGTCAGGTTCCAGGATGAGGCCCTGATGCAGGGTATTGCAGGCTGCCTGCGGGGTCGTGCCGGTTGCGCAATTGGGTTTGGAATGGGTGCAGGGTTTGCTAACTGACGCCTGCGCCTCCTCTGCCTCCGCCTCATCGTCCTCTGCACCATTGCTTCCACCATGTGCACTGCTGCCTGTAGGTCCAATGGTCCCAGTCCCAATGCTGCTGCTGCCTGCATTGTTGTGTTTGGATTTGGCCTGGGTGTGGGTGTGGCCCTTTTGTAGCCTCCCAGTGACCTGCTTGGTCCGGCTGGCCTCATTTGGGGCACCTGTGGCCTGATTCACCTCACCTGGTACTGTTTAACGTCATGTTCGCGGTGGCGTCGATACCGCCTCTGTGACCACGGTTTTTCCGCCATTTTTGTGGCAGTGTTTGCATGTCTGTGGTACTCCTGATGCCCATGGTGTTTCGTGTTGCCGGTAACTGGGTGGTTTTGCCGCCGTCGCATTCTACGGATCCCTTAACTCTACGGCGGCGGTTTGTGGTGGTGGTTTTTCCGGGTCCGTGGGTCATGATTGCACGGTCACGGAAACGATGCCGGTATGGTTTTACCGGTGGCGTTAAGTCCGGGTCGGCGGACTCGTAATGAGGCCCATTGTTTACATGAGCAATAAGCAAAACTGCTAACTTGTCTTCTGATTCCAACAGTCTCCCCATGCATGTGCATAACAAACAGGTTAAACTGTGTGTGGACATTAACCTAATGTTATCCCAGCCAACAATGCTGTGTGTGTGTATTCCAGCTATATTAGAAAGTATTACAAGTTTAAACATAAGTGGAGTCCCACACCATGTTGGTGAATAACCCATCAGATTAATATCCCTGCAGCATGACACAAACAGGGAACATGGTGCATTCATTGAATTATCCATATATCTTCACTGGCGCAGAATAGACTCTCACACCTCATGCTGGATTCAGGTTTAATGCATATTTATAGATATGCTGCATCAGGTCTCACGCTGTATATAGACACGAGGCGCTATCAATTAGATGGCAGGCACTTCAGACAACTCAATATCAATCCCTAATCAGGAGTGCAGAACATGTGTGATGAATATGCATGAGACGCATGTACACGTTAAGAATATCGGTGGGAATTGTCTACATATTGTTTGATGCTTCCTCATTACTTTTTAGTAGAATGTGATGTGAAGAGCTCAGCCTTTATAATGTAAATTCTATAACAAAAATAAAAGCATTCCTGGCTCTATTTGTTAAAGTGGGTTACATTTGAACATGTGAATTATCGAAGTTCATAATAGCAAAGAAATGTTCAAACAAGATACATCAAAACCCACACACTAATTAATACCACGGTAATTTTTCATTCTCTTTAGGATACATCATGTGAAACAAGCCCAATCAATGATAATGAATATACATATGGTGTCTAATTATATCTCATCTAGGTAAAAACGATACATATTCAGTGGAAATGGTTGTTGAAGTGACGTTATGGTTGCAAGGTAAAATCGAAAAACCAAAGGAATTTACCAGTTATGATACGCTATGCAACCACAATTAGTGCCACCATCAATTATTGCATAGGCTAACATACAGGACAGCAAAGATGACATCAGAACCAACGTGTTTTCAATGAATATCATAGGTTTTTATGAATACACCATAACCATAACGTCCCATTAGCACATTTTTTCACTGAAATTCAAAAGCTTTTACTACTGCAACCTAATTTACAAGCAACTTTATAATTTCTCTTCACAAACGTTGCACTTTAACATAATTTTCCGCTTCCACATATTAGCAGTTTTTTTTCTTCTGTGGACAGTATCATTAGTCCGCGGACGTAGCTGGGGCCAGGTGGCATCAAAATTACCCTAAATTATAGGGACGCACAATAGAACAAACAATGCAAACAATCAATGCACACATGCAGGCGCGCAGGAGACACACAAAATCTGGGGGGGAAAGGGGACACCTTTGGGACTATGCAAAAGACACAACATAACCCAAACCGTCAGAGGGTGGAGTGCCAGTCCATTATGCGCTTTAAATATATGTGTTCTTTGTTCTTAATAAAAGAAAAAGAAATAATGACAGTTTTAAAAACACAAACTTCCAATAGGTTGCAGATTTCGACAAGCAGCAAAAAAGATCATTATAAACACATTTTCAGCAAAACAATGCTAGAAATACAGTATTTGTTCACTACTAAAACTAACTTTCAAGCATTTGCAATCTTACAGCAGGGATTTTAACTAAGCAAAGTACTATTCATCTTTTTGAAGCTCTCAAGGTAACGGTTAAGAGGGCTTTGATATATATATTTCTTTGTGCATTTTTGCATCCTTTAGATTGCCAAGCAAATTATGTTGCTATTGCTTGTATTTCTTCCAGATGCATGATAACTTTATGTATTGCAGAACACTATAATTCAGTCTTTTATGAGATGTACTTGAACACGGTCAGGTGTCCAGTCGACACAAAACACTAATGCTTTTCTCAGCCTTAGAGAAAGAAACTGGAACAGTTAGGAGGATGTGCAGTAGCTTCACCTGTGCATAGAAAGCTCTTTGTCTGGGAAGACTCCTTAGAAACATATCTACCTGTTTTGGGACTGAAGAATACTTGTGGATGCTTGATAAAATGGTGAAGTATGCAGAGAGGAGGGCATATTTGATTTCCGGGTAATTAACTATCATTTCGGTGCTTCTCCCTGGTTAGTGAAAGAGTAGAATGGAAGAGTTCAGAAGGGGAAATGGAGGAGGGAAAAAGAAGGGAGTAGTGGACAGGTGGATAGTTGCTGAGAGTGTTGGAAAAAAGATGATCAGGAGGAGGAGCATTTAAGAGGGACAGAACCGTATAGATAGTGTCCAAATAAAGGTTGACAGATTAAATTACTAATGTGGCTATTATCATGCCTGCTGCAACATTTTAGAATCCACTTAGTGCAAGCAATGGCAAAGCAAAAAGTGTTGGCCTGACATTTAAGTATTGTATATGCATTGGTGCTAATCTCCAGGTAACCATCCTATTTACCAGCTATTCCATCATAGGCCCATAAAGTACCACTGTGTGTCAGGTATGACCATGAAGTGCTCTGGTACTCACACCATGCACCATACATTTCTACCCTATACCAAGTAATGCAATCAAAAGCCCAAGTACTTACAATTTCACTGTTTTATGATCAAAATCCAACGTACTCATACCATCACCCGGTATTGGCATCAATACAACAGGTTCAGGCACAATTACCATCCAATTACCAGTTACTCAAATCGATTATCAAGGCTATGCAAAATTAACATAGTAGAGCCATTGTCCGTGATGCCCTGTTAGAAGGAAGTGCCAGATTCCATTATGGCAATAGTATGCCCATTTAGCATAGCAGTGCAAGGTTATGTTTCACTAAATTACTATGTGAATGCAAGGTTCCATTCTATCCACTTAGCACAAAAAGGGCAGATACCAATATGCCAAATATGTGCAGTGGCAGATTCAAATATGCCCAACTAGCACAGTGATGCAACAGTCAATTATTTGTAGTTTTCACATTAGAGCAAGGTAGCATTATGAACACCAGCACTGTAAGCACAGACCTCTTTATGCTTGGATAGCACTGCACTTACATATTTTGTAGGGGGCTGTATGTGTGTGGTGCTGGGGTCAGTGGGAGTGTGCAGTGCAGTGCTCGGATAGTGTATGCACATTGTGTAGTTGTGTACAGGCCTTGTGAAATATTCCAAGATTTCAATTATTTCCACAATTTTGTTCTATTGACTAAGTCAAACGCCTTAGACAAATCAATTAAGGCTCTATACGCAGGAAGGGAGAAATGTTTCTTACTTTGAGCTTTCAAGTGACTGATTGTTACACCATTCAAGATTGTTGAGAGCCTTTTGAGGAAACCTATTTAAAATGGTATTTTTTATTTTTTTCATTCAAACTTCAGATCAGTGTGCCCTTAATGCAAGCAGCAATGACACTGAACTTTTGTTACAACTAACAATTCACTATATTAATTTTTTTCCATACAGACCAACAAAGCCTGAAGAAACCACAAGGGCATCCTTTGTGTCTGTTACAACTAATTTTCCAATAATTTCATTATACTGTAGTGAATCCATAAAGTCCACAACAGCACAGCTCAGTTTGACATTATGTCCCACGGATGCATATGACCACCAGTTTTGATTATTCATGTCAGCATAAATCCCCCAAGGTGGCGCATCTGCCGTACAATAATCACAGAGCAACCTGCAAGTAAATGTTCTGTTGTTTCGATTTCAATTTTACAGTATCAACAGAGATTGTCATTCAATTTGTTGATGTGACGAAGCCGTAGCATCTCCTTAGTCTTCAGTGCATTTAAACGTAGCCTCAGAAATTGCTCACGATAATGTTGTGATGGGCAATTTGTTAGGTATCGACACTGGACGTTTAATTTGTGAGCTCCAATGCCTGATTTCAAAAAAGTTGACATCTTTTGTCGCGAATCCTGATTCTGGATCCTGATTCTGGATCCAACACGTTGGAGTTGTGTTATCAAGTCAGGTAGTTTTAAATCAGTGTTTATTAGAATTTCTTCCAGAAGCTGTCGCCATTCGTCTAACAGACCTGGCATCCCACATCCTGGTCTAGATGAAAATATTTGATATGCCAGAATAGAAGGTTTCAAGTTCATTTTACGCATCGCCATCACAGATTTCCACATGACACATACATACAACGAGTTTAACGATAGCACATATAGTAGCAAAGTCATTGAAATGTAAGAGGGTAACTTCAGTACCCGACGGCAGAATACACTTTTTTTTTTAGATATACATCTATCCAAAAGGCTTTGTATAACACATAGACATACAACATTAATACAAGAATCTAAAAATAATATTCATTTCCAAATTACATCATTCAAAGCATTTTAAAATCACCACAATCTTTAAATAAAATACTGCAATATAATATATAAGATTAATATAATTTCCTCTCATAAAAAACATCCACAGATCAGATATCTCTGTCATTACAATTCCATTGTTATAAGATTTAGAACACATGATTCTCAAATCGTTTAAACTTTCTCAACACATAATAAGATGATAAAGTGACACAACAACTTTTACAACACATAAGCGACAGTTCCTAGATGTACATGGAGTTCTCATTCTATCACCTGTTGTCTCCAATGCTTCTGTGGTGTTGAATTTCATCATTAAATAAGAATGAAAAGTGTTAGTGCTTGGATAGGCTTCAATATACTTGGGAGGCATGGTTCTAGTCAAATACTCATCTAGGTACCATCCTCTAGAATAAACGTTCTAGCTTCTGCCAAAACAGTGCATCAATGTTCCACCCAGTTTCAGACCCGAAGGTAATTGCAGGAACTACTTTGTAAGTAGAAAATACGAACCGAGGCAAGAGTACATTTCCCATAGTTCTTATTCATCATTGATCCTTGAATACTGAGTTGAGTCATCCGATTTACAAGGTCCGGCTTCCAATGATGTTCATTTAGTGACGTATTAAACATTATGCCAAGATATCTTATGGAGTTGACCAAGCTTAGTGGAATACCACCGATTTTCCACCTGAAGGCTTTCTGCTTTTTCGTTCCACATACCCCAATGGTCATGATCTTGGTCTTTTCAGTATTTAATTCCAAGTCATTGCGACTCAAATACTCTTGTAAATTAGTTAGTAGCCGTTGTAGGCCAATCTGCGCTGAATCCATTAAGACAAGATCGTCAGCATAAATTATACATCCAATTTCGATGTTATTTAGTTTTGGCGGAAAGCAACGGACTTGTTCTAAGTGGGAGCATCCCTGTTTCACGCCTTTTGTTGTAGGTATTTTCTTTGATGACTCACCCTTATTGTTTAAGCGTATCCAAATGACTGTGTCAGAGTGTAAAGCTCTAATCGGTTCAAATAAGTTTTGAGGGCAGTTCCAATTTAACATTTTCTGCCATAATTTTCCATGATTTACACTGTCAAAAGCACCACGTAAATCAATAAATGCCAAATATATATTTTTTTTGCCTTTAAAGTTTCAAGTTTTAATATATTCAATATCAAAAGATTGACTTCCACACCGACCTCTTTAGTGAAACCAGTTTGTCGGATGTCATTAATCTGTTCTCGCCTGGTCCACAGAGCTAGTCTTTGTCGCAGGAAGGAGGCAAAACATTTTCCTATGGTATCCAACAGAGTAATCGGGCGATGGTTGTTAGGTTCTGCCCAATTGCCCTTCTTATATATTGGCACTATGAGGGCTTCCCGCCAAGACTCGGGAATCAGCATTGAAGAAGATAGTAACGAAAACAGTCTTTCAATGAAGGCTTCCCATTGAACATCATTTTTTTTCAGCATCACATATGTTATCATGTCTGGGCCGGCAGCGTGAGAATATTTCAGGCCGCGTATTGCGGTTTCAAAGTCATCCAAGGAAATTTGCAAGTCCCATGTAGTGAGATCATTTTCTAACTCTATCATCGGTTCACTCAGTGGTTTGCTGTCGATATTCACCAAATGGGATACCCATTTGACAGCTTCAATTTCATTTGCCAAGGAAGCAGAATGTCGTGAATTTCCTGTATTCAGGATTGCCCAAATTTCATGAGAATTCTTAGATACCAGATGTTTCATTAAGGCTTCGGCTTTGTTCTGTTCAATTATTATTTTTTGGGATTTCATCCAATTCCTGTACGCTTGCCGTCGTGATCGGATTGCGGTTTTGATGTCCATCCCACAAGCGTTAATATTCTTGGACTTTTTCAGTGCTCTAATATCTCATCTCATCACTCTCTTAGCATTTGTGAGGATCAGGGTTGATAGATGTTTGTGCGTTATTCCCATCACTCGGTCAGATGCTTTGACAGTGATGATGTTTGAGAGTAGCGGAGCGTAGTCAACCGACAGAGCTGTGTTCTGATTAAATAATCGCTGACTCAAGATTTGAATTTGAGGACCGTTGATCCGAAGACGGTTACCTCTGGCGTTGACCAGTAATGAAATTTCATATTTCTTAGTGCACTTAGTCCATTCAATCATGCAGGAGAGTTGAAGGAGATCATGGTCACTATTTGTCATTTCACATACTGCAAGCGTCAGTTCTTGTTCAAATAAATTTTGAGATACCCAAAATGAATCTATGATTTTTCGGGATTTTGAGTATGACCAAGTTGCGTGAGGCGGTTGATCCCCTTTCACGTCTCCATTGACCATTTTACAGTTACAATTTTGGAGTGCAAATCTCCACAACTGTCCCCTTGCGGTTACCTCATCACCTGGCAAACGTGTGAATAACTGGCTTACATGGTCGATTTTAAACCATGTACAATTTAGGTCCCCACAGCATATAATTAAAAGATTCCTGTATGTAGTTAGGGCCTTGTCAATGTGCTGTGTAATTGTGTTCAGAAACATCTTGGTACTGATTTTTTCAGGGTTCCAGTACCCATTTATTATAAGCAAGTGCTTCCTTGTTAGAATGTTTGCATCATTCGTCCGAAGCAAAACTCCTTGGATAAAAGGATTGGGACTGAATGAGTCCACAATTGACCACCATGCATTGATTTTTATTAACATCAGGAGACCCGAAGATGGTCTTCCTATAGGATTTTTGATGGCTGGATTTAATAAAGTGACGTAGCCATCCCTTAATGGGGCCCCACTTAACAAGGTATCCTGAAGAGAGATTACGAAGACGTTTTCCAACACGGCGTCAAAGTTGTTGAATAAATGACTGAATCCTCTTGTGTTCCAGGATAGAAATTCACACAAGCACTCACTCGCCTCCTGTCATGGCTAGTGTTGAACCGCTAGTTTATTCAGATTGGCTTCCAACTTTGCGAGTCTATTGAAAGAATTGTCGTCACAGTGTTGCATAGAAGATGGAATTGTCATTGCTATTCGTACATCGGCACGTCTTTGTGCGTGGTTTTTCTGAGTCCCGGTCCTTGGGCTCAAGGCTACCACACTAGGTCTAGTGGGATTTGGTTCAAGGGTTATATCAAATCCAAAAACTAACAATTCTTCTGAAGCTTTCAAAATGGTATTTCGGACAGAGGCTGAAATTATGTGTAGAAGAACTTGATCACAGCATTTCTCGGTCACATACTCAACTATTTTAATGTCATCAGACATGATTGTACAAAGTGAAGGAATGCAATTGAATACTATCATCACATTATGATGATTCAAAATTAATTCACAGTTGTCTAAGTGAAGATTTTGTAATCTCAATTTGCAAGTTGGTGTCAGCATTCTAGATCTTGAGTTCAGATGGACACGAGAGGAATAGTGAGTCTGCTTATTTTTTTTAATTGTAGTTTGTTTTGGGTTCAGATTTGAGATCATGTTGGAATTACAATCAGGTACTTCCTTATTTCCATCCGAGTACTTGTCGCACTGCACAGACGGTTTTCTAATCCTCAATGGGCCATTCCCCTATGGCATCATTTGCCACAGGAGGTTGGGCCGCTAATTGATCAGGAGATTCGTCCCATGGTTTTTCTTCATCAGAATAAGTCGAAAGGTCACATAGATTAATGGCTGACCCGGGTGACCCACTCGCAGACTTAATGATTTCAGATTCTGATCTTCGTCTTTTATTTGGAGGAAGAGTTGAACGAAGTTGACAGGATATCAACTTTTCCTCAGTTTGACTAACTGTTGAATTACGAGGATCGATCGTCTCATTTCTGCAGAACAGCCCTGATTTCGTTGAAGGAGCCATGTTTCTGATATACTTCCTTTGTTTTCGTAGCGCCTTGTGCTCTTTTGGCGCCTTGTGCTCCTTTTGTTGAAGACTAACCCTGTGAGTTAAGTGTTTTTGTGGTAATTTCAGGGATGGCCTTCGAATTTAGAGTGATAGATTTGGTTTGTCCCTCAAATATAACAAATCAGACCATCAGGCTTGCCAAAGTAGAACTAAAGGTTTTACAATTATTTTGTTGAGTTGACTTGATGGTCTGTTCAAGTATCCCCATTTTTGGTTCTTTTTCAATAGGTGTTTCATTTTCGCAATTGCCTGTTAAGGTTTCAAAGTTTGGTTGCTTATCCTCCAATTGTAAGACAACTCGTGAAACATTTTCACCAGAAGTTCTGAGTGGATTAGCAATTTTCATTTCTATACTTGTCGTGGATTTTTTCTTCTCATCGATATCACTAAAATGTAGGGTATGCCGTTGTGTCTGGAGTAACGGCGCTCCTATAGGCTCAACAGTTTGTGGTCCTTGGTCTGATGTGTGCTCCGCCTTCTGCGGCATCGTAAAGGTGGAATGACGCATCCATTTAACTGCTTCTAGCAGACCGTCAGACAAGGTGTTGTTCTGACAATGATGTCGAGTAGCTAGATCGCTCAACCGCTCTTGTCATCGTACCGTTTGATCCGCTTCACATAATAATTGAGCTTGGAGAAACGTGGTCATGGATTCAAACTTTTCCATCTTTTCTTTTAGACTTATTATTAGCGATGACTGGTTCCTGAAAGCTTCGTGCAAGGATTCATACATCTTTAAGAAAGGAAGCAATGCAGTTGATAAGGCCACCAGTACATTATTATAAATCTGAATTGCTGCTGCAGAAGAGAGAATTGGTTTTGATCTAGGCCCAGAATGCTCATCCACACCTGAATGCATACTATTTACAGTATTTGAGTGGAAGTCACTGATTAAAGATGCATTCGCTGCTGGCACAACAGTTGATTCTCTAAATGAATGTGTAGATGATATCTGACCTCAAAACCCTCAATACCATTTACTCCACAATTCAATCCTGGATGGCTAAAAACTGGCTTTGCCTCAGAAAACAGAACACCTGCGGATTGGGGCCCCTCCACCTTGGGGAAACTAGATGAACAATACCAATCCTTCACAGTAGATAACATCCCTATCGCTGTTTCCAAAGTCATCAAGACTGGGCGTATACATTGAACCTGACTTATCCATGAATAGACAGGTAGACGCAATTGTCTCCTCTGCAGGTACCACTCTAAAGTCCTCAATGCAGCCAGACCTTATCTTTCCCAACTAAACTGCCTCACCATAGCTAGGGCAATAATTGGGTCAGGGCTGGACCACTGCAATGCCCTCTTGGTAGGCACCTCCCAAAAAAACCTGGCCAAACTACAACTTGCACAGAATAATGCCCTCAGGGCCGCAACAGGCATCTCAAGACGTGACCACATCTCGGAGGTCAGGAGGAAGGTCCACTGGCTCTCCGTCAAGGAGAGAATTACCTTCAAAACATTCGCCCCGGCGCACAAGTGCATGCACCACCTTACCTAGCTCAAAGGATTAGCCTGCACACTCCCATTAGGCCCACCAGAGCGGCCTATACCAAAAGATTCATTGTACCTTCTACCCACAGAGTGAAAGCGGGCGGTACAAGCTTCCCCAACATGGCGGCTACGCTTTGGAACTCCCTTCCCCCTTCCATCAGGGGGATTGACTCCCATGCAACCTTCAGGAAGGCCATCAAAACTATACTCTTTGGGCCTCATTAGGACCTAGGCGTTAAGGGGTTAACGGTGCCGTAAAAGGCTGTGGCGCCGTTAACCCCTTAACGCCTTACTACTAGGTCCCTTTGCGGCTCCCGACCTGAACGGCTAGTCTGGACCAGTCGTTAAAGTAGGGACCTGCAAAGGGACCTTGATGGCAATTACGGTACCGCAATTTGCGGTACCGTAATTGCTGCCTTCCCCATTCCCATTGAACCCTATGGGGCAAAAATGGGAATGGGGAAGGGCCATGGAGAAAGGAGGAATTACCGCCCCACCAACCTTGGAATGGGGTGGTAATTCCCTATTTCTCCATGGTGGACTCCGGCATGGACCATGGTGCTAATAGCACCATGGTTTAGCGCCGGAGTCCTAATGAGGGCCTTTGTCTAGCAACTTATGTTATGTGTACTGTAACATGATTTTGACAATGTACTGCTTTTTTGCCTAATTGCCTTGAAACTTTCATGAAAATGTCCATTGTTAACCATAACTCGTTTCTGTTTCCAAGTTTCTGCTGGGGCCGCATTCATGGAAACCTGAATCAAGCCTTCCTAAGCCTTCTCATAGCGCCTCAATGCCTAAGGGCTGCAGTGCGCTTTACAAATGCAAAATAAATAAATGTCGACCGTGTGCCTACATTTCTCGGCATACTAGAAGAGGCCTTTCTATTTAGTTGCACACTCGACTTAGGATGCAGAACCTGCTGTGTGGCTTCATCTGTAATACCTTTACGGGCCTCTTCATTTGAGGGAGTTAAGAAGATGTTCCCGGTCGCTATAGGTATGTTTAGGTTTCCTTTAAGTCCTGTTGCTGCACTCTGATTGCCAGGGTGGATACTGCAATTATAGATCAGCTAAGAAAGTCTCTTCTTACTTGAGGTCGACTTCTCCTTGGGGTG
Source organism: Ambystoma mexicanum (assembly GCF_040938575.1). Taxonomy (NCBI): domain Eukaryota; kingdom Metazoa; phylum Chordata; class Amphibia; order Caudata; family Ambystomatidae; genus Ambystoma; species Ambystoma mexicanum. Next base: position 1,369,254,202 of record NC_090931.1, read on the forward strand.
TTCCAGGATTTGATGGAAAAACATCGGCTCATGATCCACTGAAGTCATTTGATGATTTACTTTAGGATCGTCCTTTTTTTTTGTGGACAATGTATCACTGTATCCCGCAACTAAATTTAAGTTGCATACTTCTGCCATCTTCTGGGTCCTGAGAGTGTTGTCAGCAGCAGATTCTGCCTCAAGACAACGCTCTGGTGACATTTTGGGATTTACAGGAATAAAAGAAACTATAGTTTCGTGCTGGATCTCAATTGCATCTTCACATTGTGATGCTTCCATTAACTCAGCATCAGTGAAGTCAAATGGTGAAAAGAATACATCTACAGTTTCAGGGGTATTAATGTATAAATAAATGGTAATGACATGGGAAAACAACAGGAGTCATTATGATATTGGTGTTATGAGTGGTGCATATACATCCAAATAGAATTATTGTTAAAACCGATGGTTACACTGGCAATAATGTGTTTTTGTTTGCCCCACTTTTGCAATTATTATCCATACTTTGCCCTTACTCACTTTGGTCTTATTAGAAGTATATCCTTGTGCTTTACCTACCCACATTTGAGCTTTCTTTTAGACTTGAGTTCTTTTATACCCGTCACCAGCCTTTACAAGATCTTTGAGGTCTGCGATTTTCTTTACTACTGACAGTGACCGGCATCCAATTTTGAGAGCATTAGCTTTGTAAAAAATGTGATATTTTGCTGTGTAATGAAAACTTTACAAAAGAAAAGGAGCAAAGGAAAATTCCACATTTAAATATATGTGTGCATATGAACTACATTCTGTGCAAATAATTTGAAAGAAACATATCTAAGGAAATGTTATGATGTCAGCTACACCAAAATTGGATGTTTTCACAGTAAATAACAAGGCCTAACATGATTTGTTAAATGAATTTTACAGCAATCTCTTCCGCTCTACATGCTGTGTGCGTTATGCTGCTTCCTGGCTATCATGTGAAGCAGGAAGTTCCCTTCTCTGCCTTACTCCACAGGCTTCCCTCTGTCGCCTCCTTCAAAGCTATTTTCTGTGTTGGTCTCACAGGACCTTCGTGTTCCTCCCTGCAACGAGATGGGACAACTTTACAATCTTTCGTGCAAGGATAGCAACAGTAAATGGTCAAAAAACACACCATCCAGTTGTCTAGGGATATTTGCAGTTGTTTCATGCAATACCCATGAACCCAATGAAGATATTAGCTTCCTGAGACAAGAAAGGGCAACACATTTCCCTGTTTAGGGATTGCATGTCCTTTAAGGGGGAGTAACTTCCCATGGCATTCCACATGTCATGTCCTCTGGCGGTGTTAAGCTTAGCAGGCTCACTTGGGGAGAGAGGATACATTACGACCCTGGCGGAAATGGAAAAACGATGGCGGAAATGCAATACCGCCATCGAATACCGCTCGTTGCGATTATGACCCGTCACCGTAAAGTACGATGCCATTAGCGACACCGCAGTGAACGGCAACGCTAACTGCACCAAGTACGCGCACGCGCGCCCTGCAAAACCGGAATGACCGCCATGGCGCAATGGTACGCGAATTCTGACCCTAGCGGACATGTACTGAACGCCATCAAGGACGGCGGAAAGTACCATTCCGCCATGGCGAGAAATACGGCATCGTGAACCAACCGTAAATGGCCCACTGAGTGCCTGTACTCCACTCCCTGGCCACATTGCACAACTCCTGGCAGGCGCAATGTACTCACACTATGCAACCAGTGAAAACTACAATTCACCCATGCATGCCAACGTAGAAATGCATGCAGGGGCTCAAAGCGCCCCGTGAGTGGCCATCCATGCACGGCATGCCACCATAGCCGTACTGATGCAGCACAGGCATGTGAAGGTACAAGGACACCAAAATGAAAAGCCAGAATACATGATACAATACAACAGTAGTCCCCCATCGCTTGCCACCAGCGCAAGGCAACCCCCAAAGCAGTATCCTGAGGGAGAATGCACCAGCCCTGTACCCCTGCCAGTTAAAAAACCAACCATCAGCAGAAGCACGTACCACACAAGTCGGCAGAGCGACTGAGCAGCCAGGCCATCACAAGAGGGTCCGACAGGAGCTGCAGGACACAGATGGCACGAATACAGATTCAAATCCAATGGACATGACCCCAGACCCCTCCAACAAACGCACGCACACACAGGCACATGTGACCATCCATATTCTGATAATCCCATCATCCCACCAATCCACCTGGCTGACAGGCACCAGTTGGCAAAAAGCTAATCCCCCTCCCATGAGCAGCACATCATGTAAACAGTCACAATCAGGCCCAATCCGTCACCATACAGTGCTACGCAGGAACTCGCTGCCAGTACAGTACCACGCAACGCAACCCAGAATGCGGAACACAATAAATGCAGATGAACTCACGAAACATAGCGCCAATAATAGGAAATAGATACATCACCTGCAATGAATTACGCAACACGTAGAAAAAGTGAAATAATATTTAAATGGACATCCAAATGACAAAGGGACAGCACAAAAATGCACCATAACACCAAAACATCCATCATCACCGAGGGCCGCATCCGCTACAATTGACCAGCTTCCACTTGTGTGACGCCCTGTCCCTTCATGTCACACAGGGCCTACATTAACGTCCCAAAAGGCAACATGGAAGGGGCAAGAACCGCAGGTCCGTCCCATGAGGCAGGCACTAGTCCAGCTGAATGGCCGAAATGTCACACCTAGCCACCAGTACTGCGTAAGGGCATGTGGCCCATTGGCGATCGTCCCATAAGATCGTAATGGTGCTCCACTGATTCACCCGAAGCTGCAGGTGTCGAGGGTAAAACCCATCTGGAGGAGTGGCGTACAGATGGCATCTGCAAAAGGGCACCAGATACCTGACACCCAAAAGAAAGACAAATCAACCGAATGCATTACGGGACTCCTGATGCATTACACACCTCATCACACACACAAAATACACACCCATATGCATGCACGGCCACTCCAACGGAACATATACCCCCCTAAAGTAGCATCGAATCATAATGTAGACAACAGGGGTAAATACACCATTGCCAACGTCTGTTACTGTCCATGCATCCATTCATCATTCCCTCATCCCGCCATGCAATCGCATGTATATTCACTCACATAATATTAGAAGATTCCATTGCGTCTGTGCGTAATGCAGTCTGCAAAAACCAGTGTGCACCTGGCCGGATCTTCAGTGTTGTGTGGCAACATGGATTATTAAACGTCCTGCCTTATCGGCCACTACGCTATTGCGCATGCCATTCAATTAATATCATTCATTGCTTGCTCGTTATGGGCCCTGTCCCAAGGACATTCTACAATAGAACGTTACATTTCCAGCAAGACCCGTGGGCGTATCCCCGCCGCTACTACAAGACCACGAACGATGTCCTTCGAATTCCTAATTTGCAACATTACGCCCGAAACGCGTCTGTGAACGCCTGCATCCACTAATATATCAATGTAGTGCGGCTGTGTGTGATAATGCTAACTGACTGCTATCACGATTGGGAGGCCACGCCCGTCGGTGAAGTTCGTAGTTGTGCTGCATGAGGGTCCTCCGTCGATCGAGCCCTACATACCACTGAGTCCCCACAGGTATGTCAGCGATATAAAATACAGCATGTGTAACAATGTGAGCATAGCAAAATAATCTGCCACCGTACATCACACTGACATCGGGATGTGATACATGATTGCAATCCCAAGATGCCATGCGGCCATATGCAGCCTTACGGGCGGGACGTGCTCGGCCAGAATGGATAGCATCTGCCACAGATTCATTCAATCAGCACAGGTGGAAGCCACACAGGCCGACAGCACATATATAGCAGACCCAAGCACCTCCCACGACCACTACCTCTCCAAAATGCGACCGGCAGCACTAGCGATGTTGGCCCTGGGGGAGCAGATAGCACTGCAAGTACTTCGACTGGAAGAAGACGACGAACAACAACAGGTACAACAACCGGCCGCACAGGGGAGACGGAGGAGAAGGAGGAGGAGGAGGATGGGAAGGCAGGTGCATCAAGGGCCACCAGCACAGCCACTACCACCACGCAGGCGGGCCGCAATCCAACGCATCCGTGCTGATCCGTTCAACCTCACTGCTGAACAGATCCACACCCTCTACCGTTTGGACCGGCAAACCATCATCTCCATTGTGGACATGACACAGGCAGAGCTCGTGAGCATGATTGATAGCCCAACCGCCATCCCACCCATACTGAAGGTGGTGTCTGTACTCCACTTCCTGGCCACAGGCACATACCAGCACACAGTCGGACAGTTGCATGGCATTTCACAGCCACTGTTCTCACGGACACTCTTTCAAGTGCTCGATGCCCTCCTGAAGCACGCCGACGACCACATCACACTACCACGCACGGCCCAGGAGATCACCAACGCGAAAGTTGGATTCCATGCACTTGGCGGGATCCCGGGTTGCATTGGTGCCATCGATTGCACCCATGTTGAATTGGTTGTCCCACTTGCCATGGAGGTCCAGTACCGCAACCGGAAACAGTTCCATTCCATAAATGTGCAAATGGTGTGTGACGCGAACAAGATCTTCACGCATTGTTGTGCCAGATTTCCAGGATCCACCCATGATTCTATGGTCCTGAGGAACTCAAGAATACCCCGCTACATGGAGCGACACGCTGGGCACAGATCCTGGCTACTCGGTGAGTCTCATTCAATGCATGACATCTTGGGCCATTTGATGCGTCAATTATCTTGCAGGAAGGGGTGGGGGGGCCAATTAGCACTATCATTCCACTGACACCCTTTATCTGTCTCATATAGGTGATGCCGGGTATCCGCTGAAGACATGGCTCCTGACACCAATACGGAACCCACAGAACCAGCATGAGGAGGAGTACAACCATGCCCACTCACGTACCCGTATTGTAATAGAGCAGGCATTCGGCCTAATGAAGGCTCGTTTCCGCTGCCTCAGCAGGTCTGGCGGGGCACTCATGTACAGCCATGAGAAGGTCTCTAAGATCGTAATGGTATGTGTCATGCTGCACAACATGTGCGTTCGTAGGAATGTGCCCATGCCACCTGACGCTGAAATGCATGCACCTGATGATGGACTTGATGATGGTGGGGATGTGGCGGCCCCTGAGGGAGTCCCTGAGGCACAGGATGGACGTGTAATCAGACAGGGCATCATAGATGCATGCTTCTAACAACCACGCTTATTGGCTATTACATGGATAGGGGACCTGTTGCACAGGCACTTTATTTGGTTTACGCCTGAGGAGTAATTGGACGCAATTAAATGACCACGCTTCTCATAAGATGTTTATAATGTACTGTATTGCTCATGTGGATTTATCAAGTGACCCTATATACCCGCAACCCTGTGAAGCCCACCTCACACCCTCCACCCTCCTAACCCCCCCCCCCAACACCAGTGTCCAGATATGCATGTAGTCCGTGGGTAGACGCTATTGCAAGCCCCCTCTACGGGTATCAGGGGTGCCCCTGGCCGTGGAGCGCCGGTGCCTGGCAGATCTGCGTTGGGGGCTGCCCTGTACCGAACTTGCCACGGATGATGTCTCTGCCTGCTCGCGTCCATGCATCTCTCTGAGTGTTTGTGAGAGCTCTGTGAGCACACGGCGCACAGCGGCAAGTTCAGCACATACGTCTTTGGACGTCGCATGCAGTTCCCCCCGCAGGCTCTCGGTGCTTCTCTCCATTTCTCCCCTCAGGGTCTCTGTGCTTTTCTCCATTTCTCCCCTCAGGCTCTCACTACTTTGCTGTATTTGTGCCCTGAGTGTCTCTGTGCATGTTTCCATGGCTGCCCTTGAACCCCCACATTCTTTAGCATGATCCTTGATCATCGTGGCCACTTGCTGCTGTTGCTCGATCAGCTTGTTGAGGGATAGTTGCCTTTGCTGTGCCATGGTAATTTGCGGTGGTGTGACAGAGGGGCTGGTCGACACGTGTTGCCTTGGCACAGGACTTGAGGGGATTGGCCAGTCCTCGTCTTGTGGGTGCCCCTGCGTGCTTCCCTCATGGTGTAGGGGAATTGACATACTTGGGGATTGGGACAGGTCATGGATGTGGCCTACATCGCCAGCACCGTCTTCTGTGTCGGAGCATGCTGGCATGTACTCAGTGTCACCCATGGTGCTGCTACCACCAGAAGCTGTGCCATCTGATACATCCTTTGGGGGGCCCTGTGGTGCTGGTGTTGTGGACATGCTGGCTGCTGGGGTGCCTGTTGCAGTCCCCCCCGGTGTGCTGGCACTTGATTCCTGCTGCTGCCGTCGTCTCTTGATCCTTGCACCAGAGGTGGAGGCGCTTGGGACGTTTGTCTTGGCCCTCTTTGCAGGTGTGCTGGTAGGGGTGTCCTGCAGCTCCTCGTTGGAATCGGACCCTGTGGTGGAGTAAGGGGGAGCGAGCGTTAGTTATGGGTCGGTGTAATTTGGAATGGCAATGTATCACATGCATTGGGGTGGTACATGAGGGTGAATTGGGACTGGGCCTTGGGGGTGGTCTCTTTATTGTGTGCAATGCTGATGCTTTTATTGGGCTGGCTGCAGTTGGGGGTGCTTGCTGCACATGTGGGGGTTTCTCTTAGGATCTTGATTAATTTATTTGTTTGGTCTGTTTTAGTGGGCGCTATCAGGGCTAGTGTATTGCACTATGGGCACACATGGAACTGTACATGGTCGTGCATAGTGGCTTTGCCATTGTTTGTTTTGGCCACCCTACCTGATTCTCCGGATGTGGGCACTCCTTTCTCCATCCCTCCGACTCCCTCTATGCTCTCGATTCCTATGGTGGAGGCACAGATTTCCTCCCAGGGGGTCAACTTGATGGGCGAATCTGCTCCACCCCCGGTCGCTGTGGCGATGTTCCTGTTCGCAGAGAGTATGCTGCGGACGCGGATCCGCAGGTCGTCCCAGCGCTTTCGACATTGCTGGGGGGTGCGGGGTGCGGTCCCCACCGCACTTACGCGCTGTCCCACCAGGGCCCATATGGCCTTCTTGTTGGCAAGGGCCGTCCTGGTCATTTGACTGGAGAAGACGACGGAGGCATTCTCCTGGAGGGTCTCGGTGAGCACGGTCAGTTCCTCACGGGAGAATTGGACCTGCCGCTTGCGGTCACACGCTTTCTTAGCTACTTTTCCCATATTTATGTTTTTAACTGGAGTTGCTAACGGGTTGGGCTGTGTGTCAGGGTCGGAATTGTAATGGTTGTGTTGGAATTCTCATTTTATAGGTGTGCGGCGTGCTGTTTCCCGTTCCGGCTACATGCTTTTACTTCCGTTTCCGTACTTTTACGGTGGCCGTAATTTGCGTTGGTCGCTCATTACGGTGACCGCTCATTACGGTGACCGCAAAGATGGGTGGCGGTATTGCACCTGGTGCAGCGTACGGCGGCGGTAAGGGGCGTTTTGGGGTCATTTCCGCCATCGCGGTCTTTCCGATTCCGCCATGGCGTGAGGCTCGTGCCCGATGGGTCGTAATTAGCCGCACTTTGCTCCATCGTGCAATGGCGGAAACGCTATGTACGCCATCGCGGTCCGGTCTGTGGATTTCCGCAAGGGTCGTAATGAGGCCCATTGAGTAGATTTGTCGCAGGAGCACAATTTCCAGCTGTATATATTACAGAGGACTCAAAGTGTTCCTAAATCAGACGCATACCTATACCAAAAGTGCACAAGTATATGTGTAAATCAGAAGCTGCCAAATACAGGAGTAACTTTGATCTCACAAATGGATAATAGCAGTGGGCTTAAAAGATGACACCAAAGAAAGCTCATACTTTTTCCCAACTGCAAGGTTCGTCCAGTTTACTGTGATGTCCTTTGAGTTTAAAACATGTTTACACCTGACACATTCCAGAGCATTACAAATCAGGTCCTGGTGGGACTGTACGATTGTAAAGCTACCTACCTACATGACATGTCTATTTTTCACAGCATTTGGAAAGATCACATGCACCACCTGAACCAAATCCATCATGCAATACAGAATGCAGATTTGACGTTAAAAGATACCAATTCCCAGATAGAGCAGGAACCTCAAACTCCCAGATAGAGCAGGTATTTAGTTCACCTGATGTTGGCCGAAATAAATACCCTGGAATGAATGATATGCTGCCCGCAAATGGCAAAGTCCAACAACAGGTGAGAGCATTCATTGATTTAACTGAATATCACTAACGCAGTGCACATGTTTGAGACTTCACCTTTAAGAGCTAGGTTTTACGCGATCACACTTCTAATAACCACTTTGGGAATGATTATTAAGTCCATCAATGTGATTGGGAACATTTGGCTGAATAATTGTGTGTGTCGTATAATCCTCTTATTTGTTCATTCTAAAAAAAGGCAATTACTTATTACTGATGTTAGAACAAATCACTTACTTTTTGGTTAACTTTTTATTTATACATTTTTTGATGGAAAAGAGATGGGGTGCATGTTTTGTTTTTATGTCAAATGGTCTTTACCAAGTAACATACTTCACAAATGGGGTTACAGAATCTGAGAACAACTGTATTTCGTTAACTTCAAGCTCATATATATGTGTGAAATGTGTAGCTCCTCCGAGTATTTGGTGGGATTTTATCTGACCAATTGATGGTGCAAGCATATCACTTTGCCATCTACGAAGTCAAAAAGCATACAAGAACATTAGCAACTTTGCAAAGTTGGGAACCCAGGAAATGTTAACAATTAAACAAGCAAAAAATAAACTTTGAACGGCCATAGTATTAGCATATGGCTCTATTTCTCTTCCCTTGAATTACTTGTAGTTGCCAGAGTTGTTAGATTGATCTGCAGTCCTGGAGCGGGCAGGAGCACCTCCACAGCCCCACCGGACCAGGAGCAGTTCCAGCTGCAGCGTTTGCCCATCAGCTGCACACGTGGATCGGAGTCCACTTATCTCAGTTCTACCCTGCATCGAGACACAGAGGCTCCAGCAACATCCCCTAACGTCTTTTTCGTTACCTACATCACATAGGTGAGCCCGGTGCTTACCCACCTCAGGCCCCTCACTTCAACAGCAGCGGGTTGTCTTTGTTCCCCGTGCGCGCCTGCCTTAAAGATGGCCGATGCTAACATTCGGCTTGAGAGCGAGGCTGTGTTGTCTGTTGCCTGGCAACACTGAGCTTATAGCCCAGAATTCTCAACCGGCAGGTGTAAGCAGGCCCTCGACCAGATAAGGCCCTGTTGAGCGCATGGAAGCGCAGCCCGACAACCCCTTCAGTCCAAAATTATTAGGTATATGCACTCTGCTCTGCCACCGTTCCAACCACTCCGAGTGTTGTTCTCTGCTCCAACTGCTAGCACTACCCCTCTATACAATCACCTGAGCTACGGAAACACTCCCCAGCCTACGCCACAGAATGCCAGCTTAACCCAGCATGCCAAACTACACGGCTGACATTTTATTACATCGTAACTTGAACCACCTACACGAACATTGCCCTATGTAATCTCTGCATCATGCATACTTATGCACCTGAAAGGCCAACCTGTAAGTACCCACTCTCTTTTGCAATCCTTTACGCTCTAACAGCATATTGTACTGCCTAGCGTTGCTCTTCTTCCGTCTAGTGTTACCCGATTATTTGTGCACCCACATACTTTGCCTACCATCTGCCACTATTCCGGTATGTAATATCCAGACCGTGTTATTCCACTAGCCTCTTGTCTTGCCATTATTTGTGCTGACAAGTGCTCCGACCACTGACTCGTGTACCCCACCTCTGCCTTAATAGCTCAACTGTACTAATCTTCACTGCTACCTCCTGCTAAACCTGACTAGTATGACATTGGTTATGCACCTGTTCTGACAACCACTATACTCTGTGTTTAATGCATGATAGCAGCCTACCAGTAAGGGTTAGATGCATTGGGGACTAGCCCACCACCCCTATTGATTGTGCCTTGTGTGACTAACCTATTATTCACTGGACCTATGCATTGGGGACTAGCCCACCGCCCCTATTGATTGTGCCTTGTGTGACTAGCCTATTATTCACTGGGCCTATGCATTGGGGACTAGCCCACCGCCCCTATTGATTGTGCCTTGTGTGACCAGCCTATCATTCACTGGTTCTATGCATTTTGGACTATCCCACTGACCTATTGATTGCGACCCTGGGACTAGCACCTTGACTCTGGGTCTAGCCTTATAACCGCCGCATTTGTCACATCCACTCATTTACTTGCGCACCATGCAGTTGCTGCTGTTCCTCATTGCCCTCTGTCACCTCACATTACTGGATAAACCACATGTTCAAGATCCTATACTTGTGCCACATTGCATTATTCTCCATTGCTCTACCTTCTCGAAGACACCAAGGTACATCTTATCTCTGCCACACGGCCTCCAAAATGTGTGAGTACCTCAGTACCTACCCCCTCAACTCACCTACTCCCATATCTACTCCCAACACTTTCCTCCCTTCCTCTGACCCAGTCCACAATCCGTAACTTAATTCCCCAGCCCTTTGGTTACAGCACTTTGCTGCCAAACCCACACCTAACCAACCCTGCTCTGTCCTCTTCAGAAACTCCAGACTCAGGTCCAGATTTCAACCCACACCCCGCCAAATGCGCATGTCGCACCCTACAGTGAAAGTCATTTCACCCACCACGATACCACCAGTCAGTAACAATACCCTTAAAGAAATAAAGATCAAGGGTGCTCTCATTAACGCAAGGTCCCTACCTCCCCATGCTCTTGACATTGCGGATCTTACTACTACCCATGACCTCGACTTTATTGCTATTACGTAGTCATGGCTTCATGCTGCATCTGGCCCACTCCTCTTCCTCGCTCTACCCAATGGTTATTCTATTATCAGATGCGACCATAAATCAGGTCATGTGGTGTTGCCATTATACATGCCTCATTACGACCCTGGCGGAAGACCATGGTGCTATTAGCACCATGGTCCATGCCGGTAAGTTACCGACTCCGCCAGATCACCACATTGTCACCTTTAGCATCCTAGCCAACAACTCACATACTAAAAAGGACATTGCACCCGCCATATCCACTAGAAACAAAAAGGATATCACCCGGGACAATCTTTCACCCATCATATTGCCCACACTTAAGAAAATCGCACGATCATGTACAGACCCTACCAACCTTGTGGACATTTACAACAGCACTATGCTAAAGCCTATTAACACTATAGCCCCCTCTAATCTCAGGAAACCTAAACAACGTGCACAACTCAATTCTTGGTTCAGAAACCCGCTGGAAAAGCCTCCCGTGCATCACGAACAAAGACAACCTCGTTGTTGCTACTCTCAAATAAAAGGAAGCCATTCTCCTTGCAAAAAAACAGACATACAATATACGCATAACACAAGCCAAATCTAATACTAAGGAGCTATACAAAATCGTGAAGGAACTAGAATCGCCTTCCTCCTCTCCTGACACATGTAACAAAGACAGCGCATGGTTCTCTAACATCCAAAAAGCACTGTTAGATAAGATAGATATGCTCCAGTCGAAAATCAATAACAAAAAAAACTGCCTCCAAAATACCATATTTCATAATCCTTCAACCACCTTGCCTATACACACTCACACAACATTCAGCTTCTCACCATTCCAGAAGTGGAAAATATCATCAGCTAACTTAAACCTTCCATCTGTCAGGGCGATACCTGTCCCGCCCCTATCATCAAGGATGCGGGTCACGAACTAGCCCCTTTCATCACTGCTCTTATCAACTCCTCTTTCAACACGGGCATTGTCCTGACAACCTCTCTGATACCTGGGTTATTTCCCTCTTAATAACACCGACATTGGATGCCAGCATACCAACTAATTACAGGTCCATCACCACCGTCCCCTTCATACTCAAGTTTTTAGATCGTGCGGCGTACCTGCAGATTCAGGATTACCTGGAATCTAACCAGCTGCTTGGCCTAAGACAATCCGGCTTCTGTCCCAGGCACGAAACTGATACTGCGCTTATAGACCTTAAGATACAAATTGAGGACCTTAAAGACAATGGCAAATTAGCCTTGCTACTTCTCTTTGATTTATCAGCGGCATTCGACCTTGTCAACCACGACATCCTCTGTAAACACCTCAAAACTGCTGCTCACTTCTCGGACAAAACTACCACCAGTATCAGATCATTCTTGAACAACAGATCCATGAGGGTGTTGTTACTTACACTAACTACCCTGACGACACCCAGATACTCATTCTGATTACGGGTGACTACATTATTGGCACTATAGCACTCAACAAGATTTATCTAGTCATACAGGCTCGGATGTCCCAACATGAGCTCTGTCTTAACGATGATAAGACAGAGCTCCTCATCCCGGGTTCACAGAATGGGATCAATAAACTGGACCTGGCCTTCGGAGCCTTTAATATTGATGGTAACACAATCAAGGTCTCTAATAACACCAAAACTCTCTGAATCTACCTCGATTCCATCCTTTCGCTTAACAGACAAACCAATGCAGTCATTGCTGCCTCGGCTTACACCTGCAAATTGATCTCAGCCTGCCGCCCTTTTCTTACCACACCAAACTGCATTACGCTTGCCAGGACCTTGGTCATGTCCAAACTAGACTATTGCAATGCACTATACCTAGGGACTAGTCAACACAATTTAAACAAATTTCAGGTCATCCAAAACAATGCCATCAGGCTGCCCTCAACTTTCCTAGATCTGTTCATATATCGGACACTAGACAAAGGGCCTCATTACACGGTAGGCGGTGAGCCATGGCGCTATTAGCGCCATGGGTGATGCCGGTAAAATACCGGCACCGCCTTGGCGGAAAGGGGATTTACCGCCCCATTCCAAGGTTGGAGGGGCGGTAAATCCCCCTTCCACCATTGCCCTTCCCCATTCCCATTCCTGCCCCATAGGGCTCTATGGGAATGGGGAAGGCGCTAATTACGGCACCACAATTTTGCAGTGCCGTAATTAGCTCCGAGGTCCCTTAGCGGGTTGGATTTTAACGCCTGCAAAAAGCAGGCGTTAAATCCCCCAACCCGCAAAGGGACCTCGTAGTAAGGCAGTAAGGATTTACCGGTACCGGTAAATCCCTACCGCCATCCGTGTAATGAGGCCCAAAGCCTACACTGGCTATCCGTCTCCCAAAGAATTTCTCTCAAAACTCTTGCCATCACACATAAATGCGTGAACAATCAGGCCCCGGCCTACTTGGCAAACCAATTTACCCACCACTCCTCAGCACGGCCCTTGATATCTGCCCAATTTCATAGCCTCAACATATCTAGATTTAAGCTCCAAAAAGCGGGCGGTGTGAGTTTCCCTGTCCTCGCTGCTAAACTTTGGAACTCTATGCCCTACCCCATTCGGACTGAGCCATCGCTCCACTTCTTTAAACACAAAGCCAAGATCTGGCTTGTGTCCTGTGATCACTAGCTTCTTCGATATATATCTACTCTCCTTGCATAAGGGTAACTGTTTTTAACCTTGCCCTGCTGTTCATTTGTAAATTGTATCATAATATCTGCGTTTTTTTCTTACTGTTAAAAATATCATCTTATTGTAAATATTGAAAGTATCCTTGTACCTGTGCAACTGTATCTAAGAAATGCGCCCAGATGCCTGTGGGCAAAGCGTACTCTACAAATAAATAAATCAAATCAAATCAAATCAAATCAAATTAAATACTCTGTATCCTGTCCTGCTCCACTGCTCCCTGAGTTTGAAAGATGTGTTTCGTAGGACCTCAGTTCTAAGGTCCATTGACTATGGTCAGGAGTTCCCGCTCCAGAAAGACGGTGGTGTTATGCAGTGTACAGCCATTTTACCACAGATGCAATCTACATGTGTAGAAAAACCTCCAGCCTTCACAAGAAGAAGGTTCACGAAGTGAAGGAGCAACACTATTCCTAAATAGGCAGTTGTTGTGTGGCCTGTACAGTAAACACCCTGCATGTGTGGGTCCATCTATAGTGTTCTGATTACATTTTAATAATATGGTGTAACCTATAAAAAAATGCCCCTCTCCCAGGGGGCAGATTGTATCCTTGTCCTGCAGCTGAGTGTGGCATTGCAACTAACTACCTGTCACTAGGAGTGAACAGCAGCTCCTTTTATTTATATATGTATTTATTGAATATTTGCAAGGCACCTGTACAACAAATGGTGTTTCAAGGTGTCACGAGACAAGAAAAGGGTGGCAGGGGGTAACAATGGAGAAATATAACAATAAAAGTCCTACTAGCCTTGTGACATTTTGATCATGCAAGTGCAGTAACAAGATGTTCGGAGGAGGAGTCGGGGGAGTGCCAGCTCCAAAAAATGCGAAGTGTTAGGGTGGGAAGTAAAGTATAGGGTAAAGAGGAGAGAGTTCAAGCGAAAAGGGCGGGTGTGATAGGGGTGGGGAAGAGAGCAGAGGGCCTAGGCGAGTGCTAGGGGGAGGCCAGGGGGGCAAGTGTCAGGAATTGCATGGGCTGAATGAGGTGAGGTTTCACATGCTAAGTGCGAGGAGGGGGTATGGACTGGGCAGGGGGGGGGCTGGTGCCCTGTAGAACTCAGAGGGAACAAGGCAGCCATTCACTGTGGCAGACAGGGGTGTTAGCACGGGATGGGGAGAGGGAAGGAAGAAGAGAAAGGGAGGGTCTTGATGAGCTTCCAGAACTTAAGGAGATCTGGATCAAGCCTGAGAGGGGCAGAGAGGCCAATCCAAAGGGAGTCTCCTCCGGAGGAGAGAGATCTACCCCCATTTGCTGCTTACAGAAGCATCTTTTCAATGACCATTAATGAGTCACAGGAACCTATGCTCCCTTCCTGGAAGTGAACAGTGGTGACCATTAATAGGTCACAGGGACCTAGTCCCCTTCCTGGAAGCGATCAGTAGTAATTCATATATTATGAAGGGGGACAGAAGAGAAATACCCTATGAATAATGGACCGATATTGACCTTTAAGATATGCTAGAGCAGCATATGCTATGTCGGAATGGTTAGCTTTTTAATATATTTTCTTAGGTGGTTGAACAAATCTACCTGTCAAGCATCTTCATAATACATTTTATGATTACACATTCTAATAGCACTCATATTATCAATGTGTATGGATGTAGGACCCGACACCCACTTCCTAAAGCATACAAATATTTAAAAGCCTTTTGCTAGACATCCGAGCCATAAATCTTGACTACCTAGCGGTAATGTTTTCAGGTGCTCATTTGTTATTCTCCATGCAATTGTTGTTTCAAATGTCATTTGGCAGATTTTAATGAAATAATATACTTCGCAGAGATTGTGATCTGCCCCCACTGTCATCTGAATTCCCTAAGGAAAAAAACGAAAACGTACTTATTCTTGAAAAGTATCAGCTCTCTAAAAATATATACCTTTGTGACAGTAGAAAACTGGTTGTTGAACGAAATTGAATCTATTTGGAATGAAATGATCAGATTTTTTAAAGAAAAAGTGGTTTCAAAATGTGTGATAGACAAATCTTGTAGAACATCTCTCGATTTTCCGTAAACCTAATTACTGGATTCAACAACATTCAATCTGATTCACAATGGACAATACACCTACACAGAAGCAGACCTTCTCTTAATTGTATTTTAACTCATTAATATTTAACGCTTTATTACAGATGTTACTTAAAACCCAAGTAACACTACTTCATTTTCCAAATTTGAAAATATAAAGGGCTGTGTCCAAATTGCAGGCTTTCAAAACTGTATTTGCAGGGTACAAACATATGTCTAAGATGAGTGTGTTTTTCAATTAGCTGTATTATACATGTTGCATAAAAGGCATTCTTATTCTTGCATCTTTAATAACTGAAAGAAAAACAAAATACGTATTAGAGTACATATGGGCCTCAATACGAGTTGGGCGGTATCTCGGCTGTAAATATACTTCAATACTGCACAAACAAATTACCATTACTGCCATTTGGTCCGGCGGAATTTCCGCCGGTAGCGGTGCCATTCCCCATTTATTTTGAGGTCATTGGACTCAATGGAGCTTTTCTTGTGAATTAATGCTGCAGAATTCCACTGATTCTCCTGATTCTTCTTTGGTGAGTTGGAGGATTTACCTCAAGGATTTTCCTGGAGGTAAATCTTCCACTCCAGGCCCAAACTCATAATTTGGTACCGCCAACTTTACCACCTACCACCGAACTCTTAATGAGGCCGATAGTATATATAGTATAGATTCTACTAGTTTTCATGACCCTGTGTATAGAGACAGAAAGTTCTTGCAGGGGGGTTGTCTATTGCACAGGTGCAGCCACATTTCAGGGTTTTCAAAGGCAATATATTGGAAGAGAATTGGGATAAAAAAGACAAATGTATTTGCAGGATATGAGCATATAATTTTATTTCCACTTCGAAATCCCATCAAAAGGTCATTACATGTGAAAAATATAGTGCAAGCTTACTTACAGCCATGATTTTTCATTTAAATAGGCACTGGAAATCCATCTTTCAGCCAGGCAAACCTCCTTTAATTAAAAGCAGATTGTGATTTACAGTTTGACCAGGATACCAGGTCTCTCCTGGATGTGCACGCTTGAGGCTGTGCGGAAATAAAACAGAATCAAACATCAAAATGAATAATGTAATTAAAATAAAAAAGTCTATTTCACTTTTTGTTAATACATCCTAACGTTTTCTTTATCTTTACACAGTATTCCAACTTAAAGAGGGCTGAAGTGATGGTTTTTGCTGCCTTGAAGTAAAGATCATTTTGCTATACCTCTCTGTGACAGATTGCCATATGTCGAGGGAGCTGGAATCCTGTAGTTTTTTTTTATTGAAACTCATTAATAAGAGGATGCAAGTAATTCCATCTCAGAAAAGGTAATCAGATTTCACTTTCATGAGCTCGATGCCAAAAGCATAGTGTTCACATGTTGCCCTTTTGGACCAGTACCTTAATTTGCAGTGCCTGCTCTCCAGTGGCACAGAGCACGTTATCGGGTCACATGTGCCCTATTGACAGCTACAGTGACAGCCAGAGTCTCTGCAATGCTAGGGCTGTATTGAAGACATGTACCCCGTTCCGAAAATGATATAACTGAGAATGCCATCTTAGTGTCATGTTAATCTGTAAATGTAAACTGAGTTAGAGATGTGCTGGCTAGCATCCTTCATAATTATCTAAGCCATGTCAATCTTTTGAAATCACACGTGTCAGGCCTGTGAGGCCAGCTGAGCTGTGTAAGTGTTAAGTGTATTCCCCCAGAAGGGCTATCTCCAGCTACTCCCAGCAATACCAACACCCTGGGGTTTGTCTCTCTTGATCATTTGTGGGGTAAGGTGACACCCACTCCAGAGGAATATAACCTGAGAACATGACTCAAAGTGCACACTTTCACAAAAGGATGACCCACACACCAGGGTTCTGTATACCAAAAGGCCTTTGATGCTTTTGGCAAAGAAAAGGGGTGGGTTAGTGTAGGTAGAGGGAGCCCAGACGAGCTAGAGGAATTTCAACCATCTTTTTTTTTTCTCTTTCTTTTTTGTCTCCAAGCACAGGGATTGTACCCCTAATTGTTATAGTAATTGGTTATTTATAACGCGCTTAACACCCAGAGGTTTGCAAGCGCGGACCCAGGGATCAAACTTTTGTTGCTCTGTGTCATCTCGTTTGCAAAGCGAGCATGTTGCCGCTGAGCTTTCCTCCCGAGACAAGCTTTAGACACGCCAATCACCTGGAGGAGTTTGCCTTTAACAGAAGGGTTATTCCTCCACTTCTTAGATTCACTTTGTAACAAACACTTACAAAGGATTTTACTTTCCAGAGCTCTCCACCAGTGAGATGAAGACTTGTGCTCAAGGCAGAGGTGATCTCTGTTCCATGACCATCCCCAGGGCACTTGCAGGCGTGAACATACTGCAGGAATAACATGTGCATCTTTGTCAGTCACACTGGTGATCAAGAACTGATCGTGGTGAAGGGCTTTGACGAATTGGATTCTGTCTCGTAGGAATACAAGGATGAGTAGGGGTAAAATGGCCCACTCAGCTCTCATAATTCTACAAAGCAAAACACAAGGCAATCAAAAAGGTACAACAGGGACAGTTAAGAGATATACCTCCTTTTTCTTTTGCGGTAAGGTGGGCTGAGGTGAAGACTTTACTCTCACGAGGGGTGTGAAGGTGAGCCAGGAGTGACCCAAACAACACAGTATCACAGTCCAAAATAAAGGGAATGTCCGATCAAGGTTCTATACAAATATACATACTTTAATTAAGGTGACTGTGGTTGGGTTCAGTATCTCTAATGACATCCTAGATACTCTTTTGCAATGCAGAGTGGTTATGAAAAGGGTCTCCAGTAAAAGTGTTTGCTTTGAAAAGTTTGTCGTGCTCCAACTTTGCTAAAATTGTCAAAAAGTCAGGGAGATAAAAACCAAGAGCGCTCAAAAAAGTTTTGCATTGTATTTAAATTCAACTTCAAATACATGAATGTGAAGCTGCTGTGTCATTTTGGCATTACGGGACTTTAGTGTGGGATAAAAAGAATTGAAATGTTCATGTGACCTGTGTTTTATTTACTGGTGACTCAAAAGTAAAAAATAAATAAATAAGAAAACACAAACATGGGGTATAATCTTGGATTAGTTACTGGTTATTCCCAAATGGTGAATTATTTGTATTGAATCTTTGTTTTGTTGCAACGGAGAATTTGGCATGTCATGTGAAGTAGTGCCAATTATTATGTTGTCCATATTTCTTAATAAAAATATCTTCTTATATGAACAAAATATTCTTTCTTTAAACAAGCCCGGTTCTTGGGCCTCATTACGACCCAGGCGGTAAGGGGTTTACGGCGCCGTAAACAGCGCCGACCTTTACCGCCTGAT
The DNA here is from genome assembly GCF_040938575.1 of Ambystoma mexicanum. Taxonomy (NCBI): domain Eukaryota; kingdom Metazoa; phylum Chordata; class Amphibia; order Caudata; family Ambystomatidae; genus Ambystoma; species Ambystoma mexicanum. The sequence goes on from NC_090931.1 coordinate 1,369,273,052, forward strand.
TAGGAGGTCCCTTAGCGCCATGGCGGATTTAACACCTGCTTTTAGCAGGTGTTAAAATCCATGGCGCTAAGGGACCATGGAGTTAATTACACCACCGTAATTTACGGTGGCGTAATTAACGCCTTCCCCACTCCCATTATGCCCTATGGGGCAAAATGGGAATGGGGAAGGGTAAATGGGACATGGGGATTTACCGCCCCGCCAAGGTCGGAATTGGGCGGTAAATCCCCATTCCGCCATGGCATAAACGTAGTTTACGCCATGGCGGTAAAGTCACGGCCCAGGCGGTAACTTACCGCCTGGGTCGTAATGAGGCCCCTTGTCTTAAAATTGCACTAGGGCGAGGGATTCACTAATTTTAGATGAGTCACATACAGGGCTAGATAGATTTTATGGTGAGTCTTAATTGTTATATATTCCATGCCTTAACTTCAGTGCTAGCCAGGCACAATCCTACCCCCAAAATAGATGTCCACTGCATTCCACCTAAACCTCCAATGGCGTCTATACAAGGTGGGAGTGAATTAGTAAAGGTGGGATAACTACCACACAACACATCATTCTTTCTCACTTTCAGACTTGCTCCCTCCCCATGCTTATCGTTCTCTCTCATTGTTTCCCATCTAACACCATTTTATTGTCACACTAATTTCTGCTAGATTCCATGCACCCCTATGCCTGCCTTCATGTACTTATATGATTCTCCAGTTTTTTCTTTCTTATTCAGCGTTCTCCCTTACTGGTTTCCTTTGATCAGTCTTCTCTGTCATCCATCTATCCATCAGTCCATCTATCTATCTATCCTGCCTTCATACCATATGTTCCTATTCCTCTCAGATTTATGTTTCTAATATCTGTCATCCTTTTCTTTAGCCCCACTTACTCCTGCCCTTCAGTCTCCTGCTTTGAATTCTTTATTGTTGACACTTTTGTGTTGATATGCTGCCTCTCTCTTGATGCGTTTACATCAAACATTTGTGTAATGAAGTCAGGTTTTCATGGCCGTCTTAATGGTACCCTTACCAATGCAAATGTTTGCAAAGGTAGAATTGTCAAAATCTGTAATGGACATAGCCCATAATGTCTGATTCAGTTTCCATATGCTGAAGCGTGTACACCCATCACTGTGCATACATATACTGTGAATACAAAAATTTCGAATTTCAACGCCTCAATTTCTCCTCACATATATGTGAGGGGTGGGGTAAAGTAAATAATACATGTTCAGAGGAGTGTGGGGGGCTGCAGACTCATGCTTGAGAACAATAGTTACATGTAAGTAACTTCAACCTTATCTGTAGAAAGATAAGCTGCAATGGTGGCAGATATGTTCGACATAAAACGTGGATGCCGGAGGCTGCAAGGTGTGATATAAGACAAGACAGTCAACAGCCATTTATTTTTGTACTGCACTCTTGTAGAAGGCTTGCGTGCCTCCTGCATGGATTGAACTGCAATTTTGTCACTGCCTGAAGTGATCTACATACTCTTTTACTCCTGTTTCAACCAATACATTCTGCACATGTTTTCCATATTGCTTACCCGTCTTGTAAATTAGGGCGTTCCTGGCCAGGTTTTCTATGACTCGCACTGGTTCCTTTGGTTTTTCCCATTTTTTCTCCATAGCCTTTCCTTCACCTCTATTGCCTTCAGTGGGACCCATGCCTTTTTTGCTGTGGGCATTTTCTCCTTTTTGGCGACGGCCTCAGCTCCCTGAACCTGCCCCACTGAAAACGAGACAAGGCATCAGCCATCACATTTACCTCTCCAGATATGTTTTTTTTTTTTTAATAAGGTGAGTCCCCCTGCAAGCCCCAGCACCCAGCACCCCATTTTGGGCCAAAAACGTGTTCATAGAACACGTGGAGCGCGGCCTTCCAGAGCGCCACAGCCGGACTCAGGCTTCTGCCTTATCCCGCCTCCTGGATGGTCTCTGCCCATGATTGGTGCTCACAGTCACCCACAACACTGGGCCTATGGCACCAATCCCCCTTGCACTCTGCCTCACTGCCACCATTTCCCTGGCATAAGGTGAGTCCCCCTGCAAGCCCCGGCACCCAGCACCCCATTTTGGGCCACAAACGTGTTCATAGAACACGTGGAGCGTGGCCTTCCAGAGCGCCACAGCCGGACTCAGGCTCCTGCCTTATCCCGCCTCCTGGATGGTCCCTGCCTGTGATTGGTGCTTTCTCTGCATATGGCTCAGGACCCCAAGACAAAGGGCGGCTCCTACATTGACGGCTCCAAGATGTGTCTGCCGGTGTCAGCGGGGGAAGCAAAGGAAGCCAACAGCTAACAGACACCAACAAAACTGTTAGTGTAGCATGGGTGGGGGGTAGAGCAATCACTCTACTCCAGAAAGCCCTCGCTACTCTACCTACCCCTCCATAACATTGACCATCATAAATGTTGCACTGTACTTTGCACTAACATACTGTTATGTTATGCCACTTGGCATTTGTATATCGCTCTGTATATCATTGGTAGTTCCGCAAAGCCAATGTTAACTAGTGCCAATGTTTACTAACCTATAGAGAGAATGGTCAAGATCAGCCTATGCCACCTTTGACAGGTGTAATAATCATTAGCCTGCGTCACATCTAGATAGAATTGTGAATGTTAGCAAGTGCACACAGAGGGAGCCCCTAAGCTTAGCATGCGCCACATCTAGACAGAATTGTAAATGTCAGCATATGCCGCACTTAGATGGAATCCTCACCGTAGCCTGCGTCACATCTAGATAGAATTGTGAATGTTAGCAAGTGCACACAGAGGGAGCCCCTAAGCTTAGCATGCGCCACATCTAGACAGAATTGTAAATGTCAGCATATGCCGCACTTAGATGGAATCCTCACCGTAGCCTGCGTCACATCTAGATAGAATTGTGAATGTTAGCAAGTGCACACAGAGGGAGCCCCTAAGCTTAGCATGCACCACATCTAGACAGAATTGTAAATGTCAGCATACGCCTCACTTAGATGGAATCCTCAACGTAGCCTGCGTCACATCCAGATAGAGTTGTTATTCAATGATTGATATACGACTCCTGCCAAGCCTAGACCAAGCGTGCAATCGCGTATCATTAACCAACCCACTAACAATTTCACTCCTCTACATACACCTCTCAAACTCAAACCAAACACAACTACAAACCGTAAACGCAGCAAACCGCACAAACTTCACTACACTGCAACAACAAAACAAACCACAGATAGACTTGCACAACAGCACATGACGACTACCGACCAAAAAACACCCCAAGCCCAGCCAACGGACCACCGGGCTGAGGTTGCCAACAGCACATCACTGCTATCTTGCACTTTTCCAGCTCAACCCCACTAACTCACCCCCTTCTCCCATTTTCAGAGCCACCAGAGCACCAGGGGACCACTCCGGTGGTGATAGTGCACGGTACAAATATCCTTTAACATTAACATTAACATATATATGGGGTGAAAAGGGGGGACCTGAAATTCGACATGTTTGTAATTCTCAGTGACATATTTGCAGTGATCACATGCATCCCACAGAGCGAGCAATGGGCGCTGGCATCTTGATTTGATTATATATCATTACATGGGCTTTGCTAGAATGGTTGGTCACTTGCCTCATTTACAGGTGTCTTACCCACATAGGCCCTATAGGTCCGGGATGATAGCTGAGTGGCATCACGTGTGTATTGGAAACAAGACAACGCGCTGCACACAGGTTTGAATTCCAATCCCGTGCTTAGAAACTACTCGTTGGTATTAAGTGCCTTATAAATGAACAATAAAATAAATATCATGAAAGGACAATGTGAAAAGAGATGGCTCTCAGAAAAGGTTTACTCAGACATCTGCCGGATCTATGTGATCACTGTGAAGATTTTACTAAGAATAAAAAAAATGTCGAAACAAATCAAGATGCCAGCACCATTGCTCGCCATGCGTACACCCTCAGTCAAGATGATTGCTTTCTTTTCTTGACAGCTCACATGCCCTCACAAATACCTGCCCCATACCCATTATCTGGCACACATAACTTTGCTTTTACTCTATGACCACCTTTACATGTGTTCACTGTACTCAGTGGCCCTTGCCTGTGCTTGCAAGCTTACCAATCCCAGTCATGCTAGGGTAGGCCCTTAAAGTTCCCGCCATCTACTCTGGGCCTGAACATGAACAGCCTGGCAGGAAATGCCACGCATTGTTTCTGTGTGCCCTGCAGAGGAATCAACTTTTACATCTCCAGAGGCAGACACGAATTCCACAGGCATTGCCATTTGCAATTGTAGGCTCCTGGCAGATCTACATTCCTTGAAGAGGTGTCCAGGCGTCAAGTTAATAAAACCACAGGCATGTTGCATGGGTATTGGTTGAGGTTTCATGCACAAACAGGGTCCCCACCATGTATATAACATAAATGCTGCATTCTTTCACAAACACGTGTGTAGTACAATATCTACAGCTTAGCATTCGCCTTGTGGATGAATGCCTGTACCAATTGTTGCATTTCGCATGTCATCAGACGAATGCTGTCCACAAATGAACAAGACAACACTAAATGGGAAATAGGGGAAACAATAACATAAGAATGAGCTGATATAGTTTTCAAAATACTGCTGCTACCAGATACGCCGAAAAGCTGTAATTACTGAATTGCATGCATTACACTATCTTTCCAGTAAACCCCCAAAAGGACAGTCCTATGTTATCACACCCTATCGTCTTATTGTCTAGTATATTGAAAGGTTAATAACCAATCAAAACACAAGGAGGGAATTCCAGCAACTCTGTATGGCCCTGTGAACCTTATCAGAGCACAGCAGTGAGCATGCATGTTTACGGGCTATTTCACGATACTCCACCTGGCAGTATATTACATACGGTGAACAATAAAGTACACCTCTTGTCTTCAGTTCAATGCATGCCGTTAGCAATAGGAGCCTAGAAGGCATGGCTCACATCACAATAAACGACACCTTTATATATCGGTACTGAACATTGTAGCTCATAAGTCTTTACAGCCACGTTTGCATCCGTTTTCATCATTCTAAGTGTCACAATAATACACTGGGGCTGTGTGTGTGAATGTGTGTGTTCTGTTAAGGTCTCGCCTAGCATGTAGTGCACAATGAAACCCTTATTTTATTTCTGTCTATAAGTTCAATATTCTGAATGATATACCACTCATCTCATACCTGTCTCTAAACAGGACACACTGAACCAGGAATCAGGCTAGTTTGTAAAGGAAAATATTCATTTTATTTATTTAATATTCAAATCACACAGAAGTTATATATATATATTACATGGCCACGGTAGTGGCCATGTAGTTATGGTTAAGTTGGTGTTTCCATAGGAAGAGCACTTTTTGGGTGGCTTATACCTGGACGAATCCTCACCAAACTTTGCAAAAAAAGTATATGGCCCACTCTGAATTTTTTTTGCAAAGTTTGGTGAGGATTCGTCCAGGGGGGGAAAGTTATAGGGGGGGTCCCAAAACTTTTCTTTTTCCCATAGACTGAATGGGAAAAAACTTTGCGCATGGCTACAGCCGGAACCGCTAGACGGATTTACACCAAATTTGGGCAGGAGCGGCGGCCTGGTCCCGAAAGCGTGGTTTTGCACATTTGGTGTAAATCCGTCCAGTAGTTTTTAAAAAAATGACCAAAATGTAAGGCAAAAAAATTAGTGATATCTGTGTTCGCTTCGCGGACGGACTTCCCTGTTCGCTCCGCGGACAGCACCCCGATTGGTCCAGCGGCTTGCATCATGTCCGCGGACATGCAACGTGTTCGCTGATTGGGCGGCGTGGTGCGTGATGCGCATCAGATTTTCTGTCGCGCCCGCCATCTTGCATTTGCGGACGTCGCAGACAGCGCGGTGAAAGTTTGTTCAAAATGTGTATTTAGTAGAGTGTGTTGGTGTGTAGAAGTCTTTGTGGAGGATGGGGGAGTGTGAGATAGGTTCAAAGTTGTATTTTATTTATGTGCTAGACGCTTTTATTGTGTTCGATTTGTCTGCGGACAACACGGCTGTTCTGGAATGTTCATAAATAAACATAATGGATTCGGTGTCAACTTGAAAGTGTTCTAAGAACACTCGTGGGGTCTTGGAATGTTTGCAGGGGGTGTCCTGGAGACATTGTCTGTATTGTTCGTTGCCAAGGTGAAAATGTTTTAAAAACAATCGCGGTGTCCTGAAACAGGACGCTGTTTGTATTGTCCTCTGGCAAGTTGAATGTGTCCTAGGACCTTCTCCCTGTCCGCGGACATAAAAATGGTTGCAATGCTTGCATCTATGGGTGTGATATGGTGCGGTGGTTGTGGCCAGGGTATAGAATGTTGGGTGCATGGCCATTTGGCCATGCACCCAAGAGTGTATGCCCTGGCCACAACAACTGCAGCATATCACACCCATAGTGGCTTTTAACTTTGGGTCAAAAACTAATTTATAAGGAACAATGTTGTAAGCTTGTATGGGTGTGATATGGTGCGATGGTTGTATTTATCTTGTTATACGTACTATTTGGTTTAGTAACGGGAGGCCATGTTTTTCTTGTTCATTTCTGTAATAAAAGAAAATAGCATGTTAGTATTAGTATTTTATAATGACTTATTACATTGTACAATCAACATTTTCTTCTTTTTATTGACCCTCATATTTAGTAGATTACAAACCAGGGTACTGTGCAATTTGCAAAGTTTCTGTGTTTGTTGCTAAAATCATTGGGTCTGTGGGAGAAAAAAAAGCCATGTTGGATTAAAAAAAAAAACCTTTTTCTGTTATGCTACAGTTTATTTATTTGTTTGTTTTCAGTGTTTACTTGTTCTTTCTGCCTAATGCTTTATGCATTGGATTGTTTCAGTTTTTGTGAGCAGTAAGATATTAGGTATTTGTTTGGATACTGTAAAATTTTGGCCCAGTTAGATACCAGTAGGCGTATTCTAACTGTTTATGTTTTGATATAATTTTGTGGTGTTGATTTATCTGTTTGCATATTTGTAAATTTTGGGACAGTTAGATACCAATTGGCGTATTCTAACTGTCTATTTTTTGCTCTATTTGAGTGGTATTAATTTATCTGATTAGTTGTTGTAGAATCTTTGGCCAGTTAGATAGGTTTTGAAATATTGTGACAGTTTATATTTTTTTACTACAAGTGTACTTAAGGTTTAAGTAAAGTTCAGTTATCAAATTTTGGTTTTAAGAACATTAACAGGGTAATTCATAGAATTTTGCAGAAAAGTGTGGCAAGCGGCTGGCGCAGAGTGTCCGCGTGCGGTTGTCTGCGCCAGGCACGTGCGCTAAAACCGATTTCCGCGCACAGCGTATTCATGGATTTTAGGCTCCCAAACCAGCCGTGGCGCAGAGTATCGCAGCGACCCTGCAGCAGCGCCAGTAATGCCCCCAAGAACGCCCTCGCGCAAGGAAAAGCCATCAAAATCGCTAAATCATCGCAAAGGGCTGCGCTAACCCTGGACCAGTTTACAGGGCTGCCAAACAAGGAACGCAAAGTGGGTAACGTTTATATCAGGGGTACGCGGGAAGTTTTACACGCGATTAGCCAGGGTACGTGTATTACAGGGGTACGCGGGAAGTTTTACACGCGATTGGCCAGGGTACGTGTATTACAGGGGTACGCGTGAAGTTTTACACGCGATTAGCCAGGGTACGTGTATTACAGGGGTGCGCAGGAATTATCACACGTGATTTGCCCAGGTACGTGTATTACAGGGGTGCGTGGGAATTATCACACGCTATTTGGCTGGGTACGTGTATTACAGGGGTGCGTGGGAAGTTACACACGCGATTAGGCTGGGTGGGTCCTCACAGGTGTTCCCTGTACACCCTCCACGGCCCCTGCAGGCAGCCCACAAAACAGGGGACTACACACCAGCTCATGTCCCCCTGCACCCCCACCCCCCAGCAGTGCAGGGGCACCCTCCACCAGGCCCCCACTCATGTCTCCTACCACCCCCACCCCCCAGCCACCAGGGGCAGCCTCCACCAGGCCCCCACCCATGTCTACCACCCCCCCACCCCCCAGCAGTGCAGGGGCAGCCTCCACCAAGCCCCCACTCATGTCCCCTATCACCCCCACCCCCCAGCCACCAGGGGCAGCCTCCACCAGGCCCCCACTCATGTCTCCCACCACCCACACCCCCCAGCCACCAGGGGCAGCCTCCACCAGGCCCCCACTCATGTCTCCCACCACCCCCACCCCCCAGCCACCAGGGGCATCCTCCACCAGGCCCCCACTCATGTCCCCTATCACCCCCACTACCAAGCCACCAGGGGCACCCTCCACCAGGCCCCCACTCATGTCCCCCTGCACCCCCACCCCCCAGCAGTGCAGGGGCAGCCTCCACCAGGCCCCCACTCATGTCTCCCACCACCCCCACCCCCCAGCAGTGCAGGGGCAGCCTCCAACAGGCCCCCACTCATGTCTCCCACCACCCCCCAGCCACCAGGGGCACCCTCCACCAGGCCCCCACTCATGTCCCCTATCACCCCCACCCCCCAGCCACCAGGGGCACCCTCCATCAGGCCCCCACCCATGTCTACCACCACCCCCACCCCCCAGCAGTGCAGGGGCACCCTCCACCAGGCCCCCACTCATGTCCCCTATCCCCCCACCCCCCAGCCACCAGGGGCAGCCTCCACCAGGTACCCACTCATGTCCCCTATCACCCCCACCCCCCAGCAGTGCAGGGGCAGCCTCCACCAGGCCCCCACCCATGTCTACCACCACCCCCACCCCCCAGCAGTGCAGGGGCAGCCTCCACCAGGCCCCCACTCATGTCTCCCACCACCCCCACCCCCCAGCCACCATGGGCAGCCTCCACCAGGCCCCCACTCATGTCCCCTTGCACCCCCACCCCCCAGCAGTGCAGGGGCAGCCTCCACCAGGCCCCCACTCATGTCTCCCACCACCCCCACCCCCCAGCAGTGCAGGGGCAGCCTCCACCAGGCCCCCACTCATGTCCCCTATCACCCCCACCCCCCAGCCACCATGGGCAGCCTCCACCAGGCCCCCACTCATGTCCCCTTGCACCCCCACCCCCAGCAGTCATGGGGCACCCTCCACCAGGCCCCCACTCATGTCCCCTATCACCCCCACCCCCCAGCCACCAGGGGCAGCCTCCACCAGGCACCCAGTCATGTCCCCTATCACCCCCACCCCCCAGCAGTGCAGGGGCAGCCTCCACCAGGCCCCCACTCATGTCTCCCACCGCCCCCACCCCAGCAGTGCAGGGGCACCCTCCACCAGGCACCCACCCATGTCTCCCACCACCCCCATCCCCCAGCCACCAGGGGCAGCCTCCACCAGGCCCCCACCTATGTCACCACCCCCCACCCCCCAGCAGTGCAGGGGCAGCCTCCACCAGGCCCCCACTCATGTCCCCTTGCACCCCCACCCCCCAGCAGTCATGGGGCACCCTCCACCAGGCCCCCACTCATGTCCCCTATCACCCCCACCCCCCAGCCACCAGGGGCAGCCTCCACCAGGCACCCACTCATGTCCCCTATCACCCCCACCCCCCAGCAGTGCAGGGGCAGCCTCCACCAGGCCCCCACTCATGTCTCCCACCACCCCCACCCCCCAGCCACCAGGGGCACACTCCACCAGGCCCCCACTCATGTCCCCTATCACCCCCACCCCCCAGCCACCAGGGGCATCCTCCACCAGGCCCCCACCCATGTCTACCACCACCCCCACCCCCCAGCAGTGCAGGGGCACCCTCCACCAGGCCCCCACTCATGTCCCCTATCACCCCCACCTGCCAGCCACCAGGGGCAGCCTCCACCAGGCACCCACTCATGTCCCCTATCACCCCCACCCCCCAGCAGTGCAGGGGCAGCCTCCACCAGGCCCCCACCCATGTCTACCACCACCCCCACCCCCCAGCAGTGCAGGGGCAGCCTCCACCAGGCCCCCACTCATGTCTCCCACCACCCCCACCCCCCAGCCACCATGGGCAGCCTCCACCAGGCCCCCACTCATGTCCCCTTGCACCCCCACCCCCAAGCAGTGCAGGGACAGCCTCCACCAGGCCCCCACTCATGTCTCCCACCACCCCCACCCCCCAGCAATGCAGGGGCAACCTCCACCAGGCCCCCACTCATGTCCCATATCACCCCCACCCCCCAGCCACCATGGGCAGCCTCCACCAGGCCCCCACTCATGTCCCCTTGAACCCCCACCCCCCAGCAGTCATGGGGCACCCTCCACCAGGCCCCCACTCATGTCCCCTATCACCCCCACCCCCCAGCCACCAGGGGCAGCCTCCACCAGGCACCCATTCATGTCTCCTATCACCCCCACCCCCCAGCAGTGAAGGGGCAACCTCCACCAGGCCCCCACTCATGTCTCCCACCACCCCCACCCCCCAGCAGTGCAGGGGCAGCCTCCACCAGGCCCCCACTCATGTCTCCCACCACCCCCACCCCCCAGCCACCATGGGCAGCCTCCACCAGGCCCCCACTCATGTCCCCTTGCACCCCCACCCCCCAGCAGTGCAGGCGCAGCCTCCACCAGGCCCCCACTCATGTCTCCCACCACCCCCACCCCCCAGCAGTGCAGGGGCAGCCTCCACCAGGCCCCCACTCATGTCTCCCACCACCTCCACCCCCCAGCCACCATGGGCAGCCTCCACCAGGCCCCCACTCATGTACCCTATCACCCCCACCCCCCAGCCACCAGGGGCAGCCTCCATCAGGCACCCACTCATGTCCCCTATCACCCCCATCCCCCAGCCACCATGGGCAGCCTCCACCAGGCCCCCACTTATGTCCCCTTGCACCCCCACCCCCCAGCCACCATGGGCAACCTCCACCAGGCCCCCACTCATGTCCCCTTGCACCCCCAACCCCCAGCAGTCATGGGGCACCCTCCACCAGGCCCCCACTCATGTCCCCTATAACCCCCACCCCCCCAGCCACCAGGGGCAGCCTCCACCAGGCCCCCACTCATGTCTCCCACCACCCCCACCGCCCAGGAGTGCAGGGGCAGCCACCAACCAGGCCCCCATTCATGTCCCCTATCACCCCCACCCCCCAGCACTGAGGGGCACCCTCCGCCAGGCCCCCACTCATGTCCCCCTGCCCACAGGCCCTGACAATCCTCAAGCATGTGCCTCATGGCCAGCCACCACAGCCCAAAGACACAACCAAGTATTACATGTGCCCATGATACTACTCCAATGGAAACAATGTAAATCAACACATGTGTCTCACACACACACAATGGTTGCAAGTGAACCTGAAAACCCATATCATGACATGCATGAAAACAATGAGATGAAACCACACATTAAAGAATGAAAATGACCAAATAATGTATTAAAAACAACAGCAATGGCAATCAAAATTAACCAAAATACACAAGTAAAAAAATAACAAAATTAAGCAGGCTGTCCCTTTTCACATTAAAATCAATAAATGATAATCCGAAAAAATATCTTCCAAAGTTCAAGTCCATGAAAAGGAAATGAAGGGAAAAAAGAAATAGAAAACCATTGCTCCATGGCAAAAAATATTCATAGTAAAAAAAATATCCAAATCCAACTATGTACAAAGTATTCAGGGTCCATCATCCCAAGAGAAGAAATTAAACCTACCAAAAAACCTATCTAAAATATATACAAAAGGTGGAGCAGTGTCCGTCGACTCCAAATAAAAATAGACTGCAAAGGAAACCTATCACTAAATAACTATATACAATGGCAGCGGGCCAGTCCAGCGGCTCACTTAGTGGTGTTCCGGGCCAGGGCATCATCGAACTCCTCGTCTATGTCCCGGAGGCGGTGCTGTTCCATGGCCCCGAGGGTCCGCAGGGACGCCGACATGTTCACCTCCAACTCCCTGCGGATTGCCTCGAGGCACTCGGCCCGCCTCAGGGCCCTCCGCATGGAGTTCTCCGCCCTGACCATCGTGAGCCGCGCCTCTTCCGCCTGCCGCCGCTCCGCATCTATGGCGTGGCCCAACCGCTGCCACACGGAAGACACTTCCCGTCCAGGGTCCTCCTGCCCTCCGGCCGATGCCTGCCCCTCCAATGTTGAAGGCCCCGAGCTATCGTGGCTCCCACCTACAGCCTCCTGCTGCTGCAGCAGCTGCTGTCCATGTGCCCTGTCCGATGGTGCCTGCACATCCTCCTCCAGCTGGGGTGCAGTCATTGATGTGGCCACCCCTGCTGGACATCCGACTCCCGACTGTGGCAGGGATCTGTTGTCCACCAGCCTGGCCGCACGGTCGGAGGCAGCTCCACAGGGCACCCAGGTGACACATGGGTGGGAAGATGGCATGGAGGACGACTGGGGCATAGAGGGTTCTGTGGAGAAGGGGGTCGGAACAAGGTCCAGGAAACAGAGGAATCCAGTGCTGGTGAGCTGTCCCAGTGGGTCAACGCGGTCAACGAGCCATGCGAGAAGACGTGCAGACTCATCATGAAAAGACTGCAGGTCAGCTTGCATGGCCCGTTGACGCAACGCCACCCCACCCTGGACAGGCTCAACCTGGTGTAGGATAGCCACATCCGCAGGGAGAGGAAGGCCAGGTGTTGTAAGCCAATCCTCTCCCTGAGAACGGGTCTGGAGGTAGGCATCCCCGCTGGTGCAAGATGATGCAGTGACAGGAGCAGGGACAGGATTGCACACAGGCACCTCCGCGGCAGCCTGTGCTGCCTCCTGTCCCTGATCCTGCACTGCACCACTAGCACCAGTGGAATCCCCACCTCCAGACCCCGCCACAGTCGCCTGCACGGCCTCCTCCTCCACCAAACCCCCCATCAACCTGGATGACTCCGTGCCATCTTCCTCCGTTGGGCCCTGTGGGGTCCCAGCTGCCCCTTCTGCTGCCGAGGAGTCCAACTCCAACCTCCGCCTCTTGGACCTCCCCTCGACAGCTGCGGCCTGGGACGCGGCACCGGACTCCTCACTCCCCGACGAGATCACAACCTGGGAGGGGATCCGGGCCTTGCGTCTCCGGCTGGTGGTGCGACCCCTGCCGCTGTGCTCCACAGCACCTTCTCTGCCCTCTTCATCAGTTGACGCTGCAGACAGGGAGAAAGAAAACACAGGCATCAGGGCACTGCAAAACGGACTCATACACACATGACAGTTATACATGAGTGGCATTGGTAAACCTCAGACATGGCATCACAATCCCCAACACACATGTCATTTCAACTTGCACACATGAGCCATACCACAGCCATATTGCAACAGCCAGCACCATCCATTCACATACAACAGCATGAGCAGCCAAAGGTCATCCACACATCACATGCAACATAGGGAGTACACTACACATGCACACACAACAACAAACTTGCATGCATGTGTACACCTCCGGGAACTGTCGCAGTGTTTTGATCGACATCCATGTCACACCTGACAATCATTCCTCCACATCCTGTGCCATGCAAGCCCACACACACAAGCACCATCCATGTGTCACCCTCACGGCCCTGTACACCCCCCCCTACTTGGCCACATAAAAATACATGTTCAACCTGCACACTCCTGGCACACCACCACACGCACAGCTTACAATCAGTATGCATGTACACTTACCGCTCGAATCCAGACGGGTCTGCTTCTCAAGGACCTGGATGTGGAGCGCTGGGGATATGCGTTCCAGGACCCTCATCTGATCTTCCGACAAGTGGCCCCGGCGCCCCTTAGCATCCGCTGCCTTCAGGAGGCGCCGGGCCTTGTTGAGGGTCCTGGACCTGAAGTCCTCCCAGCGCTTCCTGACACGTTCGTAGTCGCGGACTGCCACCTCCTCCGCGTTGATGGCAGTCACGATGTCCATCCAGATCCGAGTCCGTCCTTCCTTGTCGGCGCGCAACCTTCCGAAGAGGGCATCATTCTGCCCCACCAGGACACCAACTTCGGTGGCAGTGAAGCTGGTGCCCCTCTGCCTCCTTGGCCGGGGGTTGCCACTGGTGCCAGATGTTGCAGTGCCTGACATGGCAACCCCAGAGGCAGGAGTGGGTGGGCAACTGGGTCCAGGGGCTGGGCTGTGGGGCGATGGAAAAGCAGTCGGGAGTCTTCGGTTCCAACAGGGGTGGTCACAGCAACAGCACCCCTGGCTGATATGCAGGCAGCAAATGGCAGGGCACGTGGGCAGCAGGCAGTCAGGCAGCAGCAGATGGCAGGTGGGAGCGTGCTCATGGCTCTGGGGGGCAGTAATTTGGCCTTCTGGGCAGGAGCGTGGTCTTCTGTGTGTGAATGCGTGGCCAGCTTGATACGGAGTGATTTGGCACGTGAAAATCCAACACGTCTGCGTGTAATTCGAGGAAAGGCCCTTAGCGCGTAAACGCATCACCAGCGTATGCGCGTCTATGAAGTCACGTGCACGTTGAATAGGGCACACGTTGGAAAATGTTGCGTGTTAAAAAAATGAAAGACACGTCCGAGTGTCAAAGCGTGTAATTGGTGGAAATGGCCTTAGCGCGTACACGCGAAGTGACAAAGCGTGTAATTGGTGGAAATGGCCCTACACGCAGAAGTGACAAAGCGTGGAATTGGTGGAAATGGCCTTAGCGCGTACACGCGGAAGTGACAAAGCGTGTAATTGGTGGAAATGGGCTTAGCGCGTACACGCGGCAGTGACAAAGCGTGTAATTGGTGAAAATGGCCCTACACGCAGAAGTGACAAAGCGTGTAATTGGTGGAAATGGCCCTACATGCAGAAGTGACAAAGCGTGTAATTGGTGGAAATGGCCTTAGCGCGTACACGCAGAAGTGACAAAGCGTGTAATTGGTGGAAATGGCCCTACACGCAGATGTGACAAAGCATGTAATTGGTGGAAATGGGCTTAGCACGTACACGCGGCAGTGACAAAGCGTGTAATTGGTGGAAATGGCCCTACATGCAGAAGTGACAAAGCGTGTAATTGGTGGAAATGGCCCTACATGCAGAAGTGACAAAGCGTGTAATTGGTGGAAATGGCCCTAGCGCGTACACGCCGCGTAAGTGACGCTGGACGTGTGGGCCTGCATAAAAGGTACGTGTAGAACACCATTTCCTTGTACGTGCTTTTCGTGGAGAGCGAGTGGGTGAATTCTGTACTTCTTGTCGTTTCACACGCGATTTACTTCACGGCGTTTCAAGTTCGTACTCCCTGTTACCTCTGACAGCTTTTTCTCTTTTTCTGGTTTTCCTGGGCCTGTTCCCTCAAACAGTGTTCCCTTCTACTGTTGTCCTGTCTCCTCAGACAGCGTACAAATCTTCTTTTGGCGGGGGTGTTGCCAACCAAACGCGCTACTTTTTCATGCTCTTTTTCCTGGCAGACGGTGAGTCACGCACGTATCTTACATCTGTGCTTGCCCCGTGTGTAGCCTACCCCTTCAGAGGTCATTCTAGGCTGCGTGTGGCATGCATACATTCATTCTTGTGTTACTGGGTGCCACAGCGTAGTGCAGGTTTTTCTTTCCGCACACGTGGTCTAGGAGGGGTTGCGTGCACGTCATCTCCCTTTTTTGGGCTTCCTGTGCGTTGCGTGACCCGTCATCTTTCCCCAGGGGTCACATTCAGCCTTGCTAGAGCACTAGGGTACAATTACCATCTGGTACCCAACCCCTTTGACCCCCAATTGCCCAGGACAATAGTTTACAGCCACTCCCATACGCACATTAACATCAGTGCCATGTTTGGGAGGCGAGGATGCCGTAAGGGTGGCAAAGGTGGATGAGTCACAAGTGGTGGCCGTGGAGGATCCAGTAGGGGACGTGGTCGTTACTTGCAGGGTGACCCTGTCCCCCCATGTGTGGAGGACCAGTCAAGGGCACCCATAATCCCCCCCCCCTGGTTGAGGCTGATGTGGCTGACACCATCCATGCTCAGCCCTTGTTGGACCAGCCCATTGTGGCACCAGACCTGGCTGACTCCATGGCTGACTTCCAGGTCAGCAGGCCTATGACACGTGCGCTGGTGCACGTTGATGTCATCAGGCCACGTGGATCTGGGGCAGCAAGGTCATCTGCTGCCCCAAGTAGGCAGGGTGGAGAGGCTGCAGGGCAGCTGCGGCTCCATCCACCCCAGCTCTCACACACCCAGCCAGGACAGTGTCGGTCCTAGTCCATCCTGCTGACATTCCCCCTGACACCATTACACTTGAGCCAATGCCTGCACCAACTCCCATGCTGAGTGTGCAATCCCACACTCCTGATACAGAGTCCACCAGGGCTCCTGCCCCTAGTGTCCAGAGCGGCGCAGGACACTCAGGATCACCACCACCTTCCAAGCGGAAGAGGAAGAGTGCTCGTCCGGCACAGGCTGATGCCCCAGACACGGCTACACAGTCCGGCCCGTCGAGGAAGCCCAGCTTCACGGATGCCTAACTGAATGCACTTGTCGAGTATGTGTCTGGACATGATAACGAGATGGTCATTGTTGCAGGATCCAAGACCACACCTGCACAACGCCAGGCACACTGGCAGACCGTTGCGGACATCGTAAGTGCCCTTGGAATCGTGAGGTGCACAGCCAATGATTGCTATAAGCGCCGGAATGACCTAAAGCGCAGGGCAAAGAATAAGCTGGCCTCAAGTCATGCCGCAACTCTAGTGACTGGAGGTGGGTCTCCAGTAGAAGACATGGAACTCACTCCACATGAGTCAGTCGTTGGGACCTACGTCACGGAGGAACAGATCCAAGGCGTGGGAGATCTGCCTGATTATGAGGCATTGTCCGGTGAGTGCACATGCATGTGTGTGTCATCCATGTGCATGGTGTGTGTGTGAGGGCTTCTGTTTGTGTGCCAGGTGAGGGTGTGTGCGCCTGAGTCGTTTGGGTCACCCATGTGCTTCATGCAATACATCCTGTGCAGCAGCATTTGGCCATAGCAGTATCCCTTCTGCCAACAGTAGACATCTAGGCCAACAGCACGCCAGTTGCCCTTGAAGTGTCACCTTGCCACAACATTGTTGCTTATTTTTCTCTGTTCATTCAGGCAGATTGTTTGCATTCCACCACTTTTACTAGGTATTTCTCAGTCCTCTAGTCACATGTCTGACATGGCTATGGTAAAGTGGAGTGACTTTGTTACCTGGATATCATTTGTTCACACATGTCCCTGTGCAATCGGACCATTTTGTACTGGCAGCTCCAGGTGAAAAATCAGACCTGTTTGAAATAGAAAAGCTATTACATGCGGGAACTGGACTGAATGAATAAGTGCTGACCTCCTCTCCATCTTCACTCAATAGCAATGGTACATGCCATCTGTGTGATGGCATGTGTATTTCACCTGGCAATCACAGGCCAATGTGTGATGCCACTGCCAGGCAGCATGCAGAAAATGTGTGCATCTTCCATCTTGGTGTCATCAGTGTGTGCCATTTGCCTGCCCTTCATACGCAGTGAGGGTGCATGCATGGGAGGGTTTTAGTCATGTGGGACATGTGTCAATCAAGTACTGGTTCTCTTGCTTCTCAGCCCTCATTGTGTGCCATGGTGCTAATGCCTGTTTCCATTTGTTTGCTTTTATGTCTTTGCAGGAAAAGACGCACCTGATACTGCTGGGGTTGTGGAGATGGTGCAGACCCAGGAGGGGTCCGAGGGCCGACCGACCACCATTGAGGGACGTGGTGTGGTGGTGGGTGAGAACCCACAACTGCTGCAGGTCGTGCTCTCAAGGGGTGTCTCTGGCTGCACCTCCCCCGAGCTATACTCAGGTGTTGATTCGGATGATGAGACCTATGTGCCGTCGCAGGTGAGTGTTCCTGGGAGGGATTCTGTTCTGTCCCACCCACCTGCACCAGGGTCAGAACCCTCAATGGGGATGTCAGTGTTGGCAGCTACGCCTTTGGTGGTTACGGATGCAGGGTCACACTCCGCGACATCTGATCCTGTTCCTAGGCCAGCAGATCAGAGGGGGAATGCAGTCCTGCAGCCTCAGGCAGTGCCGGCACAGCAAGGCGCAGTTCGCCTTGCCCCAGACAGGAGTGGTGCCCGCCGACGTGGTGGCCGTACGCCACCTGGCAATACCGCATGGGAGCAATCCATTTACGGTATGGCAACCCAACAGGCAGCATCATCAGAGATGATGGCTCAGGCCATGGATAGGGTGGCCACTTCCATTGTCCCCCCCGAAAGGCTGATGGAGCGACTACAGCAGGCAACCGACTCCATCTGCCAGTCACACAGGGAGGACATGTTGGCGTCCAACAGGGACAGGCGGGCGGCACTGGCGACTCTGCAGGAAGCCATCTCCATAGAGTCCCAGGGCCACAGGGAAGCCCTGAGGCAGGAGCTCCTTCACCTCAGGACGACTCTTGTTGAGCTTGAGGCTTCAACAAACCGAAGGACAGAACAGCAGCTGGAGCGTCTCACTCGTACGCTCTCAGCTGAGATGCAGGCAACGAGGGCGGAGGTCCGGGCATCCCGTGAGTTGTTGCATGGGGACCTCTGCACACTCATCCTCCAGAACAAGACCTACCACACCCGCATGCTTGCAGCCATGGAGGAACAGACTAGGGCCTTGCATGGGCTGCCTCCCATAGTGCAACCACCTCCGGATGCAGCTGCACAGGGTGATAATAGCGACAGCAGTGATATTCCCACAATAGGGTAGCCGTGTGGGCCATGAGCCCATGGAGGTGTTTTTTTTTTCCCAAGATCCACACAGGTGGGTTTTGGTGTGCACCCTGTCCTCGGACCTCCTGGGTGGCCTCCCCAACCCCCCCGGGCCCATTAATGGCCATTTTTGATTTTATTTTTTAGATTTTTTTTTTTTTGTTGGGATAATGTGTTGCCTTCCGTGGCTCCTGTGGGCATACGCTGCATTGTGGCTGGGCACATGCAGGCTTGTCATGTATTGGTTCAGAAGCTTGGGTTTTTGTCACACACAACCCTCCTGCTTCCCGTTTCCATGGGCTTGCAAAGGGTGTGCCCAAGTGACATTGACGTACATTGGACTCCCACTACATGTGTGGGTAGTCTAGTCAATACTGTGTATACATTCCTAGTGCATATTGCTGTTGTGTTGTATTGTCTACACAAGGCCCTCTAGTTTGGAGATGGGGTCCATGTTGGCAGCAGTGCACCTACAACTCTACATGGCAGCAACACTGTACAGTTGGAAGTGGTGGGAGTGCAGGCATTTCCAGGTGGTGAGACTACTAATTCCTTACATTCGTAATGTCATGTTAATGGTAGTTTTGAGGGTCAGTGGCTGATAAGTATTATTGCTAAATACCTGCTCAAGTGTGTTGTTGGTCCTGCATTACTGTGAGCATTTCAGGTGTCGCGAGTTTCAATTAGGGACACTGTACATTGTGACACTTGTGTCATGTTGTGGGGATTACTTTGTTTACCTGCACATACCATGACATGGCACGGTGTGTCGTGTGGTGGTGCTGGGGATGGGTTGGGTGACATGGCACTGTCCTCATGTTGCATTTTGAAAGTGGGTATTCATTTTAGCTGCTAGAATGTGTTTTTTCACAAAACTGCATTGGTGGTGTCTGTGTAGGTAGGGATGCACACATTGTAACACTTCCAGGTGAACAATCTCAGGCTGATATGGTTTTGACGGTTGATTCTCCAGACATTCAGGATCAGTGTCAGGTTGAGTCATCATTGATTGTCAGATGGTATGTGCCAGGGCAGTGTGCACTCCACAGGGGTGTGATTTCTAGGTGAAGTAATTAGCCACTAGCTGTGTACGGGCTGCCTCCCCCTGTGCCCTTTCCCCTCCCATGCGCAGCGGCCGTGCATGTGGTTGGGGATGTGGGGCCACCACCATGTCCACGGCCAGGCCCCGGCGTGTTGCAACGTTGTGCAGGACACATGCTGCCACTATGATCCTGCACACTACTGGGGGAGCGTATAACAGCTGCCCGCCAGAACAGTCAAGGGAGCGAAAGCGTGACTTAAGCACTCCGAATGTGTGCTCCACTATGCCCCGGGTTGTAATGTGGGCTGTGTTATATCTTACCTCGGGTGGCGTGGTGGGGTTCCGAATTGGCGTCATCATGTGGGGGCTGAGAGGGTAGGCACTGTCCCCTGTGGAGGTGGTGATTGGTATCATTGGTGGGGTTGTGACCTTTCTCAGTATCTGACATGCATGCATGTGCAGTGGCATTCATACTCACCAAGCAGCCATGTATCGCCATGCCGCCCAGCTTCTAGGTCCCGGCTTAGGGTGGACATTCGGTAAATGAAGCTGTCGTGGGTGGACCCGGGATAGTTGGCATATACTGAGGTAATGATTCCCTTGGCATTACATACTACCTGCACGTTGATGGAATGCCAGTGCTTGCGGTTCCTATAGATGTGCTCAGATGCCCTGGGGGGACGTAGAGCCACATGGGTGCAGTCGATGGCACCTAGCACTTTGGGGAATCGTGCCACACCGTAAAAATCCAGGGCGGCAGCATGCCTTTCTGCAGGTGTTCTGGGCAGGTATATGTGCCTGCGGACTGATGGGCGTGCAGTGATGATGTTCAAGACCTGGTGTAGGCAGCATGACTGCGTGGCCTGTGACACCCCACCCACTATGGCACTTGTCCGCTGAAATGATCCAGTGGCTAAGAAGTGCAGTACATTGAGGACCTTCTCCAGGGGGCTGAGTGCTTGGGAGCACAGGGTGGGTGATGTGAGGTCATCCTCCCACTCACTCACCAGGTCCAGTATTATGTGTGGTGGAAACCTGTACCTCCCATACACCTGGTCATCAGGCATCCCGAAAAGGCTGGTTCTGGGTGTGAATATTCTGGCCCTGACTATCCTCCTCCTCCTCCTTTGGTAGCCCACGGCCACTGCTGCTAGGAACGGTATATTCATCCTGGCGTCTGAGCTTGTTATTTTGTTTGCGCGCAAATGTATGCGTCGCGGGTTGACGTATGCCTCTTCCTACTGGCGTACGTGTTTCTTTGCGCGTGTTGTAGGCGAGCGTGTGAAACTTCCCGCGCACCCCTGAAATCCAGTACCCAGGCCAATAGCGTGTGGAAATTCCCGCGCACCCCGGTATACAGGTGCGCTGATGTACTCGCGTGTGTAAGTGCCCGCGCACCCCTGAAAAACACGTACATAAGCCAATCGCGTGTACGCGCACTTTTGTCCAATTACACGCGATGACACTCTGACGTGCAGTCTTTCCACGTGTGCTCCGTCATCACGTGCTATGAGGGAAACACCCGTGCGGGTCACGTCACAGATGCGCTTACGCGCTGAGGGCCTTTGGTCCAATAGAATCGCGTATGCGTGCTGACGCGCTTACGCGCTAAGGGCCTTTCCTCGAATTTCACGATGACGTGCAGGATTTTCACGTGCCAAATCACTCCGTATCAAGCTGGCCACACGAAAACACACGGAAGACCACGCTCCTGCCCAGAAGGCCGAATTACTGCCCCCCAGTGCCCCGAGCAGCCTCCCACGTGCCATCTGCTGCTGCTGCCTGCCTGCCTGCCTGCTGCCACCGTGCCCTGCCATTTGGTGCCTGCACATCAGCCATCTGCAGGGGTCCAGTTGCTGTGTCCACCCCTGCTGGAACTGAAGACTCCTGACTGGGATAACACAGTATGATGCCCTCTTTGGATCGTCCCGCGCCAGCAAGGAAGGACGGGAGAGGATCTGGGCCGACTGTGTGGTTGCCATCAACGCGGAGGGGGTGGCAACCCACGACGTCCAGAAGATCAAGAAGCGCTGGGAGGACTTGAGGTCCAGGACCCTCGTGAAGGCCCCGGCGCCTCGTGGAGGGGGGCCGGGGCCGCATGAGTTCCATCCAGAGAGGGTCCTGGAACGCGTACGCCCAGCACTCCACGCACAGATCCTTGAGGGGGAGACCCGTCTGGAGTTGAGCGGTAAGTGTCCAAGCATTGCTGTGTGAGACAGGGCATGTTGCGGTGTGCTGGTTGTCTGATACTTGCCTGTATGTGTGACATAGGCCATGTATGCATGTATGTGTGCAGGGACATCATGGTAATGCATGTGCGACCAGTGATGTGTGAACCACATGGTTGTTGCATGTGTTTAAATGCCACATGGGGAGCCCTATGCAGATTTTACACATGAGAGCATGCCAGTCTCTGTTCCTGGACATGGGTGGGGGTGAGGGATGGGTGCTGATGCCAGGTACATATATGGTAGCCATGTCTGTGTGCCTGACCTGCGTGTCTGTGACTTGTGAATGCCATGGATGCATGACACATGTGTGTGACAATGCACAGATTCACTGATGCAGCCTAGTTACTCTTGTATCCGCTGTGTTTGGGGTGTATGAGGCCAGATGGATGTGACTGAGGTGAAGTGTGTGCATGTGATAGGCATGACCCATGATGCATGTGAGTTCCATATCATTGTATGTTTCAAGAGTCCATTGGACATGTATGGAAATGTCCATGGCATGCACCATGCCTGTTACTGTGTGTGTTTGCCTGGACTGACCCATGTGTTGTGGAGGGACATGATGGAAGTGTACTTTGACAGTGGTACTCATCTGCTATTGCTTCCTGTCTAGGGGACCATTGTACAGTACCCTGATGCTTGTGTTCTATGTCTCCCTCTACGCAGCGGCTAGTGAAGAAGAGGGCGGAGACGGCGCTGTGGAGCAAGGCGGTGGGGATGCCCCCACGGCTGCAGCGGAAGGGGTCGGTGAGCCCCCACAGGGGCCTGCTATGGCGGAAGACGGTGAGGAGCCATCCAGGTTGGTGGTTTCCACAGAGGAGGAGGAGGCCGCCACTGAGGCACACATGGGGCCTGGTGGGGGCATCCCTGCTGGTGCAAGTGGTGCAGTCCAGGGGCAGGGGCAGGAGGCAGCACAGGTCACCGTGGAGGGGCCTGTGGATGTCGCTGTCCCTGACCCTGTGAGTGCACCACCATGCACCCGCAGGGATGCCCCGTCCCAGGCCCGTCCGCAGGTAGAGGGGATGTCCATGTCACCTGACTCCCCTCCACCTGCGGACGAGGGGACCCGTGTCCGTATGGAGAAGGTCCTGATTGGGGTTGCGATGCGCACGGGTGCAATTCGTGATGACGTGCGTGCTTCCCGGGAGGAGCACGCACATCATCACGAAGAGCACCGTGCCGACGTGGCCCAATTGGGATCTTCCATGTTCGGGGGTTTCCTGCATGTGTCGGCCAATCTGGCGGCCCTCTCCTCCTCTGTGGATGCTATACGCCGGTTTTTCTCCTTGCCGTCTTCCGGCCCAGATGCCACCAGGGCCCCCGGTGGACCTGCCCTGACCAATGCATCCAGCTCGGTGGGGATCCCATCCCTGCCACAGTCGGGAGTCGGAGGTCCAGCAGGGGTGGACACTACAGCAACTGTACCCCAGCAGATGGAGGATGTGCCGGCATCATCAGGCAGGGCACGTGCACGACGGCGTCGGTGGATTCCATCAGCCTGGATGCCGTCGTGCTGGCAGAGGCAGTTGCGTCGGAGGCAGCAGCAGAGTCAACGTGGGAGGCATCATGGCTCGGGGCCATCAACATCGGAGGGGCAGGCATCGGCCGGAGGGCAGGAGGACCCAGGACAGGAAGTGTCTTCCGTGTGGCTACGGTTGGGCCAGCAGATAGGTGCGGAGCGGAGGCGGGCGGAACAGGCGCAGCTCACGATAGTCAGGGAGGAGAACTCCATGCGGAGGGCCCTGAGGCGGGCCGAGTGCCTCGAGGCAATCCGCAGGGGGTTGGAGGAGCAGATGGCGTCGTCCCTGCGGACCCTCGGGGCCATGGAACAGGACCGCCTCCGGGACATAGACGAGGAGTTTGATAATGCCCTGGCCCAGAACACCACGGAGTGAGCCGCTGGACTTGCCCGCCGCCTTTGTATATAGTTCTTTAGTTTTAGGTTTCATTTGTTTCTTCTTATGATTTGGAGTCGACGGACACAGCTCCACTTTTTGTATATAGTTGCATTTTAGTTAGGGTTTTTGTAGGTTTCCTTTGTTCAGTTGGGCTCATGGACCCTTGGATGTTTTGTACATAGTTCTTCATTGGATTGTTTTATTTTTTTATTTTTGATTTATTCTCCATGGAGCAATGGTCTTTGCATTTATTTTTATCTCTCGGATTGATTTTATTTTTAATGTGACTTTGAACAACATTTTTTTGGATTTGGATTTGTAGTTTTGATTTTTTTGGATGGACATGCAGCTTATCTTTTTTTAATTGCCATTGTAGTTTGTTTCATTTCATTTGCATTCAATTTTTTTTAATACAATTTTGTTTTCATACTTCACTGTGTGGTATCATCTCATTGGTTTCATGCATGTCATGTTGGGTGTTTTCCCATTCATTTGCAACCATTGTGTGTGACGATTGCGCATTAAATATAATCTCAGTGTCACCATGTGCATGGTCCGACCATCATAAAATAACATTCTCTATCAACTCCTCCTGCCAACCCATAGACAAACATTGCACCGCACCACCTACCCTCACTCACAACAAGAAGGACATCACTATTGATAAACTACTCCCACTCATCCTCCCTTTATTGAACTCGGTCTCCTCCACCTGCACCGACCCCACTGTCCTTGTGGACACTTACAACCGAGCGATGTTAAAAGCACTTGATTCCATTGCCCCTATCAAACAACGCAAAGAAAAACCGCACAACCACCTTAACTCATGGTTCACCCCACACCTACGAGAACTACGCAAAGATAAACGTAAAGCGGAGTCTCTCTGGAGATATTCCCCCTCACCAGTAAACAAAATTAACCTCCTATCCATCACCCACACGTACAAGGTAGCCATACTAGCGGCTAAAAAAGAAGTGTACAACAACAGGATCATACAAGCACAATCCAACACTAAGGAACTCTGCAAAATTCTCAAGGAATTAGAGTCCCCAGTTGCTCCTCTCGACAAGTGTACCCCCAACGTTGAATGGTGCGCTAACATACAAAAAGCACTACTAAACAAAATCACTACACTCCAAGCTAAAATCAATGTAAAAAAAAACCACCTCCTTGACTCAACAGGTAATCCCCAATCCTATAATATCCCATCGCCTAAACACTCCTTCCAACCTTTGAGCTTCTCACCCCTCACCATTAAGGAAGTGGAAAATATCATTATGAAGTTAAAACCATCCAATTGCCAAGGTGACGCCTGCCCAGCTCCTATCGTAAAGGAAGCAGCACACGACCTTGCCCCTTTCATCACTGCCTTCATCAACTCCTCCTTTAAATCTGGCATAGTACCTAACAACCTCAAGGATGCCTGGATAATTCCCTTGATCAAAAAACCTAACCTAGACCCTAGCAATCCCTCTAACTATAGGCCCATCACCACGGTACCCTACCTCCTCAAAATCTTGGACCGCGCTGCGTATCTACAAATTCAAGATTACCTCGATACCAACAACCTACTAGGCCTCAGACAATCGGGCTTCCGCCCGAGACACGGCACGGAGACAGCTCTGATAGATCTAAAAACCCAAATTGAGGACATGAAAGACAAGGGTAAACAAGCGCTCCTACTCCTACTGGATCTCTCTGCGGCCTTCAACTTGGTTGATCACCAAATCCTTTGCCAGCACCTCAAAATTGCCGCCCACTTCTCTGATGCAGCCACCTCTTGGATCAGCTCTTTCCTTGCAAACAGGTCCATGAGGGTCTTCTCACCACTCGCTGCCGCGGACCCAGCTCACGTCCCCTGTGGAGTCCCTCAATGCTCATGCGTATCACCCACGCTCTATAACGTATTTACGAAACCACTCTTTGATATTCTTGACTATCTGGGTGTCACCTACACAAATTATGCAGACGACACCCAGATACTCATCCCTATCACTGGGGATTATGTAACGGACACCAAAGCGCTTAATGCCGTCTACACTGCCATCCAAGCGTGGATGGCCCACCACGGGCTCTGCCTAAACGATGAGAAAACTACTCATCCTAGGATCTCAGCCCAAACTCTCAAAACTCGACAGTAAATATGAGGCCTTCAACATTGATGGCAACATTATCAAGGTTACTAATGTCACCAAAACCCTCGGTATTTACCTAGATTCCACCCTATCACTCAACAGACAAACCAACTCAGTAGTCTCAGCATCCGCGTATACGTGTAAACTGATCACAGCTTGCCGTCCCTTCTTAACAACAAACAACTGCCTTATTCTCGCCAGAACCCTCATCTTATCAAAAATGGACTACTGCAATGCCCTTTACCTCGGTACGAGCCAAAGAAACATCGATAAACTACAGGTAACACAGAATAACGCTATCAGGGCGGCCCTAAACATACCCAGGCACGCCAACATCTCTTCCACCAGACGCAACATACATTGGCTCCCCATTGCACGGCGTATCGCCCTCAAAACACTTGTTCTTAGTCACAAAGCACAGAACAACGCTGCACCGGCATACCTATCAGCGCGCTTTAGCCAACAGACAGCCTCCAGACCCTTAAGATCTGCACAAGCGCACACACTTATCATCCCCAGTTTCAAGCTTCAAACTGCCAGAGGCTCGAGCTTCCCAGTCCTTGCGGCGAAACTCTGGAATTCCCTACCCAATGAACTTAGGAATGTCCCTTCCTTCCATTCCTTCAAAAGGAAAACAAAACACTGGCTCCATGAGCAAGACGCTATGGCGGCCAGTCCTATGTAACACTGGATGCATGCTGCACCTTCCAGCTACCTTGTATATATTGCATCTGCATACTACCCTTGTAAATGCTATACATAATTTATATATGTTTATGTATACATAAGTGTAACCTCTAACTACCTGTTGTAACACTTTCTTGTAACCACCTTTCTAAACATGCGCCCTGATGCCCGTGGGCAGGCTGCGCAATACAAATAAACAAATACGGACATGGGTTCATTTGCTTTATGAACATTGGGGGTGTAACATGTAATTTCCATTTCCATGTGGGTGAATGGATTACTTGGTAGGGCCTTTTGGCTGTGGAGGCTGACCATAACGCACATGATTGGGGATTGTGAGGAACTGGGTGCAGGGGGACATGAGTGGGGGCCTGGTGGAGGCTGCCCCTGCACTGCTGGGGGGTGTGGGTGGTGGGAGACATGAGTGGGGGCCTGGTGGAGGCTGCCCCTGGATGCTGGGGGGTGGGGGTGGTGGGAGACATGGGTGGGAGCCTGGTGGAGGGTGCCCCTGCACTGCTGGGGGGTGGGGGTGCAGGGGGACATGAGTGGGGGCCTGGTGGAGGGTGCCCCTGGATGCTGGGGGGTGGGGGTGGTGGGAGACATGAGTGGGGGCCTGGTGGAGGGTGCCCCTGGATGCTGGGGGGTGGGGGTGCAGGGGGACATGAGTGGGGGCCTGGTGGAGGGTGCCCCTGGATGCTGGGGGGTGGGGGTGGTGGGAGACATGAGTGGGGGCCTGGTGGAGGCTGCCCCTGGATGCTGGGGGGTGGGGGTGGTGGGAGACATGGGTGGGGGCCTGGTGGAGGGTGCCCCTCAGTGCTGGGGGGTGGGGGTGATACGGGACATGAGTGGGGGCCTGGTGGTGGCTGCCCCTGCACTGCTGGGCGGTGGGGGTGGTGGGAGACATGATTGGGGGCCTGGTGGAGGCTGCCCCACACTGCTGGGGGGGTGGGGGTGGTGGGAGACATGAGTGGGGGCCTGGTGGTGGGTGCCCCTGGATGCTGGGGGGTGGGGGTGGTGGGAGACATGGGTGGGGTCCTGGTGGAGGGTGCCCCTGGTGGTTGGGGGGTGGGGGTGGTGGGAGACATGAGTGGGGGCCTGGTGGAGGCTGCCCCTGCACTGCTGGGGGGTGGGGGTGGTGGGATACATGAGTGGGGGCCTGGTGGAGGGTGCCCCTGCACTGCTGGGGGGTGGGGGTGGTGGGAGACATGAGTGGGAGCCTGGTGGAGGGTGCCCCTGCACTGCTGGGGGGGTGAGGGTGGTGGGAGACATGAGTGGGGGCCTGGTGGAGGGTGCCCCTGGATGCTGGAGGGTGGGGGTGGTGGGAGACATGAGTGGGGGCCTGGTGGAGGGTGCCCCTGGATGCTGGGGGGTGGGGGTGCAGGAGGACATGAGTGAGGGCCTGGTGGAGGGTGCCCCTGGATGCTGGGGGGTGGGGGTGGTGGGAGACATGAGTTGGACATGAGTGGGGGCCTGGTGGAGGCTGCCCCTGCACTGCTGGGGGGTGGGGGTGGTGGGAGACATGAGTGGGGGCCTGGTGGAGGCTGCCCCTGGATGCTGGGGGGTGGGGGAGGTGGGAGACATGGGTGGGAGCCTGGTGGAGGGTGCCCCACACTGCTGGGTGGGTGGGGGTGGTGGGAGACATGAGTGAGGGCCTGGTGGAGGGTGCCCCTGGATGCTGGGGGGTGGGGGTGGTGGGACACATAAGTGGGGGCCTGGTGGAGGCTGCCCCTGCACTGCTGGGGGGTGGGGGTGGTGGGAGACATGAGTGGGGGCCTGGTGGAGGCTGCCCCTGGTGGCTTGGGGGTGGGGGTGGTGGGAGACATGAGTGGGGGCCTGGTGGAGGCTGCCCCTGCACTGCAGGGGGGTGGGGGTGGTAGGAGACATGAGTGTGGGCCTGGTGGAGGCTGCCCCTGGTGGCTGGGGGGTGGGGGTGATGGGAGACATGAGTGGGGGCCTGGTGGAGGCTGCCCCTGCACTGCTGGGGGGTGGGGGTGGTGGGAGACATGGGTGGGGGCCTGGTGGAGGGTGCCCCACAGTGCTGGGGGGTGGGGTGGGTGGGAGACATGAGTGGGGGCATGGTGGAGGGTGCCCCTCAGTGCTGGGGGGGTGGCGGGTGGGAGACATGAGTGGGGGCCTGGTGGAGGCTGCCCCTGCACTGCTGGGGGGTGGGGGTGGTGGAAGACATGAGTGGGGGCCTGGTGGAGGCTGCCCCTGGATGCGGGTGGGGTGGCGGGAGACATGGGTGGGAGCCTGGTGGAGGGTGCCCCTGCACTGCTGGGGGGTGGTGGTGCAGGGGGACATGAGTGGGGGCCTGGAGGAGGCTGCCCCTGCACTGCTGGGGGGTGGGGGTGGTGTTAGACATGAGTGGGGGCCTGGTGGAGGCTGGCCCTGGATGCTGGGGGGTGGGGGTGCAGGGGGACATGAGTGGGGGCCTGGTGGAGGGTGCCCCTGAATGCTTGGGGGTGGGGGTGGTGGGAGACATGAGTTGGACATGAGTGGGGGCCTGGTGGAGGCTGCCCCTGGTGGCTGGGGGGTGGGGGTGCAGGGGGACATGAGTGGGTGCCTGGTAGAGGGTGCTCCTGGATGCTGGGGGGTGGGGGTGGTGGGAGACATGAGTGGGGGCCTGGTGGAGGGTGCCCCTGGATGCTGGGGGGTGGGGGTGCAGGGGGACATGAGTGGGGGGCTGGTGGAGGGTGCCCCTGCACTGCTGGGGGGTGGGGGTGGTGGGAGACATGAGTTGGACATGTGTGGGGGCCTGGTGGGGGCTGCCCATGGTGGCTGGGGGGTGGGGGTGGTGGGAGACATGAGTTGGATATGAGTGGGGGCCTGGTGGGGGCTGCCCATGGTGGCTGGGGGGTGGGGGTGCTGGGTGACATGAGCAGGTGTGCAGGGTAGTCCCCTGTGGTGTCGGCTGCCTGCAGGGGCCGTGGAGGGTGTACAGGGAATACCTGGGAGCACACAGGCAAATCGCGTGTAGAATTTCCCGCGTACCCCTGTCATACACGTACCCAGCCAAATCGCGTGTGGAAATTCCTGTGCACGTACCCGGCCAAATCGCGTGTGGAACTTCCTGCGCACCCCTGAAATCCACGTACCCTGCCAAATCGCGTGTGTGACTTCCCGCGCACCCCTGAGATCCACATACCCAGACAAATCGCGTGTGGAAATTCCTGCGCACGTACCTGGCCAAATCGCGTGTGGAACTTCCTGCGCACCCCTGAAATCCACGTACCCTGCCAAATCGCGTGTGAGACTTCCCGCGCACCCCGGAATACACACACACGTTATTTTTCAGTCAGCGGGTGTCCGTGTTTGTGGGTACCCCTTTGCACGTCATTTGTCCTGGAGGGCCACAGTATAGGACATTCATCATGGCTGTATATAGGTGCTATTTGTTGGTGCACCTTTTGGCGCACATTTATTACAGGCGCAGAGACGCTACCGCCTGCTTTCTTGTGGCGGTCGTGTTTGTGCCTGTGCGCTGGTTTGACCGTGCGCTTTTTTGCCCTATTCGATTCCATGAATACGGGTTGTAGGCGAGCGTGTGGGCGTTCCGCGCACTTGCACCCTGTACTTCCCCCGTGACGCCCACATTTTGGCAAGTTGTTCCCCATTCCGAGTGTTACGCCCTGTGTTCCGCCTACTTTTGTTGTGTGCGCTGCGCTATGTGCGATTTTCGCTGTGGCCTGTGCGATTTTCGCTGTGACCTGGCGCACGCCGTTAGATGGCCTGTGTGCCAACGTGCGCCGCGCACTTTTTTAGCGCACATCCAATGGTTTTCTCGCGCACGGCCTTCCATGAATCGATGTGCGCTGCTTTTCGTGCGATTTTCGCACTTGCACTGCGATTTTCGCTATTCCACTGCAAATCGCACGTTTTTGGCCACTTGCCCCGCGCTAATTATTCCATGAATCGGCCTGTAAATACGCGTTTGTAAGATTAGCTGGTAATCTCTGCTTTAGAGTAACGGTACTATCATTACATTCAAACCATCCACATTTTTTTTTATATATGCAGTGTAGTGCCCTGAGTTGGTTGTGGCTCCTGTGTGGTAGATTATACCTACTGTTGTGAAGGTTTTCCTACCAAGTGATATTTGACCATGTGTGAATCCAGTCAGCTTGCAGTTGTTTTTCGTACCATCTGCATTGTAACGTAGAAACATTAGTATTACGTATTTACTATGTGTTTGTATTAGTAATGTGGAGCGATTATCCGAATTGCAGGTAGAACATAATCTACCGTGGTTTGCATTTTGTACAAGTTGCTGAAATGGTACGGATTCACAATTAGGTATTGATATATAGACAAAGCGCTCATTGGGGATTTGTTCTTGTGTCACATTGTTGCAAAGAGTGCATGTATGTTTCCACATGTATGAAATCTGGAAGATTTCATTTATAGGTATGTTTTTGTTTTCCAGTACTATTAGTAAGTACATTAGAAATTCTTGTGGATCTTCCTGTGAGTTTATAGTGAATTTCACCATTCCAGCACAGTAGTCCAATTGTTGTCTTATTCCATAAACACTGTACGTGTTGTCAGGATTGTTTGCTGCATTTCTGTGAAGTACTAACATTTGCAAACACAATGGGTCTGTACTGTGTAAGTAAATGTTGTCAACAATTGGTGGTAATTGAAATAGAATATTCATTGCCACATTTGCGTAGCAACTTACACCAACTATATTTGAGAATTTAAATGGTCCAGGTAGTTCTGTATCTAACTGCTTTTTTTGGAGTTTGTCTTCCTTCTTTAAAGAAGTACCTGGTTTACTTTCCCTAATTGATTCTTTTTTGCTTGTGGTACTTGATGATGTTTTAGTTTCTTTTAGTCTCTTTGGAGGATTTGCAGTGACATCCTGTTGCATTTCTGTTTGATTTAGTTTTCTTTTAGAACATTTTCCTTTTTGTGGAATAGGATATGTTTGTAGATGGGGGGTGTATAGTGAACAAAGTCTATTGTATTCTAAAATGCAAGGAATATCAGCGTTTACTTTACTTGCATCAAAGTTTATTAGAAATAGACCGTCAATTGTACATAGGTGTGACAGTGCTACGTAGCTCATGCCTTCTTTAAAGACTGTGTTACCAATGTCTATCATTTCTTTGTCTAGAGTAAGACCTTGTGATTTATGAATGGTGACTGCCTATGCAAGAGTTAGAGAAAATTGTTCTCTGCGTACATACATGTCTTTGAAGAGAAGGAATCGAGCTGTTGAGCGTCCTATTCTTTTTACTTCTGAAAGTTTGTCAAAGAGAATATTGACAAACTGAATTTTGTTGTCACGTGGGTATGTTTGAAAGCCAACAACTGTACCCAGTGCTCCATTAACTAGTGCTTGGTCCACGTCAAGGTTACGTTTAAGCATTACTCTGCAATTTAAGGATAATTTTAATATCTTTTCCAAGTCTGCTGTGTTTGAGATTAATTTTTCTAAACTATTTAGTCTTGCTGTGGCTTGGTCACACATGGGTAGTGTCATTCCATGTACATCTAGTTTGTCTGTGGCGCTAATTTCCATAATTGGTT
Organism: Ambystoma mexicanum; assembly: GCF_040938575.1. Lineage (NCBI taxonomy): Eukaryota > Metazoa > Chordata > Amphibia > Caudata > Ambystomatidae > Ambystoma > Ambystoma mexicanum. Next base: position 1,369,305,149 of record NC_090931.1, read on the forward strand.
GCATTTCTTTGCTTAACATTATTTCATTGAATTTGAAACAGCTTGCAAGAGTTGGCATTAAGGCCATACAATTGACATTTTTGTGGGCTAATTGTTCCATAACATCTGTAGCACATGCATTATCACCATAAAGTGCATGAATGTGCCGGGTTTTCAATATTGCTTCTGCTTCTCTAGAAAGTATACCAACTCTGATATTTTTTAAGATGTTGGCATAAGTGAGATCTGCAGATTGGCACATGTTTTCTGTTAATTCTCTGTATTGGAAATGTTGCCAAAGGTTGACATTTCCAATGCTGCCAACAGTTTTACGGCAGAGTTTGTGTCCTAATGTTTTAAAAATAGGCTCACCTTTTACAGGTGTCAATTGAAGAAGATCTCTGAAAACAATGATGTGTTTTCCTGCAAAGAGCTCTTTATAGTTTGTTTTGAGTACTTCTTGTAATCTGAGGTGAATCAAAGCCAACATTAGGTTGGACACCATGCTCACTTCATCTATTAGTAGCATTTTCATTTGTTTCAATACTCTGCGTACTTCCATTTCAGCTTCTGCAGAAAGTTTGTAATAATCTAACTTGTTTTGGTGTTCTACTGGCAGGAGTAGTAATCGGTGTAAAGTGACACCACCTATGTTGTAGGCAGCTAAACCTGTGGGGGCAGTGACAACAGCTGACTGTTGTTTGTCAATTGTTGAAGGAACTTACTGATGATTTTGATTAAGAATGTTTTGCCAGAACCAGCTTCACCACTGACATACAATAGTATAGGTTTGTAATTTTGGCAGGTGCATTCTTTGTTTTCATGTTGCACACCATGTGCAATTTCTTTTGTTATTTCTTGAAAAATGCTATGTTGCTCTTTGTTTAGTTTTGATTGTAGTGTAGTTAAGTCTTCTTTATCTTCATAGTGACACATGGTGTTTTCTACTTCTATCATAGCTAATTCTGCCTCATTTGTTATTAGTGGTTCTCCCAGTGGTTCTTTGCTTCCTGTGACAGAAGGTTGACTACTGTCAGGAGTGTCCTAATCTAGTTGGGCCTGGAGTTCCTCTTTGTGTTGCTGTTCATTGTGCAACATAGTTTTGTACTGTGCAAAGTTTACATCAGTTATACTGTTTCATTGGCTTTGAAAGCGTCTTCATATGAGTCATAGGTATCTAGTATTTCTTCTTCTTTTCTCCATGGTTTGAAGAGTTGTAGCAGGGACATGTAATATATTTATTTATGTTGAGGAGTCTTTAATGACAATTTGATATGATTAATTAAATTTGGTTTGGTGAGTTTTACTAAGCTGCCATCACAGTTTGTCACTTTGTATTTACGGTTTTGCTCATCAGGTTTTATATTATTTTTGTATGTGTAGCTTTGAGCTATGTGGTATGACACATGGTTTCCAAAGTGGTACTCCTATTTGGGTACTATGTGTTCAATAAATTGTTTTTTAAAATGTCTTGGCTGGTGGGATCATGTTTGGCTATTGTTTCTATATCTTCGTATGATTTTAGAACTCTTTTTCTAGATTTAGCTGGACCAAGACTTAGCCATACTAAATTTGCAGATTTACCATACAATGCAGTACCAGTTAATCAATCAGCTGCTTCATAGGATCCACATTCTCTATGGGACAGCATTTTTATGCCCAAGCTGTATAATTTCTGATACACTGTTTTATCTGATGACCGGTCATTCCAGAGGACTTGGAGCTCTGTCTTTTCTGATTTGGTTAAGTATGCTGTGACATATCGTGCAACTGCAGTAGAATTGTCTGCAATGTACTGCACATCTATGTTTGCATTCCACAAGTGGGCAATGATTGCATTGTAATCATTGATATATTTTTCTTCTTCTTTTCTTTTTATGCAATATGTATTTTTAGTTGACTTACCTTTAACAGTATGGGCCTCATTACACGGTAGGCGGTGAGCCATGGCGCTATTAGCGCCATGGCTCATGCCGGTAAAATACCGGCACCGCCTTGGCGGAAAGGGGATTTACTGCCCCATTCCAAGGTTGGAGGGGCGGTAAATCCCCCTTCCGCCATTGCCCTTCCCCATTCCCATTTCTGCCCCATAGGGCTCTATGGGAATGGGGAAGGCGCTAATTACGGCACTGCAATTTTGCGGTGCCGTAATTAGCTCCGAGGTCCCTTAGCGGGTTGGATTTTAACACCTGCAAAAAGCAGGCGTTAAATCCCCAACCCGCAAAGGAACCTCGTAGTAAGGCGGTAGGGATTTACCGGTACCGGTATTTTACCGGTACCAGTAAATCCCTACCGCCATCCGTGTAATGAAGCCCTATGTCTAACTGAAGACATGAGGTTGTTCACTTGACCTGTATTTGTAACTGGTCTAGGGAAACCAAATCGGCATTTGGTGTAGTATTTCCCTTTGTTTTTGTATTTGCGACGACAATATTTGCCACATTTGTGTCTTTGGAATTGTAAGATTTTTGCATGAAGATCACTATTTGTGGATTCTGACGGAATTTCACAAGTGACATATTTTTAAATAAACTGTAAAACAGTGGCATCACTGTCTTGACCAATTTTAGGAGCATCTTTAATCCATAAAAGCATGTGGACATGTGGTGCTCCTCTGGTTTGGTATTCTTTTCTCCAAAAGAAGTGTTGCACTTCTCCAAGGGGAAGAACAGTTTTATTACAAATAAAATATAGCATAGCAATGAAGCGATGGTGAAAATATCTAGAAACATTAACAGGATCCTGAGAACAAAGTTCTCCAGGTGTTAGTATATCTATGTTTGTTTTGTTTTCGTTTGATATGCGTAGGAAAGCATGTAAATCTTCCCATGCATATTCTGTGCAACTTAATGTAACAAACCAAGTGGGTGGGCCAAGGTTTCTGATCATACAACGTACATCTCCATGGCGTCGAAACCAGTACTCTTTAGTACCTCGCATATTTGCTAATAGATTTGTAAGATTTGCCTGTAAAACCTCATCTTTTTGTTGAACTTTTTGTAATAATTGTGTGGCTGTCATATTTTGAAAGTGTGATCCTGATTTTAATATGTGTGCAACTCCGTAACATAAAGTTGCTAGTTCACTTTCAAAGAGTAGGTGGAATATGTATTCCACATTTTGTCGAAATCTGGGATCTTCAGAATACATTCGTAATGAGCGATATTCTGATGCTGATATTTGAACAGGTCTATCATCGTATCTTCCTCCTTTGCCAGTAGGAAAGAGTAGAGGAAAAGCACGTGCTTCTATACTTTTTTCCCATATGCTGATTGGTGATCCTTTTGTTTGACGCATTTGGTACGTTTCCAGTGCATCTTCTATGGTGTCATTAGAGTGCAATGGGTGAATTATATAATGGTCTAAAGTGTTTGCTATTGTAGCAGGATCTAGAAGCTCAAATTGACCAGTTTCTTGTGTCTCTTGAATTATTTCAGTTGTATCTTTCAAGTTTTCTTCGATATTAATTTCTTTGTAATAATCATTATTCTCTTTGAGATATTGCTGGGCTTCTCTAACTTTATGTAAATCTACCAGTTGTTGCCAAATTTATTTGTCTTTTGTAGGTACTCCGTTTACCAAGATAATTAAAGATTGTTGCATTGGACGTTGCACTCCTAGAGTGTGCACATTTTCTTTTAGATCTAATGGTAAATACACTACTTTTCCACAAATACCTTTCACTAATTCAGAGGGAGGTAATTTTGCAGTTTTTGGTTGAAGGCGTATTATTGCTTGAAATGGATGAACTGTTTGAATTATGATGCTCTCATATAAATCAAGTTGTTGAACGAGTTTTGGTAGTGGATGTAATTCCAAGTTATTTGAGATAGCACGTGAAGGAGTTTGGTTGTTGTCAAGTTTGGTAGTGCAGTAACTGCAAAGTATTATGGGGTCAGTTATTTCGTATTTGTTTTCTGCTATAAGGTAGAGAGCTAATTCAAACGATTTAGAATCTTCATTGTCTTCTATTTTGTATGAAAGATCCATAGTTTTTGTGTTACTTTTATAACACATTCTGCGGGAACATACACACACGTAGTTTGGTACTTCAGCTGAAGTGCTTTGAAATTTTAGTATTTTTTTTTTGTATGTGTGTAGTGAAAGGTTGCCATGTGCAGATTTGTTATGAAGTTGGTTGACAGCTAATTCATCTTGTAAGTGGGTTTCATTTCCAAAATATTTTTTCTGTATATACTCCATTTCTTCTAGTAGGTCTTTTGGTGTAACATGTAGAAGAATGTTATTTAAATTGGCTAGTGCTAAATCAGGACTTTTTGCATAATATAGTTTATAAACTAGATTTCTCATACTTGCATGATGTGTTGATATCCTTTTGATATCATGGAAGGTTGTTTTGCAAGTAGCTCCTGATATGCAGGCCAACGAATGTCCTTGCAGTCCTGTGTGCTTGCGTACTGGACAAGCATCCATACTTTGCAGTATTTTAATTTTGATTTTGTCTTCGCTTTTCACATATTGATTGAGGACTAGGCCTAAAGATTTGAACATTTTTTTGGGAATGTTACACATTGACGTGCATGGCCATGTGTAAATTAGATGTTCTGATTCAGTCGAATGGAGGGGTAAATCTAAGTTTTCAGGGCATATTTTTGTAAGGAGTACTTCTTGTTCCATTATGGTATTATTAACTTTTTCATAACCTCGACCACTGCTATGTATGGCAATTGTATTTGTTTGCTTTTGTTTGTACGCTTCTTCATTAAAGTATGGTTCTGTGCTTGTAGTGTGACTCCATTCACCTCCACAGATATTTAAGAAGTTATTTCTGTTCACATTTCATTTATTGAGAAGTCTTTTTTGAAATTTAGTTATTAGTTTTGTTAGTGGTTTAATTCTGTTTAACACAACAATAAATAAGTTTCTTTTGAGAAGAATTGCACTGTCTATCAACGCTTCTAAGATTACTTTCCTACGATAGGTTTGAAGTGTTGAACCTGGTTTCTCTCCTGTTTTTATCAGATTTTGAAGGACTTTGTGACAGAACATTTTGGCTAATATACTTTTCTTGGTATGCTTACTTTGTACTATATCAAGATTTATAGAAGACGTTTTATTTGTAGTGATAGTTGATTTTCTGTTAATAGTTTTTTGGGTCGTTTTACTTTGTGATAGAGGAGGCAAAGTTTTTGCACTAGAAACTTCTTCTGTTTCACAACATGACTGTATTAGCTGTTGTGTTTCAACGTTTTTTACAAATTCTGCTATAGATGGATGTTTATGTTGGAGACTTTTCTTTTCATTTGCTCTACTTCTGCATCCCTTTCTACGGAGTTGCTTTTTGGTGCGCATTCTTTAGCATCTGTTGAAAAAATACAGAAGGTATGGGTTGGGGTTTTCTGCAATGCATTTGTGTTGTGTGCATGATTGTTTGAGTAAGATGATAAAGATGTATGTAATGGTGTGTGATTGTGAATTGGGAAGTTGAACTACTAGGGATGGGTATTCTTCAATTAATGTGTTACTAAACTGGGGTTCAGATGACAGAAAAAAGTAAGCTGGTTGTGTGGAGAAGAATAAATAATATAGGTAAAGCTATACAATTAAAACAGTTGTTTGTTCTACAACATCTACATTCTAGCGGCTGAGTTGGGTAATTTGTGTGCCGAAAAATAGGAATTTGAGGGCCATTCTGACAGGAGATCACTGTTTAAGACGGGGGGGATTTTTGGTCAGAATGGTGCAGAATCTCTATTTTTAGGCACAGAAATACCATGTACAGTGCGTGTGAGTTATACATCAAATATTATGGTAACAATCTACTTACTTTTCTTTCAAAAATGAGTAGTTTGCTTCTTAGTTGTTCTTTGTAAATCAAAATCGGCTGCTTCTATTCAGGAGAATGGGCTTCACTGCAATTGTAAAAGAAAGAAATTAGTAATTTGGTTGCAATATAGCACTGTTTTCATTTTAGACATAGATTTTTTTTTAATTGAAATGCTCAGCGCCTTCCTGAAAACCATTAAAACTATATTATGACTAAGAGTAGGAAAGAAAATATCTTTACTATGGTTTGTGGAATTCATAATCTACCAACGTATACCACTATTCTTGTAACTAAGCTTTTCCACGTAATAGTGAGTCATTGTCATCATAGCTCTCAACCATGTGTGTCGCAAAGGCGGGTGAAATCACCTGATTTTGTTTTTGGCGGGTGAGACGCCCATTGGAATGAATGGGCGTGCAGGAGGCTTGGCGGGTGAGTCAGTCCTTTACAAGGCGGGTGACACCCGCCAAAAGCGTGTGAGTTGAGAACTATGTGTCATAGCCTGCTTTTGCACGTAACAGTGAGTGAATGTCATAGTCTGCTTGCCCTATATAAATGTATGTAAGTACTTATATAAAAAAAAAAAATTAAAACCAATTATGTGTTTGTACAAATATTATTGTTTGAGATTTGATCATAGAGTGTGTATGTTATTTTGTGTGATTATATGTCGTGTATATATTTTATTTCAAAAATGTTAGTTTAATAGTATTTGCATGTGTGTGTGTGTATGAAGAAATTAAATGATATAAAGGTTTGTAAGTGACAGGTCATTTTAGGACAATGAAACAATGATCGTTCATTCATTTTTCAGATCATAGAAGGTAAAAGTCGGTTGGAAAATGTGTTCATGTACTGTGTAGAAAATATGCATACCTGTACTTTCTGTTCATGTATATGGTGATTGACCAAGCTGCAAGTAGAAATATTGGAGATTTGTATAGTATTTCTCGTAGATCGTGGTTGTCAATGGTATGAGACCTGTACTCCGAGAGATACACCGTACATTTGTAGTGCTGCTCTATGATGATGCAGTTACATGTAGAGTTATTGGATTTGATTAGTGGATGGTCATGTGATTGCTTAGCTACATCCAATGAGGGAATGGCACAGAGAGTGAAATCGAAATGATAGAAGGGCTGTACATGTTACGATACGTTTGCGGACATGGTGGTAGTTCTAAGACACCACGTATTACATCCGGGGAATTTGGGGAGGGGAGGATATGGAAATGAGATTGGATGAAGCAAGGGATTGGTCAGTAAAGTTTAGTGAGTGTGTTGTGCTAGGAGAGGTTTTCTCAGATATTATTTTTGCAGAGAGAAGAACAGATAGCTATAGCTGAGTGTTTCAAAACACAGATTGTATGGATTTTGGGAGACTCGTGGATTCATTGGTTGAAGGTGCATGCAGAAAGCTGTGGAGTATCTATAGATCTTGGATTCCCACATGTGGAAGTGCACTGGCTTGGAGTGCGTGGAATGAAGTGGTTGGACTTGCTACCTCTCTGTGCAACTTCGAAGATAGAGGAACATCCAGACATAATTGTAATTCATTGTGGAGGGAACAGTTTAAGACATGTGTCTGGAATTTCTGTGCAATTTGCAATGAAAGAAGGACTTCAGAAGATAATGGACATGTTTCCAAACTCTAAAATAATTTTTTCACGGATTGCGTGTGGCTTCGTTCTTTCTCATGTGGTCCACAAATGGAGAAGGCAAGGCGTAATGTTAATAAGGCTGTTTGTGCCTTCCTAAGAGATTTTGGCATGTCCTCTTTTAACAATGAAAATGTTTTGTTTCGTAGTACATACATTTTTCGCAAAGATGGAGTCCATGGGCCTCATTCCGAGTACGGCGCTAACCAATGGCGCTATTAACGCCTTGGTTGACGCCGTACCCGGACCGGCAGCGCCTTGGTGGATGGCGGAATTACCGCCCCATCCCAAGGTCAGCGGGGCTGTAATTCCCCATTCACCAAGGCTCTTCCCCATTCCCAAATGAGCCCCCATAGGGCTCAATGGGAATGGGGAAGATGCAAATAACGGTGACCGTTCATTACGGTCACCGTTATTGGCTTGGAGGCCCCTTTGCGCCCTCGACTTTAACACCTGCTCAAAGCAGGCGTTAAGGGCGAGGGCGCAAAGGGAACTCGGAGTATGGCGGTAAGGGATTACCGCCACCGGTCTCGTTACCGGTGGCCGCTATCCCTTACCGCCATACTCGGAATGAGGCCCCATCTTACTTATGCTGGCAATCAGATTTTCTGAGAAATGTACAAAATGCATTGCGACCTTTTTTAGAAATACAGCATTCGTTTGGAAGTACGTCTTACACCTCCCAAAGGCTCTTTTCAGAGCCACCACTTCCTGTTAGAGAAAAATGCATTGGTTTCAATAGGGTAGCAATGCAATTGTTTTTCGGTTCGCGGGCCGTCCGTGGACTTTCACGAAATGGAAATGGCTATGATTTATGTATCTTCACTTCTATTTTTTAACTGTGAAAGGCGGCTCTGAAAAGAGCCTTATTTTTTTTTATTTTTGTTATTTTTTATTTTTTTGTTCTTTTTTATACACGACACACTAGGAGAGGAGGAAAAGGAGGGTAAAGGGAGGGGGGCACCAACCAAAGGGATAAGAAAGGGCTAGCTGAGAGAGGAAGATGTAGAGTGGGTTTTATTTGGGTAGTGAGCAGGTCTTCTGGTGCTCTGAGACGATTGTCTCAAAAGCACTCCGAAGTCGCTCCCCCCTGCAGAGTACTGTGTCACAGTACACACATACAACTGTGACCCTGGAAAGGTAAGGGTCATCAGAATTCTGTATGGCCTGTGAGGCAGCTTGAGGAAGACGCTGTCCCACAGAGGTGTTCCTTGTGCTGACAGGATCAGGAACGGAGGATGAAGTAGAGGCAATCAACCTACTACACTTCTCGCAAGGTACAACCTTGCGAATGGCCCCAGTGTGGAATGAGCGCAGGTGTCGCTTCATGGTAGTGGTCCCAAAGCTATACGAACCATGCTTCCCGCGACTGAGTACCATTTTGCACTCATTACAGGTGACATGGTTCGCATGAGACTTAGGACCGTTTCCATGAACGGTAAACAACCGCCACACCCAAGATTCACGCCGACGGCGGGTAGTAGGGATTTCCTCTACCTCATTCTCGTCATCCTCTTCTTCCTCCTCTGTATCCTCACTCCTGTTTCCCTCTTCAGGCCCTTGGGGAAATGGTGGTGGTGGAGGGGGTGGGGGTGGTGCTGAGGCAGATGTAGCACCATGTGGTAATAGTCGAGCCATGGATGTCATAGGCTTGGAGATGGAAATCTCAAAATCTGCAAAGTATGCAGCAAAATGCAGTGTGCTCTGTGGAATAGTCAGAAACACAATGAGAATGCACTCTAGGGCGTGGTCTTATATCGGGGTGCTTGTGCACGGGTCGCGGACATGCGCCCCATCCACAAGACAGATCGAACATCAAAAAAGGTTCAAAAAGTCACAAAAACTATGTGGAAAGTTAGGATAAGTATGTGGGATTTGTGGTATGGTGATTTTGTAATGAGAAATATTGTGGATTACTTGGAACTGTACTTTTAAACTGGTCGGGGACACAAACAATGTCCGCATTTAGAGCACAAGATGAGCGTGGGCGCAGTCACATGATTGTTTTGTGAGCATGTTCACTAAGGTAGCGGTCGTCCGCAGGACACCCAATGTACGGACATTGTTTTGCGCATGCGTGTTGATGTTCTCCGGACAGTGTTCGGGTTCTGAACTAATTAAAAGTGCGTCACATGTAAAACGAACAGTTACGGACAGCCGTTTGTTCTTAGCACAGTTTAATTTATTTGCTAACAATACGGACACTATGAGTGTTCTTAGAACAGTTTCTGCTTGCTATCGAACACTACGAATAGGCATAGTGTTCTTAGAGACACCTCCATTTTCGTTTATTTACGAACATTTCAGGACACTACGAGTGTTCTTAGAACATGTTCAACTTGCATGAGAACATTACGGACAGATGTAGTGTCCTCAGGACAGTTACATTTCCGTTTCTTTACGAACATTTCCGAACAACCGCGGTGTCCGTGGACACCTAAATTGGTTTTATCACAAGGAACTGAAAGTAATTACAACACAATATAAGAAAAGTAACTTTATTTCATATATATATATATATACAATTATGACTGGGAAGGTGGGGCAGAAACGGAAACAAAAACAGGAGAATTAGGGATTTCTAGATAACTGGGATCAGGTGAAGAAGGGAAGGAAATCTCATCGAAATGCTTTGGTCCATAGACAGGGTTTGGGGTTAACTGCGTGGGATAGGGTGAGGGGGGACAAGTGCAGGTTGGACAATGGTGTGCTGTTGGGGTTTCACATAATTTTCCACAAAGTTTTTCAAATCCATAACATTTTGCATAAGGTCATCCATTTTTTGATTAATCTGCTGTAGAGTGATATCCTCTGATTGTTGTTGTGAGATGCTTGGAATTTTTGTATGGTCTGTAATAAAAAAAATGTATATGTTAAATGTATACAAAATAATATTTATTAATTGGTTTATATAGTAAAGTGTGTACCATTAGGTGGACTATTTTCTAACATTTCCTCTCGTGGGAAATGCTCCTCTAGCCAGTCGAGAGTACTACACATTTCTGTGAGAAAACAAAAATGTAATATGTTTTTTTTTTCTAATATAGAAAGTTTATAAATATATGAGTAAAAAGAAGTGCACTTACTATGTCTGGTGAGATATGTAATCAGTAGTGTATACGTCTGGTCTTGCTGTTGGTTGAGGAGCGTCTTTGAGGTAATTATGGTGGAAGCCACTTTATCTTCTTTTGGTATATTCCATTTTAAAACATATTGTATTTACATGAATGGTTAGTGTGTTACGTATATGGGTAACATTTTTTAAGTATTACTACATATACTTTGTATGTGTGCTGCTTGGTGAATTTGTTAAATGTTCCTATGTTATGATATAACTATTACACATACCTCCCCAGAGTTTTTAGGTGGTGGTACTGTTGTCCAAACATGTCTGCGGACCGTCAAATTCAGTAGAAAGGGTTCAGTATGTTCCATATTATATGTACATAAAGTCAAAGTTATTATTGTTAAGTTGTGCTACTAAAAAATTATGAAATTCAGTAAAAAAACTTTGTTAAAGGGACGTTATGGTTAAGTTGCGCTACTAAAAACCTATGAAATTCAGTAAAAAAACGTTGTTAAAGGGACGTTATGGTTAAGTTGCGCTACTAAAAACCTATGAAATTCAGTGAAAAAACATTGTTAAAGGGACGTTATGGTTCAAAGTAAAACCGAAAAACCCCTGAAATTCAGCAGTTATGGTAACATAAGCAACCATAACTCGTGCCGCCACCGTGCACTGCTAACACTAACACCCAGGATATCAAAGATGACATCACAAATGTCATTGATGACATCACTGATGACATCACATGTGCATTTACCTTTCATGAAAAGTCTGTACAAGGGATCCTTAGTGTAATGTTAATAAAAAAAGTGTCAAAGATTATTGGAATAAATATCAAGTGCTAATCAGTGCATTAAGCTATGCATTGATATAAATAGCATTCTATTATTAACTTCAATCCAGTATACTAAGGTACTCATGTAGAAACATAGGCATTGTGTGCAGCATACATGATGGAGGTGCAATATTCATAAGCTTGCCATGTTGAATATTGAAATGATAACTGTTTTCATATTAGAGTTTTGCGTACAGTGAAACTTGTGATAAGTAGGTAATAAAACCCACTTACTACATAATTGCATTATTATACACAAATCACAAAGAGACAACACCACATACAAATATGAATATATACAAGGGAATTGAAGTAGGAAAAAGAAACAGCAACAGTAGCAGAAAGTGTTCATAACCTAACTGATTACCTTTATGCAGAGAAATGATTGCTCTGTTTCAAAGCTGTTACTTACCCTATCTATATATATCATATGATGTGTCTGAACCGTAAGGAAAATAGTGTGAGTACAACATATAAAAATATGAGCATATACGGGGAAAGTACAGTAATAAAAAAACATCAAAAGTATCAGAAAGTGCTGATAAATCTACTGATAATTTTAATGCACAAAAAGGATTGCTGTCTTTCAAGGTTGTGACTTCTCCTATGTATATGTGTCATATGATATGACTGGACCATAAGGGAATTATTCTAAGAACATATTTGAAGGATAAGTCTACGAATATAGTAATTTACAATTTTTAGTTCCTGACTGTTACTGAAGAAAATCATGTGGCCTAGACATGTCAGGAAAGGAAAAAAAGGGAGAGCCAGCCACGTGATGTCATCAGTGATGTCATCAATGACATTTGTGATGTCATCTTCGATGTCCTGGGTGTTAGTGTTAGCAGTGCACGGTGGCGGCGCGAGTTATGGTTGCTTATCTTACCATAACTGCCGAATTTCAGGGGTTTTTCGGTTTTACTTTGAACCAAAACGTCCCTTTAACAAAGTTTTTTCATTTCACTGAATATATATATATATATATATATATATATATATATATATATATATATATATATATATATATATATATATATATATATATATGGATATATATTACATGGCCACGGTAGTGGCCATGTAGTTATGGTTAAGTTGCTGTTTCCATAGGAAGAGCAATTTTTGGGCGGCTTATAACTTCGCTCTCCCTGGACGAATGCTCACCAAACTTTGCAAAAAAAGTATATGGGTCACTCTGAATTCTTTTTGCAAAGCTTCGTGAGGATTCGTCCAGGGGGGGCAAAGTTATAGGGGGGGTCCCAAAACTTTTTTTTCCCATAGACATAATGGGAAAAAACTTTGCTCACGCCTACAGCCCAAACCGCTGGACGGATTTACACCAAATTTGCGGCAGGCTTAGTCCCGAAAGCGTGCTTTGCTTTATTTGGTGTAAATCCGTCAAGTAGTTTTTACAAAAATGACAAAAATGTAAGTGAAAATAATTAGTGATATCTGTGTTCGCTTCGCGGACCACCCTTCCCTGTTCGCTCCGCGGTCAGGACGGTGATTGGGCAAGCAGCTTGCGTGATGTCCGCGGACATCTGACATGCTCTCTCATTGGCTGAGGTGAAAGCGTGCAGTGCGTCTCCCTTCAGAGTCGCCCGCCATCTTTGTTCCTCGCTGCCTGCACAGTAAGTCTTGTGTCTGTCTCCTGTTCCTCCCACCCCCGCTCATAACCTGTGTGTCCTTCTTGTCCCCACCCCCCACTCATGCTCCGTGTCTCCTCTGTTCCTCCAGCCCCCCGCTCATGCCATCGGCAAACGGTGGCCAGTGGAGGGCCGAGGAGCGGGATCTGCCGCCTGCACACAAACGCTGTGTGTCTCTCTCCCTCCCCTCCACCCCCGCTCATGCCCCGTGTGTCTCTATCCCTCCCACCCACCCCTGCTCATGCCCCGTGTGTCTCTCTCCATCCCCCCCACCCCCGCTCATGCCCCGTGTGTCTCTCTCTCCCTCCCCCCACCCCCTGCTCATGCCCCGTGTGTCTCTCTCCCCTTCCCCCCACCCTGATCATGCCCCGTGTGTCTCTCTCCCTCCCCCCCACCCCCGCCCATGCCCCGTGTGTCTCTCTCCCCCCCACCCCCCCACCCCCGCTCATGTCCCATATGTCTCCCCCCTCCCGCCCACCCCCCGCTCATGCCCGTGTCTCTCTCCCCTTCCCCCACCCCCGCTCATGTCCCGTGTGTCTCTCCCCCTACCGCCCACCCCCCGCTCATGCCCCATGTGTCTCTCCCCCTCCCGCCCACCCCCCTCTCATGCCCCGTGTGTCTCTCCCCCTCCCGTCCACCCCCCGCTCATGCCCCGTGTGTCTCTCTCCCTCCCCCCACACCCGCTCATGCCCTGTGTGTCTCTCCCCCTTCCCCCACCCCCGCTCATGCCCCTTGTGTCCCACCCCCCGCTCATGCCCCGTGTGTCTCAAACCCTCCCGCCCACCCCCTGCTCATGCCCCGTGTGTCTCTCCACCCGCTCATGCCCCGTGTGTCTCTCTCCCCTTCACCCCACCCCCCGCTCATGCCCCGTGTGTCTCTCTCCCTCCACCCACCCCCGCTCATTCCCCGTGTGTCTCTCCCCCTCCCACCCACCCCCCGCTCATGCCCCATGTGTCTCTCCACCCCCCGCTCATGCCATGTGTGTCTTCCCCCCTCCAGCCCAACCCCCCCTCATGCCCCATGTGTCTCTCTCCCTCCCCCCACCCCCGCTCATGCCCCGTGTCTCTCTCCCTCCCCTCCACCCCCGCTCATGCCCCGTGTCTCTCTCCCCTTCCCCCAACCCACGCTCATGCCTCGTGTGTCTCTCTCCCACCCCTCCACCCCTGCTCATGCCCCGTGTGTCTCTCCCCCTCCCGCCCACCCCCGCTCTTACCCCGTGTGTCTTTCCCCCTCCCCCCACCCCTGCTCATGCCCCGTGTTGCTCTCCCTCCCCTCCACCCCCGCTCATGCCCCGTGTCTCTCTCCCATTCCCCCCACCCCCGCTCATGCCCCGTGTGTCTCTCCGCTTCCCGCCCACCCCCGCTCTTGCCCCATGTGTCTTTCCCCCTTCCACCCCTGCTCATGCCCCGTATGTCCCTCCCCCTCCCGCCCACCCCCGCTCATGCCCCGTGAATCTCTCACCCTCCCACCCACCCCCCGCTCATGCCCCGTGTGTCTCTCCCCTTCCCCCCACCCCCGCTCATGCCCCATGTGTCTCTCTCCCTCCCCCCACCCCCGCACATGCCCCGTGTCTCTCCCCTTCCCCCACCACCCGCTCATGCCTCGTGTGTCTCTATCCCTCCCCCCACCCCTGCTAATGCCCTGTGTGTCTCTCTTACTCCCCCCACCCCCCTCTCCTGCCCCTTGTGTCTCTCCCCCTCCCGCCAACCCCCCGCTCATGCCCCGTGTGTCTCTCTCCATCCCCCTGACCCCCGCTCATGCCCTGTGTGTCTCTCTCCCTCCCCCCACCCCCGCTCATGCCCCGTGTGTCTCTCTCCCTCCCCTATACCCCCGCTCATGCCCCGTGTGTCTCTCTCCCTCCCCCCCACCCCCGCTAATGCCCCGTGTGTTTCTCCCCCTCCCGCCCACCCCCCGCTCATGCCCCGTGTGTCTCTCCCCCTTCCGAACACCCCCTGCTCATGCCCCGTGTGTCTCTCCCCCTCCCGCCCACCCCCCGCTCATGCCCCGTGTGTCTCTCTCCCTCCCCCCACCCCCGCTCATGCCCCGTTTGTCTCTCTCCCTCCCCCCACCCCCGCTCATGCCCCGTGTGTCCCACCTCCTCCCGCCCACCCCCACTCATGCCCCATGTGTCTCTCTCCCTCCCCCCACCCCCGCTCATGCCCCGTGTCTCTCTCCCTCCCCTCCACCCCCGCTCATGCCCCATGTCTCTCTCCCCTTCCCCCCACCCTCGCTCATGCCTCGTGTGTCTCTGCGCAGGTCAGCACAAGAAAGGGCACAAAGAGCCACGCACCGCGCTTCACTTACCATCTCGTGCGCTGCCCCAAGCAGCACGGCACCACTAGAACTCCTTTGCACATAAGGAAGAAAGAGGAAGAAAGAGAGACATTAACATGGAAAATTATAAAGAAAAGGACACAACTTCCAAACCAGCATTCTTACCTGGATAAGCTGAAGTCTCAGCAGCTCTGGACTGAGAGGGCCCGCACCAGTGAAGAAACTAGGTTCCGACACACCCCTCCCACAATGCACCCCTGCTCAGAGAAGCTGGATGGAGAGCGCACCATACAATAAAGCAAGGTGAGGAGAGCACCAGGAGGGGAGTTGGGTCCAAAAGGGAGGTGGGCTGCAGACAGGAAGAGACAATAAGATTAAACCTAAAACTCATGTGTTTTCAGACCCGGTCCTCAGCCGAACTAGAGTACAAGGGAGGGGTTTGAGGTTGTAAGTGCTCCAACCAAACTGAGTGGTGTCCCTGTGGATATCAGGTGAGCGTTACACCCTATTTGTATTGTGTGGCCCTAAGGTTTGTGTGTTTTCTCTACTCATCCCCCTCCCTGTATATCATTGCATTCCCTTTCACCTGTCCCAGGAGTTTTTCCAGCTGAATCCAGAACGAGCCCGCCTCAGGCTCCTTTTGAAAAACTGCCATTTGGGAGCGTTGTTGTGTTACATAGGTAAGTTGAGGCCTCCCGCATTCATGGGGGCATACAATTTTTCCAGTTTGAGTCTTGGTCTACCTGAAAGCCCACAAAAATGACCACCTAAAAAATCTCCAGTGGTGAGAATGGATGTTAATGGGAGAGAGAGTCAACTTAAGCTTATCAGTCTTGTAATTTCTAGAAGCAATATAAAAGTCTCCTAAAGGGAATGACTGAGAAAAGGGTTTCAGGGAAATAAATAGGATGAAATGAGACACATCGTACATTCTCAAATTTCCATCAATTGCATGACACTCTATCAAGGTCAAGTATCCCAGGAGGATTTGAATGTACGACTGTCATTGATATGGCAACCTTGAGAATGACCTAATAGCTTTTAAATGATTGATTGATATTACTATGGACTGTAAAAGTTGCAAAATATTGTCTAAATTGTTTTGTACTTTTCGACGGTTTCAAATATGTGTTGTGAAGATACATTACATTGTTTTAATGTAAATGGTTAATTGTCTTATCATGTAAGTCTAACCTATAAACATTTAATTAAAACAAATATATATATCAAATATTTGGGGTTACAGGGTTATTGAAAAATAAGCCATGCTCATCATGCTTCATTTTTTATTGTATTTCACATGCACCATTCATGCAGAAACCAACTTGAATATGATATGTGTACCATGCATTGCACAAACCTCTTATTAGTTGTGCAAGTGTTTTGCAATTTAAGAGCACTCATTGACATCCAACTGTGGAATATTTTTAGCCATGCCAATGCACCCTACTACACCCCTTTGCCAATGGGGAAAGACAACTGCCAAAAATGGAGGCACTAACCCACATGCACGCCAAATCTGCAAAACTGTGCATGGTTCATAAACCACAAAAGAGCTGCACACACCCTGCTGTCACCTTTCACCTGTCACCTGAAGCAAGGTTTCACCTGTAACCTGAAGCAAGGCCTGAAGCAAGGCCACAGAAGGGCTAAAATCCGAAAATGCCCTTAAAAATTCAGTCATTTTTCCCAGTGAATTCTTGAAAGGAAAAGTGTGCTGAAATCATAGTTGGAGGAATCCAGGCCTCACTGCCTGATAGCTGCTTAAGGAAATTAGCTGTCAAAAACAGTTTAAATGTGTTTCTTTTTCTGGAAGAAATTGCAAAATGTGCCTATTTAAAGAATGTTTGTGAAGGACTTAATTTTTTTAAATGTCCAAATCCCTTATAAACTGTGCTTATTTTGCGTAAAATAAAATACTTTATTGTGAATCTTACAGTAACCCAGTGGACGTAACTGCTTAATTCTGATAGGGCAGTGGCTGGCCTGGGAAATTTGACATCTCAGTTTGACACTCCCTTGCAAAAAGGAAGCCTAATGGTTCCCGCATAATGGCAACAAGGGACACAATGAGACCGCATTAGACATTCGTCTGGGGCTGAGCCAGGAACAATGGCAAGCTGCCCAACTGATCTCTACAGGGGAGCTTCCCTCTTCAGGATGGGGTCACACCTGTCAGAAAAACATTTGTTTGGGGCAAGAAACAGCGCGTTACAGCTAGAAAATAGGCTGTTCTGGAATTAAACTACGTTTCCCAGCATGTCTGGGGATTCGGTAGTCAGGGGTTTTCGCGCGATGCAGCAGCTGGTAATTAAGGAGGGAATAAATCCCCAACCGCCCGTAACTCGGTGCAGATAATTAACGATTATGTGCACGGGCGGCAGGTCGGAGAGTTGGTGAACCAGAGTATTTGCTCGGACGCCGAAGGACTGTTGGGCGTCAGCACGAATTCCAGATCAAGATAAGCATGCATCCCGGGCTGCAGTGGTGAAGTACACGCGGCTTGGACGGGTTTTTGGAAGCAACAATCTTCAGGGCTCGGGTGTCCTCGTGAGGCGCCCGGGCCATCAGCTAAGTGCATTTTCCATGATGTTTTGTTTAATGGTTACGAAACTCTTGAAGTCATTAGTTAAGGAAACACACGACCACGTTGATACAAAGCGGGCCGCATTACTTATTTCAAAAGTGCTCCAGTGTTTCAGTTAAAATCCGGAATTCATGTACAAGCATTTAACATAGGACATTGTGTTTGTTTGTTACATGTAGTTTCTGTGCACCATAAGTTTGTTCTTTCATTGTGATAATTGGGGCCATGAGTCCAATGTGCTTCATTCCAATGTATGTTACATGCTTTATGTGCTAAGTCCATGTTGCGCAAGGTGTTCCTTTATGTTACGTTCATTACGTGTGAGTTCCTAAACTCACTTATGTGTGTTCAAAAGTCAGGTTAGGCGTTCTTTCTTGGAAAGATAATATGAATATGCAGTTTGAAGAACAGGTCAGGTGCAGGATTTATTATATCATTGTATGTCGTGTTTCCCCTCTTTCCCTTTGTCATTCCACCCCCTTTCCCTAACTCCGTCTTCCCCCCATTGGCTGCCACGTGGCTCCTTGTGTGACTAGTTCAAGCGCCCGTGCTAAACAAGGGTGGAGGGTCGAATCTATTCGGCTTCCGTGGTTCGGGAGAGAGGGTCGAGACCCTTATCCCTTTGCTTGCATTGACAGAATTATCTGCCCCCGATTTCGGGTATATAGAACCACCCAAGCCAAATGGAGACGAACCCTCCTTCGTTAGCCGATGTGCTAAAAGCACTACAAGATATTCAAGTGGAGTTAGTACAAGCCAGACAAGAATCCAACACATTAAAAGTTCAAGTACAGGGTTTGGTCGCGCAAAATGTCCCGTTGGATGGGACAGGACCATCTACAAATGCGCCTACAAATAGAATTCCTGCCACGGTGATAGTGCAACCACCCAGTAGTGTGCCTTTAGCGGCACCCGAAAGATTCACGGGGGACCCTAGAAAATATATGACCTTTTTAACCCAGTGCCGTTTACATTTTTTATGTAAACCTACAGCCTTTGAGACCATACAGGCTAGAACAGCATTTGTCATCTCATATCTGACGGGAGATGCGGCCGCATGGGCAATGCCTCTAGTACAGAAGGATGATCCGTTATTATACAATTGGGATGATTTCTTGGGAGAATTTGGAAGGTTATTTGACCGCCGAGAAGTTTCTCTGGCACAAGATAAAGAGTTGTTGGCTTTAAGACAAGGAACGCATGATTTAGTGTCATATGTTACCCAATTTAACAGATTAGTTATTGAAACAGATTGGCCCGAGAATAAACAGACTGTGTTATTTTATCAAGGGTTAAAGGAAGAATTGAAGGATGCTATTGCGCAAGTAGAACCTCAACCGACTACTTGTACGGCCATGATTGATCTAGCTTTAAGATTAGATCATCGTATTAATGAGCGCAAAGGAGACAAGAAAAAACCCGAAGTAACACCCTTCGTCCGACTGGATCGGGGAAGGGGCAATCGGAGTATAGAAGAACCCATGCAGATTGGTGGAGTAAGAGGGCCCTTGTCAAAAGCAGAAAAGGAACAACGCAAAGTGAACAACTTGTGTTTGTATTGTGGGCAACCAGGACACTATATTAGGACATGCCCGAATACCCCCAAGAAAGGAGTAAGTGGTGAACAAAATAAAGGAGAATCGGGAAAAGGATTGGGCCGACCTTAGGGGGAACTAAGGTGACAGGCCCGAAGGAAACTAGGTTCCCCAATTGGATAGCTAACACGACAGGAAATAGAAAGTCTCATGTGTATATTCTAGTAACTTTATTTTTTGCCTGTAACAAACAGATTGTATCGGCCATGGTTGATTCAGGAGCCACGGGTAATTTCATTGATATTGAGCTGGCCAAGAGATTATGTTTACCCTTAAGAGAAAAGTCACAGGCGGAGGGGGTACAATCGGTGGATGGGTCACCCTTGATTTCTGGGCCTATTTGTCAGCAGACTCAACCTATTACTATGAAGTGTGGGTCGGGGCATTCTGAAACAATTGTGTTTGATTTGATAGCGGCACCTCAATTTGGACTCATTTTGGGCATGCCTTGGTTAATGAAACACAATCCTAGGATTGATTGGGTTAAACATGAGGTGAATTTTGAAGATTCAGGGTGCGTGAGTCACATGGAGGAGAAGATGGGCCCCGCATTGTTGATGGCTGAACAAGCGGCTGAACCTCACAAGGTGGGAGCGGTGGTAAAAAATATTCCAACACAGTACCAAGATTTGTCTAAAGTATTTGATAAAGGAGGAGCAGACAGGTTACCACCCCATAGATCATATGATTGTGTAATTGAATTGGAGCCAGGGGCCAAGTTACCTTGCAGCAGAGTCTATGCTTTGACGGAAACAGAAAATCAATATTTAAGGGAATATTTGGATGACATGTTAAAGAAGGGGTTTATTAGACACTCTACTTCACCTGTTTCGTCTCCTTTATTCTTTGTCCCCAAGAAAGAAGGAACTCTAAGGACATGTATTGATTACCGAGCATTGAATAAGGTAACAGTTAAGAACAGATACCCTTTACCTTTGATTTCTGTGTTGTTAGATCAGGTAAAAACAGCAGGGGTATACACTAAACTAGACTTGAGAGGAGCTTATCATTTGATCCGGGTAAAGGAGGGAGATGAGTGGAAGACGGCTTTCAGAACTAAGTTTGGGTTGTTTGAGTACCTTGTCATGCCCTTCGGCCTGTGTAATGCCCCTGCAGCGTTTCAGTACTTCATGCAGGAGGTGTTGAGTGAGTTCCTGGATGTGTTTGTCATTGTATATATAGATGACATTCTAATTTATTCAACTACTGAAGAGTTACACATTGGTCATGTTAGAGCAGTGTTGGAACGGTTACAAGATTATCAATTGTATGTCAAACTAGAGAAATGTGCCTTTCATACCACTCAAGTAGAATTTCTTGGGTTCATTTTGACCCCTTCTGGTATAGTGATGGACAAGAAAAAGGTTCAAGCAGTGACTGACTGGCCAGCACCTCAATGTATCAAAGACATTCAGTCTTTTTTGGGTTTTGCTAACTTTTACAGAAGATTTATTTCTAATTTTTCACAAATTGTTACACCCATCACGAAATTGTTAAAGAAAGCCACTAGGTTTTGTTGGAATTCTGAGGCAGAAACAGCCTTTCAAGAACTGAAGCAGGCGTTTACATCAGCTCCGGTGCTAAGACATCCGAATCCAGAGAATCCTTTTCAGGTGGAGACAGATGCATCTAATCTTGCAGTTGGGGCAGTTTTGTCACAACGGGATGAAGCAGGGGTTTGGCATCCAGTAGCTTTCTATTCCCGCAAGCTTACCAACTGCGAACAAAACTATTCTATTACCGATAAAGAACTATTGGCCATTCGAGCAGCCTTTTTGGAGTGGCGACATTACTTGATGGGGGCCAAACATCAGGTGGTGGTTGTCACTGACCATAAGAACCTACAGTATTTCAAGACTGCCAATACTCTGAGTCCCAGGCAATTACGGTGGTCACAATACTTTAATGAATTTGACTTCTTGGTAACTTTTAGACCAGGAACAAAGAATGGGAAAGCGGATGCTTTGTCTAGGCAGCAAAATCTAGAAAATACTACAAGTGAAACTAAAACCATTATTCCAGTGGAAAGAGTGGTGGGAGCGGTTATGACACAGTTATTGAGACAAGTAAAACAGGAAATGCGGAAACCCGAAAAAGTGCAATGGGGAAAAGAGAATCCTTTAGAAACTTTTCGCAATGGTCTTCCGTATTATGCTGGTAGATTGTATTTACCCACACTCAATTTACAAAAGAAAGCGTTGCATTGGTGTCATGATTCTCCTCTGGCAGGGCATTCAGGAAAGAAAAAGACACAGAGTATGCTGGAAAAGTACTTTTGGTGGCCAGGTTTGAGACAAGATACTATGAAATATATCCAAGAATGTGAAACCTGCGTACGTAGTAAAGCAGACCACACAAAAAAGGCAGGGCTGCTACAACCTTTACAAACACCTGAGAAAGTGTGGACACATATTTCCATGGATTTTATCACTGATTTACCTCCAGAGGATGGGTATGATACCATATGGGTGGTGGTGGACTATTTATCAAAACAAGCTCATTTTGTGCCTTGTAAAGGTATTCCAGGAGAAGGAAGATTGGCTGAATTGTTCTTGCAGCATGTGGTTCGATTACATGGGTTACCTCAGAAGATTGTATCGGACCGAGGTCCTCAATTCACTTCTAAATTTTGGCGTGCATTCTGTCTGATGCTAGGAATTGATTGTGCTTTGTCCACCAGCTATCACCCACAGACGGATGGACAAACTGAGAGGGTCAATCAGACGCTGGAGCAATATCTGCGCTGTTATTTACATGATGGTCGTGATTCTTGGGTACAATCATTATGGTTGGCGGAATTCACGTATAATAATACCGAACATACATCATTGGGTATGTCGCCGAATGAATGTTTGTATGGCCAAGTGCAAAACATGATACCAGAATATTTACCTGATGTTGAGAATATTCCCATGCTACAGGAAAGAAAACAGTTACTTCTGAACATCAGACAGACAGCAAAAGCCAATTTAGAACAGGCTAAGGAACAGTATAAAAGACAGGCAGACAAGAAAAGGAGAGAGGCTCCTCAATACAAGATGGGGGATAGAGTATGGTTGTCTACTCACAATCTGCTGATACGAGGTCCTCGGAAATTTGCACCTAAGTTTATTGGACCATATGAGGTGATTAAATGTATATCTAAAGTGGCGGTTAAACTACAATTGCCACATTCATTGAAGATCCATCCAGTATTCCATGTGTCTTTGCTTAAACCCGCAGCTCCGGGAACGCGAGCAAAGAAACCTCCAGCAATCATCAAGGATGGGCAATCGGAATACGAGGTGCAGAAGATACTGGACTCCAGACGTAGACAGAAGAAATTATGGTATCTTGTCCAATGGGTGGGATATGGACCTGAGGATTGTTCATGGGAACCAGCTTCTGCGGTTCACGCACCTCGTTTGGTGCGGCAATTTCATCTGCGTCATCCGGAGAAAGCAAGACTTGGAAGGGGCTCTGAGAGAGGAGGTACTGTCAGAAAAACATTTGTTTGGGGCAAGAAACAGCGCGTTACAGCTAGAAAATAGGCTGTTCTGGAATTAAACTACGTTTCCCAGCATGTCTGGGGATTCGGTAGTCAGGGGTTTTCGCGCGATGCAGCAGCTGGTAATTAAGGAGGGAATAAATCCCCAACCGCCCGTAACTCGGTGCAGATAATTAACGATTATGTGCACGGGCGGCAGGTCGGAGAGTTGGTGAACCAGAGTATTTGCTCGGACGCCGAAGGACTGTTGGGCGTCAGCACGAATTCCAGATCAAGATAAGCATGCATCCCGGGCTGCAGTGGTGAAGTACACGCGGCTTGGACGGGTTTTTGGAAGCAACAATCTTCAGGGCTCGGGTGTCCTCGTGAGGCGCCCGGGCCATCAGCTAAGTGCATTTTCCATGATGTTTTGTTTAATGGTTACGAAACTCTTGAAGTCATTAGTTAAGGAAACACACGACCACGTTGATACAAAGCGGGCCGCATTACTTATTTCAAAAGTGCTCCAGTGTTTCAGTTAAAATCCGGAATTCATGTACAAGCATTTAACATAGGACATTGTGTTTGTTTGTTACATGTAGTTTCTGTGCACCATAAGTTTGTTCTTTCATTGTGATAATTGGGGCCATGAGTCCAATGTGCTTCATTCCAATGTATGTTACATGCTTTATGTGCTAAGTCCATGTTGCGCAAGGTGTTCCTTTATGTTACGTTCATTACGTGTGAGTTCCTAAACTCACTTATGTGTGTTCAAAAGTCAGGTTAGGCGTTCTTTCTTGGAAAGATAATATGAATATGCAGTTTGAAGAACAGGTCAGGTGCAGGATTTATTATATCATTGTATGTCGTGTTTCCCCTCTTTCCCTTTGTCATTCCACCCCCTTTCCCTAACTCCGTCTTCCCCCCATTGGCTGCCACGTGGCTCCTTGTGTGACTAGTTCAAGCGCCCGTGCTAAA
The DNA here is from genome assembly GCF_040938575.1 of Ambystoma mexicanum. Lineage (NCBI taxonomy): Eukaryota > Metazoa > Chordata > Amphibia > Caudata > Ambystomatidae > Ambystoma > Ambystoma mexicanum. The sequence goes on from NC_090931.1 coordinate 1,369,329,024, forward strand.
CAAGGGTGGAGGGTCGAATCTATTCGGCTTCCGTGGTTCGGGAGAGAGGGTCGAGACCCTTATCCCTTTGCTTGCATTGACAACACCTCCCTGATCAAAGGACTGTGACAGCTGTTGCCTGTGAAGGGGAGGTACAAAGGGAAACAAAAACACTGCTGGGACTGTTTAAATCCCTATGTGTTATTAAAGTTGACATTCTTTAACTGAGCAACCGAAAGAGGGATAAATCTGAAAATTGGTAGACATTAACCTAATTTCAGGTTTTTGATTTGAAGACATTGATGAAACCTTTCCCATTTAAGGAACCAAAGTTATGGAAAAATTCTCATTGTAGCAGAATGATTAATGTTGCAAACCTAAGATTGTATGTACATGATCCACTGATAAGCGCCCAGAGATGTAGCAAATTAGAAATGATTCATCCAAACTGTTATGGTTGAAATTGATAAAAATCTGTAGAAGGACAAAGACAGCTCTCACAGAGATTGGGATTGAATGTAAATATAGACAATCAAATAGAAAATGTTTGTGTCCGATTTTATTAGGGTACACTATTTTAGAAATGTACATGTAAATGTACAAAAACAACGCATGTGCCTGCAGCCACTCACAGCTGTGGGGGTGTGTTTTGAAATTCTGCCCACATCATAAAGTTTGGTGATTTCATTTGATAGTATAAATATAGGAACTTCACTCCACATAGAGAGACTGCTTCTAGAACCCATCCAGATTACCGCACACCACCTTGTTCCAGAACTCTTCATCTTGTAGCTGACTCCTGACTTCTTTGAAGATCCAGATTTCCTTGCAGAATCTAGACTTTAGCATTGCTGAACTCTTGCTAGCTAGACCAAATTTCAAACATCCAAAACTTAAAAGAATAATTCTGATTCAGCTTGGCTTGCTACCATTAAGGCTTGCCCGCTGAAACTTGGATCCTTTAATCTGCCGTGTCCAGGGAACAGCAGGGCCCATCCAAAATCCAGTCTGAGGTGCAGTCCAAAATTGACCAGAACCGCGCCGCTGACCCAATCCCTCCAGAGGCGCCCTGCTGTCGGTAGACCTGACACGATCCAATGACCAGAACCGGTAGGTCCAATTTAATTACAAAGGACTGTAAGTATTAATAGGAAGAACAGTGATCCATAGTATATCTGCATTGTATTATCCCAATCTCAATCCATCCCATCTTTAAATTCAGAACCTTAATATTGTTACAACCATCCTTACACTGATTTTGCTCTCATCTGTGTTATTGAACCATAACCCATTAGTGATTTGGATTGATGAAAATAATTTCCATACAGAACGGAAACTAGAGTATCACACATGAATAGTTATGAGCGGCCGTGATTAACCGTGGAGATTAATTTGTGGCATTCTCTTTTTCATAGTCATTAATATAGTGTAATAAAACCTATCTGTCATTTTTAAAACCAAATTCCTGTTCCAGTTTCGTGCCTATTTTGCCAAAATGCCTCTCAATAAAACCCCCATAACATCTTCAATTTTAAAGATACAAACGAAATTTCAACTCTCACTGATAACTAAGACCCTTAGCTACACCCACAACTAAAAACTATGGAACAGTGTATTTGACCCGTTTTTCTCAAATATCGCATAGTAAAAGTTTGCTGCGAATTTGCAGTTTTCAAAACTTTCCCACGTGTCTTTTTCCATCCAAAGGTTTCTTCAATCCCATCCTGATCAAAAGTGTGTACTGTTGTTTATATTATAGCTCATGTGTGTTAGGACCTGTTTCGTCTTGCTTTCCTCAGAATTTCTATCCGTTTAAGCATGTTTGCACCCTTTTCCCTATTTTACAAAGCCTTTTTTCACCTGTCAGTTAAAGGTGTCAATTTCCAAAAATGGTTTTCCCTCTTGTTTGGGGAGGGAAGATTGCATCTAAACTCTAGACATTGGCGGTCATTACGAGTGTGGCGGTAAGGGGTTAACGGCACCGGTAATGGTGCCAGAGCCATCAACCCTTTACCGCTGCATTACGAGTTCTGCTCACGGGACACGCTAAGATCACCTGGTAAAACCAGGCGTCCTTAGCGGGTCCCGCGAGCAGACCAGGGTGCTAACAACGGGCCCGCTATTAAAGGGCCCATTGTTAGCACCCTCCCCATTCCCATTGAGCCCTATGGGGGCTCGAATGGGAATGGGGATGGGTTCCTTGAATGAGCAATTACCGGACCCTCCAAGGTCGGAATGGCCTGGTAATTCCTCATTCAAGGAACCCGGACCCGGTATCCGGTATGGGGGCAGCCATGCTGCTAATAGCGGCATGGTTACCTCCATACTCGGAATGGCACCCATTGTCTTTCATTCCTGAATACCTGCTGATTACTTACATCTGTGTCGGATTGCTCATTTGTATTTAAACAAAACTTTGTAGGGGGAATATTAACCTAAATGCTATCTACTCACAAACAAAAACTGTCATTTTCCCTGCATTTTCTATTCTGCATCATTATAAGTGAATTCAATTGCTTTGCTTATTATCTGAATTGGATTGCCACTGCTTGGTGATTGCTGTCTCATATATATATATATATATATATATATATATATATATATATCGTTAAGACATGGAGGAAGGAAAAAAAACGCACTCCAAGCATGAGGTCTGCAGGTCCCAGTAAACAAAGTAGCAAACTCGAATCCAAGTAACAGAAAAACGAGTTTAATAGATGGTTAAAAATAGTAGGCAAAGAACACACAGCAAACAGAACAGAACGCCAGGGCAGTGTCCTTATATATTCAGTGAAAAAACTCTGTTAAAGGGACGTTATGGTTAAGTTGCGGTACTAAAAACCTATGAAATTCAGTGAAAAGGGACGTTATGGTTCAAAGTAAAACCGAAAAACCCTTGAAATTCGCCAGGTATGGTAAGCTAAGCAACCATAACTCGCGCCACCACCGTGCACTGCTAAGACTAACACCCAGGACATCATCAATGACATTTGTGATGTCATCTTTGATGTCCTGGGTGTTAGTCTTAGCAGTGCACGGTGGTGGCGCGAGTTATGGTTGCTTAGCTTACCATCACTGGCGAATTTCAAGGGTTTTTCGGCTTTACTTGGAACCATAACGTCCCTTTGACAAAGTTTTTTCACTGAATTTCATAGGTTTTTAGTAGCGCAACTTAACCATAACGTCCCTATAACAAAGTTTTTTCACTGAATTTCATAGGTTTTTAGTAGTGCAACTTAACCATAACGTCCCTGTAACATTTTTTTCAATAGATGAAGACCACTAGCATCTTATGTCCTCAAAGTCGGAACTCCGGGTGGTAAAAAAAACAAAAAGATTTTCCTTCCTACACCGGGACACCTGCGGCATCCCGGTGTAGGAAGGAAAATCTTTTACCAAGATGGCCACCATGGAAAGGGAAGGCGGGGTGTATAAAGAACACAAAAGGACATGAGCGGGGGGTGGGGGGAACAGGGGAGACACATGGGCATGAGCGGGGGGTGAGAGGGAACAGGGTACAAACGGGGCATGAGCAGGGCGTCGGGGGGAAAAGGAAGGAAACACGGGGCATGAGCGGTGGTGGGGGGAGCATGAGAGAGACACGGGGCATGAGCAGCGGGTGGGGAGGAACATGAGGGAGACACAGGGTATGAGCGGGGGGTGGGGAGGAACACGAGGGAGACACGGGGCATGAGCGGGGGGTGGGGGGATACAGGAGACAGACACGGGGCATGAGCGGGGGGTGGGGGGCAACAGGAGAGAGACACGGGGCATGAGCGGGGGGTGGGGGGAACAGGAGACAGACATGGGACATGAGCGGGGGGTGGGGGGAACAACAGAGACAGACACGGGGCATGAGCGGGGGGTGGGGGGGCAACATGAGACAGACACGGGGCATGAGCGGGGGTGCAGGGCACCAGGAGACAGACACAGGGCATGAGCGGGATGTGGGGGGCAACAGGAGACAGACACGGGGCATGAGCAGGGGGTAGGGGGCAACAGGAGACAGACATGGGGCATGAGCGGGGGTGGGGGCAACAGGAGACAGACACGGAGAATGAGCGGGGGGTGGGGGAACAGGAGACAGACACGGAGCATGAGCGGGGGTGGGGAGAACAGGAGACAGACACGGGGCATGAGCAGGGGGTGGGGGGCAACAGGAGACAGACACGGGGCATGAGCCGGGGGTTGGGGGTAACAGGAAAGACACGGGCCATGAGCGGGAGGTGGGGGGAACAGGAGACAGACACGGGGCATGTCCTAGAATGGATGCTGTTGAGAAAATGTAGAGCAGTGAGTGGAGTGCAGCCCGCGCCGTCTTCTTGATCTTTTGCGTGCTAATCAGTGTTTTCTTATCTCTTGCAGGTCGTTCTTATGGCCGTGGGCCAAGGGCAACTTAGACCCAGGTAAGCGTGCGTTATTTTGGCTATTCTCAGGATTGAAAAATAAACGATTACTAATGCTGTCTTTTCGTTCTCTTTCTTCCGAGGTTGTGTCCTCTTCGTGATCGAGGGAAGGCTGTTGAGATGTAATATTCTCAGGATCCTGGAGTGGAGGACAGGAGCAGGATTCACTCCAGGTAAGTGTAGACCAACCGTGATCCTGTTCTTGCAGGTAATCGGCTCCGGAATGCAGACGAAGATCCGCACTGGACGAGGTGAGCGTCACACTGCCAAGAGCAGAGTAACGCAAAGCGTGTTCCTCAGGCTGGGCGTGGCTTATATAGCCCCCAGGTATCCCAGGTGCCCCTGGTCTGACAACACCTAAAAGACTAGACCACATAGCTTGGTTCTAAGACTGAGCTATGTGGGGGCATCCATGTTGTGCCGAAGACTATTATCAAGCCCAGTTCTCAAGTTCCCTTGCTCTATACATGAGCCTGGTGCCAAAGGCGCCAGGACTGGCTCCAAGAGAGCCTTGGGTGGGATGGTGAGGCCTTTAAGGCCCTGATGGGAGGTCATGGAGAAGCCCCAATGGCTTGCCTATTAGGGCCAGGGGCAGGGGTCATGACATAGGGCTAATGAGTGTACTGTGGGATGTCAAAGGAATGCGAGAAGTTAGGGATGTCTGGAATGGGGAGAATCTGCTGAGTTAATCTCTTGTGACAAAATTGCATGTGAGTTCTACAAAGAACTGGAGGTATATCCAATTAGTGCATTTTGTCATGCGGAGATGTAAGAACTAAGGGAGGGTCTCTCCAGTGGTGAAGTTAATGCAGAATTGGAAGGGGGAACTCTGATAGGACCTATTTATGCTGTAGTTATAGATGTGCCGTATGCAGAGAACGCTAAGGGAGGGATAGTAGAAAGGTGGCAAGACACAATGCAAGTCCAGTTCAGTGAGGCCAAAATTAAGAGCATTATGGAGAACTACACTAAAGGGTGCAGGGAAGTGTGAATCAAGCTGACACAATTTAAAATTCTGCAGGGTGGTATTGGACTTGTCTAAAACCACGATTGGTGGGTCTTAAGCAACACTAATCGTAGGCTAATCGTAGGAATACAGTCTTAGAGTCTTAAAGTCCGGGGAGTGAAATGGCTCAGTACAGCTCTACTTCTAGCCAAACAAGTCATAGTGTGGCTGTGGGTCACCCAGACAGGACCTGCAGAGAAAACAAACCTGGCAAGCAGGATATGAGAGACTGATATATCACATGCAGAACAGAAAAAGAGTATCCCTAAGTGTTTTGGACAACCATCTGTCATTAGGAGCACTGGATGGGAGACAGTTCATGAATGAAAATCCCCCTCCCCAAGGGGTTAGCGTGACATTGATCTCACCCAAGGGAGTGGAGGAGCGAGCGGACATTCAGACAGAGACCAAGTAAGGTACTCTTCTCTACCATCTGGAGACTCATCTCGGTTTGGCTCAGTTCTAGGTTCTGTGAATGTGATTCTTTGGTGGCTAGCATGCTGTGTTAAGTTTGTTTTGCTTTGATTTATGTTGATATTACTTGCCATGGTCAAACCTGCCATCCTTGTAGAGAACGCCATGAAACTTGTAGACCATTTCACAAGTGGGAAGTGCAAACCATGAATATGTAATGGTAAGGGGGAGCTGGGTTCTGGGGTGCGGGGGTTGGTATTGTTATTGTTTATCACTGTTGAATATATGGTGGGGAAGTAGATGTAAAATGCACTGTCAACTCCTTGTACGCATTTTGAGATGATGTTAGGAATTACATGGTATCTTAAGTACTGGATGGGCGTCTTCCTGAATGAAAAGTTCAATAAAAAATGATGATCTCACAAAAATAAACAAATAAACACTGTTATGATTTCTTATAATTAATTTGCAAATAAATTGGTGCCTGTCATCTTGCATTGGTTGATGCGTCTAATGAAACAATGAGTTCACTATAGCAGAAGCAATAGCAGAGGCAGTAGCAACAGAAAACAATGGTTGTGTGCAGCGTTTATTTATGCATCTGTAAGTTTTCTTGATATCTGGCCTATTCCTTCAAGCCTGAGTGGAGCTGGATTTCATGATGCAATATACAATCTGACAAGTGAGATGCCTAAAGCATTAAGTCACACATTAAGATTAAAAGTCAGAAGCTGCTGCTTAGGTCACGAAAATATATTGTACAGTGATAGAAGCCGGGCTGAAAATTAATTGGCTGCCTGCTGACATCACTCTACCCGTCACAAGTGTTAACGCTAAGCAGGATGGGTTCACCAAGGATCAGTTCACTAGGTGATTCTTCACAATGTTCCAATGCAGTTCATTAAAGCATAAACATTGTTGTGTCACACCTGGGGACGTTTTATTCCATACCAGTACAGTAAAAGGAAACATGTACAGACATGCCATGCTGTGCTTGTGATCTGTACATTGTTTTGTTTGTTTTGTTTATTTATTTATAATGGGCACCAAACCCAGAGGTAACAGGGCGCAGCAAACAAGAATATGCAAGGCTTACAGGTTACAGATATATCGTACAGTGACCACATACATATGCAAGTAAAGGTTATTTACAGTCAAAGGATGGGTATAAGGTAGAGTGTAGAATGTTCAAAATATATACAGTTACATTGTGTACAATTGAGTACAAATTTAAGAAATAATTTACAGGTTGGATAGTGTCAATAATTGCAGTCAAGGAAAAATACTTGGAAAAGTGTGAAATATTCACATTATATACAGCTATGGTAAAGATTCAAAGATGATTTGTCAGCTGGATGATGTCTGAGAAGTGAAATAAGCTAAAGGAGAGAGACTCCCTAACCAACAGTCACATTGAAATTTACCAGACTTTTTTCAAGCATTGCTGCTAACAATATTTTTGTATTTGCATTTTGGATTTCATATGCTGTGAATATTGCTAGGAATTAATGCAGTGATTTACATGTCATCGAGGGTACCATATGATGAAGGTGGGGGCCAGGAATGAGAGTGGGTTTTGTTTTCTAGTGGTCTCATTAGAGAACCGGAACCTCGCAATCTAGAACATTAGGGCCAAGTGGCTCTCACCCTGCAATTTGTTTTTGTCCCCTTTAAGCCAATGTTTGAGAAAATAACCTAAATGTCTTTGCAGTTTCTGCAGGGCGAAACGTGAACTGCATTCTTTGCACGAAACTTCCTATGCAAGCTCTGTAACCCAATCAACCGACTGATGTCATTGTTGAGAGGGTTCTATGATGTTTCCTCAATAAAATGTGTTTGAGTCTCATTTGCTTGAATTTTTGTTTTTAAACATTTTGCCGTGAAATAAGTGGTTGGGAATTGCCCCACGCCCCCCTAAACCCTGTCACACCCCCTACCTTAATAAATAACTACACCTAAACCCTCTGTACATAACAAACTCAAACAAATTAGTCTCAAACAAATGGACCTATGAACAAATGGGCTGGAACTACTGAAAGTGAGCATAGGCTTTTATTCTTGTTTGATTTTCTACTTCCTGTGTTTCACATCGCATTAGACCTGGAACTGTTTTCATTTGATTGAGGGAGGGGTAGGGTAAACAAGAGTCTTTGTATGTTGTATTTATTTGTTATTTATATAGCGCCTTACGCCAAGGCTCTGTACAAAACCAATTTACAATACAATAGGAATGAACAAGTGAATACAATACAAACAATATAACTTGCAATGAGACTCAATGTAAAATTAAAGTTGAAGTAAGAATAAGATTGAATACACCGCAGAGAGAGAGAGAGGGTGAAGTAGTAAAAAAGAACTGAAATGAGAGGAAGCACATGGAGGATGAGGTACAGTTAAAAGAAAGTAGGTTCATGAACAAAGCTTATGAGAAGGAACGTAGAAGGATACAAGAGAGACAAGATAAAGAGGAACAAGTCCATAAACAGATTTAAACACTATGCAGAGAACATTGAATTGGGAATTGGGAGTGCAAAGGTAGCCATTGAAGAGAGGCCAAAGAAGGAGAAATGGAGTCGCAAATAGGTAACAAATTCAGAAGCTGGATAGAGGAATTGAAGATAGAATTAAGAGGAGCTACACGAGAGACAGGAGGACCAAAGAGGAGTACAGAGCAATCGAATAATCGAGAAAAGATTAAGATGGAGATTAAAAGCTTTGTGGCACTGAAAGTGAGAAGAGGTCTAACTTTCCAAATATTAAAAAGATGGAAACAATATTAACAAGATATGATCGAAATATGATGAGCAAAAAAAAAAGATTAGTGTCAAGAGCAGGCTCATCCAGACCCACAAGAACACCCTACTCCCACTGACTTATAATCGCCAGAGTCAATGAGCCAAAGCAGGTGGCGCCAACTTCCGCTTCATTGCTGCCAGACAATGGAACTCCCTTCCATTCACCCTCAGAAATGAACACTCGCAACCTGCATTCCGCAAAGTACTCAAATCTTGGTTGCTTAACGAACCTCTGCCTCACCCCCGCGCTGTGCCTCAAGCATGCATACTCATTTTTCCTGCAACCTTTTTGTATTGTTTACACTGCATGTGCCTTGTCATGCACGGATGTAACTATTTCTTGTACCTCTGTAACCAATTCACCACAGTTGTTTATATTGTTAACACTCTCTGTTTGTACCATTGTACCAAGTAGCATAATCAGCTCTGTAACAGCGCCACAAAGCCTACGGGCTGCTGTGCACTATGCAAATGAAAACAAATAATAAATAAAATGAAGGCCCAGGTTGTGGGCAGTCTGAGGAAAAGGCAGATGCGAAGGGGAAAAGAGGACAAAGGGAGCAGAGACAGGGAGAAGACAGGACAAGAAAATGTCCCGACATCCAAGTTTTAATAGCTGAAAGACAGACAGAGAGGTGTGTGTGTGTGTATCAGGTGTAAAGGAAGAAAAGGATAGAAATAGTTGGGTGTCATCAGCATAAACATGATGAGACAACCCAAAAGAAGAAATAGTATTAGCCAACCGATAGGAATAGGGAGAGAAAAGAAATTGGCCAAGAACAGACCCTTGTAGATCACCATGTAGGGGAGGAAAGGGATCAGAATTGACACCAGTTCAAGGTACTCAGTAGGTGCGATGAGAGAGATAAAAATTGAAAGCATGTGATTACAGAACCAGAAAATCCAAAGGAGCAAAGGGAGTGAAGTAGTAGTGTGTGATCCACTGTATCAAAAGCAGCAGATACGTCCAAGAGTGTAAGAATAGAGGAGTGTTTAGCATAGATGGCGGAAAGGAGAGAGTCACAGATGGATAAAAGAGAAGTTTCTGTAGAATGAAGAGGTTGAAAATCAGACCGGAAGTGAGGTAGAATAGAATTAAGAATCACAAAGGACGATACCTGGCAGTAAACAAGACACTCCAATAATTTAGAAAGGTAAAAAAGATGGGTGGACGGATGGAAATTTGTGGGAATGGCAGGATCCAAAGAAGGTTTTTTCAGGACAGGAAGAATAATGGCATGTTTGAATAAAACAGGGGAAAGAGCAGTAGTACGAGAGATATTGTGAAGACAAGTAATGTAAGACTTGAGAGAAGGATAGATTTTAGAAATAAGAGTAGAAGGAACAGGATCTTTAGGAGAAGCAATGGGATGAGCCCGAGAGATGAGTAAAGAAGTATCATTCTACTTCTGCTCTGTAAACTTGACAAAGTTTTACCCACTGATTGTGTAGCCAAAACTGAACATAGATTTTAATTTGTAAATGCCTTAAGACCTCTCATTAGTGTTTTGCACATCATTTTAGACCCAGTTCTGTTTTAATTGTGTAATGGGAAGGGAGAGTGAACGTCTCTCTTTCAATTGGGGCTCATTATGAGTATGGCGGTGCAGGAAAAAAGTGGCAGTAACAGAATTATTGCCACTTTTCCATCACCACCATGCTATGAGTTTGGCGCTGGAATGGGTCATTTGCCTCTAGTATAATGCTAGATGTAAATCCTCCCACTTTCTGCCAACAAATCAGCAAAATTGGTGGAATCACCATGACAGTAATTCCGTCGGCAGTGATTCCGCTGACATCCCCAATGGAGTCATGTGGACTCCAAATGAATTGGGACTAACACCGCCACCACTACTTGTAATTTAGTGGTAAATCCACCAGACCAAGTTGTGGTAACGGCAATTCCAATGGGAAGTATTCTGGCATATTTACTGCTGGAATACCGCCCAACTCATAATGAGGTCCAATACTGTACTTACGGGGAAGACATACATTTGCATGAGCCAGTGATTTCATATTGATGGTGAGAAAGTTGAACAGCAATACTAAATCCATACTTCCTCTTCAAGATTTCAACATCTACCTACTTACTTTATATAGCTGACAAATGGTGGGAGGCACATGCAGCATCCCAGCCAGGCATAAAGGTTTAGGCTGAGAAAAAAACTATTAGTAAGCACCACAGTGTGAGCAGGTTGAGTTTGGTGCAGCAGAAGGCACATGTATCACTTGCAGTTAATTTTGACACCTAATGAATACATCATATAGCAACACAGAATGAGCAACAATTGTATTAATGTTGAGGTTGAAGAGGTTATAGATAGGGTGGTGTATAATAGGACCTGTGTTTAGAAATAGTATACAATGCTATGTTTAGAGTGAGTTGTGAGAAAAGAGCTGAAGTAGGTGGAGAGAGAAGAACAGTGCTAAGGTAAAAATGAGGTTAGTGGTTAGTTTTAGTTACACCAAAACACCAGAAGCTGGTCCTGCACATCTGGCATCCCATGCTCCCCCAGCTGCATTGGGGTTAGGGGTAAAGGATCTCAGCAACCACCACAAGGGATGCCCAAAACAGGGGTAAGAAAGAAGGGACACGGCATACAGGCCTACCTGGCGCCACAACCGGTGGACCCACTGGACCCACTCCCCACACGCACGGTTACCTTCAAGCCTACCCCAAAGCATGGCGATGTCCAAGGAGGACTTGGAGTGAATGCTCAGATGCTTCAAAAAAGACATTACCCAAGAGATTAAAGAAGAGATCAAGACATCCAAAGACTCTTTGGCCTAATCCCTTGCAGACTTTACTTCCCAACTCGGAGGGATAGAATCCAGGGTCAATGACCTGGAAAACACAGCATGTGAACAATCCCATAAAAACGAGGCCCTAGCAGAAAGGGTGAAGATCATTGAGGAACAGTTAGAAGACATATGGGCAAAGCAGGTCGACCTGGAAAACAGGTTGAGACAGAATAATGTACACCTTCGAGGGGTTCCCCATCAGATCCCCGATCAAGGTCTAACTAAATATGTGGAGACACTGTTCAGATCCCTTCTTGACCTCTCGCCAAATGAAGAACTACAACTAGATAGAACCCACCGAGTATACTCTTCTGCCCAACATAAAAGGAACCTGGTACCAGACGTGCTCACTCGAGTACACTTTTTTCGCCAGAAAGAAGCGATTATGACGGCAGCCAGGAATTCGGATTCTATACAATTTCAAGGCACGAAGGTTCAACTTTTCCAGGACTTGGCCCCCTACACTTTAGCATGCAGACGGCGCCTACAGAAGGTAACCTCCAGGCTGAGATCCCAGAAAGTATGCTATTGCTGGGGATTCCCCTCTAAACTGATCTTAGACTTCCAAAACCAACACTACACAATTTCCTCTGAAGAAGAAGCAAGCTCCCTGATGTCGGAGGCGCCGGATAATGGTGAGCTGAATCCACATGCTCAGAATATAGAGGGGCCTACTTCACACCACCTGACAAAAACCGGACGAGGGAAAATCCGACGGTGACACCAATCCATGACGAATTTGCGCCACGGACCTGGCCTAGAGAAAACAACCACTATCCCTGAGGAGACAGCTGCCCTGGAACCGAGAGAGCAGGAAGACTGGGCAGCCACCTGACCTCACTGCAATGAATTTAAAGTCCTGTTCTGGGAGGACACGGTCACCCCGAGGATCTCTACTGCACCACTGATGCCTCTTGGTCAAAATAGATCCCATGTGGCCAACTGAGGTTCTTGGACCTCTGAAGATGTCTTTTTCCTTCCTCCCTGCGGACACACTCAGGGGCACCCTATCTTCAACCTCAGGCTGAGAGACCGAGGAGAAACTGGATGATCCAAACACGAATTTGTAAGTTACACAGCTCCCTACTGTCACGGTATGCTTGGCTTAGCTGTACTTAGGGGCACTGGAAATTTCCACATGATAATCGGCTTGGGCGCCTCAGTGGATGGCGCCTGACTTACTCCACACTTGGTTAAAGTTAACTCTGGGTGTGGGAATAGTACATTCCAAGATGGAAGCTTGGTTATTTTTTTGTCTGTTTTCACTTTGATTATCTTTTTGAGTTTAATCTGAAGCCTTTAAGTTGGCGTTACTACCTCTCTCACCACGGACCTAATACAAGTTACACTGCAGTGAACTTCCTGACCAGATGCCTTGCCATTGGCCCTCCTGGGGGAACATATGTGAAGCGAACCCCCATGCGACTGGAATATGGCAACCACGAGTTATAGATGTATTTCCCTTAATGTGCAGTGCCTGAACTCCCCCTTTAAACGGAAAGCACTCTTCCATAGATTAGGCTCCTTGGACGCATCATTTCTATTCCTTCAGGAGACTCATTTAGGGCCGACAGATGAATTCCGCCTTAACAACAAGCTTTACCCCACTTAGTTCTTTGCCTCAAGTTGCCTGAAGAAACGAGGGGTTGCCATCCTGGTGCGCAGGGGGATTACCCTTAAAACTGTAGGGGTGGTACACGACGAGGAAGGGAGGTTTCTGTTGGTTAATGCCATGCTGAAAGGTCGCAAAATCACACTGGTCTCTATATATGCCCCCAACAATAGACAAGATCTGTTTTTTATGAAATGTTCGAAAAAACTATTCGAACATGCAGAGGGGGAAGTGATCATGGGCGGGGACTTTAATGCACTGGTTATCCCTTTAGTTGACATGACGCTCCCACCCACACTAAATGACAGGAATAATATCAGAGCCCTTACCTCCCTGTTTAAAGAACACTCCCTGATTGAAGTGTGGCGATACTGTCATCAAGATGAGAGGGACTATACCTACTTTTCAGCTTTTCATGGGGGTTTTTCCAGACTGTATATGTTTTTTACATCAGACTCTCTCATCCATGAGGTGGAGGAAATAGATATACTCCCTGAGGCACTCGTAGACCTTGCACCAGTTCTATTAACTATAGCTTCCCCCCCGAATTACCCCACACACAAGACCTACCTGGAAGCTAGACAACTTCCTCCTAGAGGACCCGGTGATCTGTGCCCATATTAGAGAATCCATATACCTATACTTCAATGAGAATGGCACTGACAATGTGAACTGGGGCACAGTCTGGGACGCAAGTAAGGTGGTGCTCAGGGGGCACTTCATTGAGCAAGCAGCACAACGAAGAAAGGCTAGGAGATTACTCCAGGAGCAACTAGAGGGAGAAGCCTGTAGACTAGAGGAGACACATAAAAAGAAACCCTTACGACGCTCATTAAGGGACTTGCGTATGGCGAAAAAAGTGCTCGAGGCACACCATATGGGGGAGGCGGCCTACTGCATGATGCGCACAAAACAAAGTCTAATAGACTGCTAGCGGCCAAGCTAGAGAAACAGACACAACAGAATAGGATAGACCACTTCCGGGATAAACAAGACAAGGGCACCAACTCTGAAGAGGGGAAATGCCTTATTGTTGAGGAATTCTTCAGGGAACATGCAGCCCCCATAGAGGGGACTCACAATCCACTAAAGATTTTAAAAACATGACAACCCTACCACGACTGCCACAAGCCCTTCAGGAACCCTTAGAAGATCCAATATCCCCTGAGGAAGTGGAATCAGCTGTAAAATCACTCCCTATTGGCAAGGCTCTGGGCCCAGATGGCTTCACAAATAAGTTTTACAAAACCTTCTGTAAAGACCTCACACCACATCTCACGAACTTTTTAAATGTATGTTGGGAAACAGGAACTGTTACACAGTTCATGGCAGAATCGAACACAACCCTAATCCTGAAGCCAGGGAAGGACCCAGCAGAATGTTCATCTTACCGGCCCATAGCCCTGCTCAATACAGAAGCTAAGCTATATAGCAAGATCATAGCACGGCGATTGGGGAAGATTGTTAGGCAGAAACCTGTGCAGTTCCCTTGGGGAACACTGCAAAAGATTTAAGACTACAGGTATAGCAGTAAACCCACTTGGTAGCAGTCTGTACCACCCAGATTTACCTGGTAGCTGTGGCTGAGCAGTCAGACTTCCCTCAAGAAGAGTTAGGCAGTATGTAAAGTATACACAATATGTACTCAGACACAATAGTACAAGCAAACACTGACAAGAGCTTGGTTTCAAAAGTATATAGTTATTTATTTTAAGAACACATAAGTTGAAAATACTCTAGCAATATATAGTAAAACACTCCGAACACAGTTATATGAAAAACAGCCCCAACCCTTATTCCTTAACTAGACAACTCTTGGTTAACACCACATAAGTCAAACAGAGGTGAGTGCTTAACTTTAGATGACCCTCTAGTAGGTTTAAAGAAGGGAGGGAAAGAGAGCAGAAATAGGATAAACACACCACTCTAAGGTCAAGAACACTTTTAGTAAGTTCAGGGAAGCACAAAGTCACAGGTGAGCAAAAGTCACTAGGCAGGGCCCACTCTTAGAGCAGACAGAGCGAAAATGTGCCCAAGATCACACAGTTATTAGGGATTCAGAGTCTTGCAAAAGAGTTCGGAAAGAGTTTAGAGAGGCTTAGAAAGTTTAGCCAGGGTGTCCCAGGCGGTCCCAGGTTCGAAAGCCGGGGGCTAAAACTACCCCGTACAGTCGGTGGCAAGGGAAGCCAGGCGGAACACGGTACCTTAAACGGGAAGGATCCTCCAGCGGTGGCAGTTGTTCCAGGCAGTGGCAGCAAGGCTCGACGTCGGTCAGAGAAGAAGGAGATCTCGCTGAAGAGCAGAAGAAGGAGGTTGTTGCACTGCCCGGGAAGAAACCAGCCGCAGAGTCCTCCGGTTAAAGGGTTGTACCGACTTTCGCGGTTGTGATAAAAGTGTGGTATTCCGGTTGCCGGGGTGCTTGGCACTGGCAAGGCGGCCACGAGATACCTCGAAGAAGCGGAAAGAAGGTGAAAACTGGTTGTCCCCACCAGTCAAGGGAAGGAGACACTCCGTTAAGAGCTCTCCTCGGTCATTGGGAAAAGTGGTGAGACGGTTCAGCAGGGCTCCACCGGTGGTGTCGTCGTAGCAGGTCGGCTCAGCTCTTCCCTCGTCGGATTCTTAGGTCCTGTGGCGACTTCTAAAGTTCCAGTCCCCAAAGCCCTGCTTTTATGCAGCAAACCCCCATTCACCCAGCCTAGCTGTCACTCAAACATGCTAAGTGGTGAGCCGGCCGGCTCACCACTTGGGCCAATCAGGACGGAGTGCGACTTGAGTTACCAAGGTAACTCAGTCCAGGGTGCCTAAATCCCCCTCCACCCCTCCTAAGTACCCCAGACAGAGTGGCACCACTTTGGAGGGCTTCTGTGGAGAAGCCCGCCAAAAGTGGAACAAAGGGCTCCACTTTGGGTCAGAGTTACAGAGGCGAACGCCAACGCCATTTTAGAATCAAGTTTTGGCAAAAAATCCCAACCGGAGTTATAATAATAAATATATAAACCGGCGGTATGTTCGAGGCTACCGTAAATAAATAAATAAATGTAGTAGCCTAAAACAATGGGAAATCCCATAGGAAAATATTTGCGGTTGAATATAAAGAGTAGTTTCCACTGCCATCAGCCAAAGCTCGATTAGGGGGGACGGAGACGTGCCCCCTCGACTAACAGACCCTGGGGCAATCGAATTGCCCCAGCCAGTACGTCCACAATATGATGGTTTGTACTGGTTCTGTTCAGGATTTAAGACTAGTAAAGTCATTGGTGACTTTACATGCCCTGGGAGACAGTAGTCAGTCCCGGGGTATGGAGTCTATGTTGGGGAGTCCCTAGGACACCCCTGGGTTACTGCACGGAGGGTGCTGTGTAACCCACATCATAAAAACACATGAGGCCCTATGGGGTAAAAGACCCCATAGCCCATTCAACACAAGGTAAACCAAAGAAACACACTTCAAACATGCCCAAGAGTGAGGGTAAAAGAGTCTCACTCTTGGCAGGAGAAAAAAAGAAACCCCAGAAATCCAGCAAAGCTGCTGGGGGACTCACTAGGTAGGGAAATTCAGCCTAAACAGAGAATTCTCCCTAACAAAGATTTTACCCACACTAATAGATAGGGACCAAACCGGTTTTATCCAGGGTCGATCTGCCCATGACAACATCCACAGAGTGATTGGCCTGATAGCCCTGTCCCCATCAGTTCCAGGTCCTCTATCCCTATTATCTTTAAAGGTCCATAGAGCATTTGATAGCATGTCCTGGGAAGACTTGCAATTGGTACTGAGGGGCTTTGGGTTTGGCCCACAATTTTCTAAACTGTACTATCAAACTTCCGAATCCCCTCCACTCGAATACGAGTTAACTCTCGGTGGACACCCCAGATACCCCTCAGCAGGGGAACCAGACAAGGATGTCCCCTATCACCAACGGTATTTGCGCTCGCTATGGAACCACTGGCACAACACATCCACCTCCACCCTGACATCCAGGGGTTTGAGGTAGAAGACCAATGTCACAAAGTTGCACTTTATGCAGATGATGTGCTCTGTTTCCTGAGGGACGCCCAAGCTTCAGTCCCCCTGCTTATGGATCTGCTTGACCAATTTGCGGTGATATCGGGATTCACGATAAACATGACAAAATCGATTGGCCTGAATTTATCTGAAACACCACACGTGTTAAACGCCTTACATAACACCTACTCCCTCAGATGGGAAAGCTCCAAAATTACCTACCTTGGGGTGCACCTGACCCCGACCTATCCAGGCCTACGGAAAGCCAACATGCCCCCTCTACTAAAAGACGCCAAAGAATCTTTACAGAAATGGGCCCTTCAAGAGATATCATGGCTAGGGCAAATAAGCGCAGTCAAAATGTCCTTGCTCCCGAGGCTTCTTTACATGCTGCAGGCGCTCCCAGGGTTCATCCCAGAGCGAGACCTACTAAACCTGCAGAAAGAGATAAGCTGTTTCATTTGGCAGTGGAAAACGCCCAGAATTCAGCGCAAGATCCTCACTCGGGGCAGGCAGCTGGGATGCCTCGGACACCCATCCATAGTAAGATACTCCCGGGCAACCCAAATTGCCCCCATATTGAGCTGGACCAACCCAGCCGACCCCCCCAAGTGGCAGGATATTGAACAACTGTTTTCTGGAGGCCCCTCTCTTATCTTCCCTTCCTCCCACACAAAGCGCCTGCCTCCCAGAAGCCCTTCTTCCCAACCACGAGGGCAACCCTCCGTTCTTGGGATAGACAGTATAAACTAAGGGGAATCTCCCCAGTATTAGGATCCATCTCCCCAAATACACATAACCCGGCCTTTACCCATGGGCTTCAGGTTAACTCCTACTGAAATTGGTCAAGGGAAGGACCCCTGAGACTGCAAGAGCTCTATAATGATAATATCCCACTGACCTTTCTACAATGCAAAGAAAAGTTTAATCTCCCCGAGACCGAGAGGTTTAGATACATACAATTACGGCATTGGACTACCAACCCGACCACCAAGAAAGCTGCCACTAGACCCTCCTCAGGCCTAGAGCTGATGGCTGTGGAAGGCCAACGCTCACATAGAGTAACAAGCTGCTGTTGCTGCCTAGAAAACATCCCAGAAGACGAGACATTCCCGTATATGATGGCATGGTAGAGAGAAGTAGGAATTGAGATACCCCCAGAAGCATGGCAAAGAATCTGGGACAGAGCACATAAGTCCTCTAGATGCACGTCTGTGAAGGAATGTGCACTCAAGATTTGTTACTGTTGGTATTTCTCACCGCAGAGACTACACGCGATAAACCCAGAATATCCGGATACGTGTTGGCATGGCTGCGGGGCGAAGGGAGACCTGGGGCACCTGTGTTGGCACTGCCCGGTCATTCAAACTTACTGGCTAGAGATTAGGTTATAGATCAAAGACATATGTGGAATCCTTCTCCCCATGGACCCATTAGTAATGCTATTAGGCGACTCACCAGATGATGGATCCTACCCCTGCTCTGGCCCTACCGCCCGCCTGTTCACCAGGGGAGTAGGAGGCACAGAAAATCTGGGGGGGACAGGGGACATCTTGGGGACTTTGTTTTATTTATTTATTTATTGTGTTTTAGTCAGAGGTCGAAGTGGGCGGGAGCGGTCGGGAGCGGTGCTCCCATACTTTTTATTTTTAAGTTTCATCGTTCCTATAATTTTATTTTAAAAAGAAACCGTTCTGGAATGGTTTAGTTTTAAAATAAAAGTGTAGGAAGAAGTTGAATCTTGCACTTCAGTGCACTGCACTGCACATTCCCATAAATAGCAGGTGTGTTTGTTTCGGGTTTGGATTGTGTGTGGGAGGGGGGCCAGGTATGGGGTTTGTGGGGAGCGGGGCTGGCCAGCAGAGAACATAGCTCCACTACTTTTTTCGCACCCTTCCACCACTGGTTTTAGTCAAAGAACTCGACTTTTCACAACATTAGAATTAAAATAGCAGTACATATTAAATTACAAATATCACTGTATAAAACAAGAGAAAAGAAGCAAAGAAAACAGAAGAAAATGAAAGGATGCAGCAGCAAAGAACATGTCTTTGTATGTTGCATTTCTGGATTTTTCATCTGACTATGAGCTCATGATAAGAGAGAGGAAATAACAATTACTTCCACGGCCAGATGTGTCGGACCCGGGGGATGCCTACTGGGTGGGGTATATGTGGACCCAGGAGGGTGGCCAGAGGGGCAGCCCGCTATGTGGGCTGCCCCTCTAGCGCCCCTGCGAGGGCCAGGCCAGCCTCGCACAATGAGTCTGGTCCCGCTTATTCCATCTCATGCTGGCTTCAGAGCCTAGCCTTTCTTTGCCTTTGTTATTCTGAATGCAGAGCTAGACTCTGTTCCTTTCTTGTTTAACATTTGCTGCAAAGCCTGATCTATTTGAATCTCTCATATGTTACTAGGACGGCAGAGCTAGTACTCTGCCCTGTTACATTATTCAAAGAGCCCCTGTGGCCTTTCTTTGCCTCTCCCTTGTCTTACTGCTACATGCTTAATACATACCTCCTTGTTTGAACACTCAACATATTCTTCCTAACACAGCAATGGCAGCTGCAGTTTGCCTTAACTTCTATTTGTTCCGTGTTTTGAATTGGCCTCTTATTTCCACTTTTCTGTCTGCTGCAGGGGAAAGGCATTTGCCAGTCACTGCCATGATGGTTCTACCTGGCCATAAGAGGGCAACAGCTAGCCAATATTGGAAGAACATGGGCATATTATGCCAGAGGCTGGCAAATGCCTTCCTAATGCCTACACAAGAGTCACAACTCTTGCCTTTGTTTCTAACAGTATTTCAGTGGATGAAGAAATGCGAGAACACACATTGCTTATAAATGAAGGGGATGATGTCACACGTGGTTAAGACATTTTGATCACGCCAGGAGCTAATTTCCAGCTGCAATTAAGCGATTACCTTTTAGACTTCGGGCTTTAAATAACATTTGTATCACCTGGAAAGCACAGAGGTTGCTCAACAGGGTTCCTGGAGCACGAGGGGTACCCTACTCGTAGGCATGGATTATTGGAGGGTATTCTTGCCCTGGTTTGGAGCCTGCCCCCTACAGCCATGATGGGGGTAGGGGCCTATTACTTTTGGTTCTACGTACCCTTTGAGGTTGGGCAGACATTGCCTCCTGCATTAGCCCACTAAAAGCTCTGCTTTGCAACTTTATCATACATACCTGTCAGGTGGCATGTAACTCAATGCTACTAATGTTATCAGCTTCAGAATTCTGGAATCCTTTGCCATATCAACTCCGGTACAGGCTTGCCACCTGAGACTTACCCATGTCTGAGCCAGCATCTGTCGCCCTGTGGGGAAGACACACACAGAAAGAGCAGGGCACAGTGCCCTTGTGGGTTTTTCACACTTCTTCCTCGGGGTGGGCACAATTCACTCCACAGAGAAAGTGGCACATGCTGGGCAACATCTCCCACTTTGACAATGTCACCCAAAGAGTGAGATTGGCCATTTGAAATACCTCTGTCGACTTATTATTGCATAATCCACACTGATGGGTTTAATAACCTGCTTAACGCGAGATGGCAATTAAGGGCATATGCCAATGCACTCAAGAAGCACAGGACACCCTCTTACAGCGACATGCCATGCTCACTCATTCTGATCACGAATTGCCATTTATCTGGGGTCATGTTAAATGTATTTATTTATTTATTACATGTGTAGCATCACGCAAAACCCCCAAGCATCAAGGCGCAAAGTAAACTGCATGCAGTGGACCACTTCCATTGGCTCACGTTTTTACTTTTCCGCCACAAAATGGAAGATTTGAGCTTAAAAGGCAGGTAAAATCACATTGCTTTTCCACTTTGGAAGAGTGTAAATACCTTGCACAATTAGCGATTGCTGGGGGAATGGACAATGGCTTACTCTGGACTCTGCCTGCTTTTACCAGGTTTCATTTCCAAGCAGATCCCAGAGGAATCCCTTTCCTTATTTCCAGCATGAGAATCCATGCCGGCAGTAAGGCTGCATTTGTCTGGTGGAGCGGGAAATACATGGGGTTCTGGTGTGTCCACCCGGCTCCCGAACTCCACCCAGAAAATGCACGAAAACCTGGCCAATTAGAAAAAGCTAAAGTAATAGTGTTTTCCACCACTTTATCTGAACCAATTGACCTGGAAAATGCTGTGTTGCATTGGAAGCTGAATGCATTCACTCTGCCTATTATCCCACCGGAAGATTAAGCCAGGTGCTGAACACAGGGGTTATATATTCATGTGCACAATCTGCATTTGGAGCATTAACTAACTGAGCTACCTTGCAAATGATATCTCCTTTGGGGCTTTACCGTCTTAACCCCTTAACTACCATGGGTATTTCCCCCCAGTGCCAAGGCCTTTTTTGGTGATTTCAGTATGTCGCCATTCAATCCCTTGTAACTTCTTTGTTACATGAGATATCTCGGACAAAGTTGGACCCTTTTTTCCCACATGGAGGCGGTTGTAATGCCACCCAGGAATCCTAGTTTGCTGTAGGTGATATGATATGGTATTTGTAACGCGCCTATACACAAGGTGGGTGAGAGAGAATAACCAAAAAGGAGAACATTTGTTTTTTTTTCAGAAAATGCCAATAAAATGTTGTACAAAGAAGCCTGTGGTGTTTTCCTTGTAAGAGCTAGGAACAAATTTGCTTGCTGTGCTGGATTCGCCATTTTCCAGGCTTTCAAGAACAGATTTAGTGGAAACCAAAATAACATATTTTGATATGCTAATCAGCCGTTTTGTGAGAGGTAGGCGAGTTTGGTGTTTTTTGCCCAATAAAACATGCATGGACGGAATGGAAGAAAAGGGTAGGAAAGCTGATTGGGAAGCCCGAAAGGCATATATTTCTTGGTGGGTGGCAAGAGGGAAATGTCTGAAAATTGTAGTTTTTCACCAAATTTCAGACTTTGCCGGGGATTGTGGGTAATACATTCTGGGGCGATTTGCGCAAGTCAGACCTCTGTGGATCCCCACAGGTGTCTTCTGTTTGGAAATGCATGGGGTTCACTGTTTTCCTTGGTGGCTTTGACACCCTAGGCCCAAATCTGTATGTTGTCCACATGAGCAAAATCTGCTCTGCCGAAAGGCTTTGGGTTACCAGTGGGTTAGCCTTTTCCCTTTTCGCCCAGGTAGGTGTCCAGACAAAAACAGTACCTCACATGTGTGGATGCATCCCACCTCGGAGAAAATGGAAAAGGCCTGCCCACTGATTTACTACTTACATAGTAAGCAGCCCCTCCCCCCACTTCAAAAACAGATCCCTGCATGACACACCATACACATATTCCTGGGGGGATAAATGATATTACATCCCCCCCACTTAGAATTGTGGGGGCGATTTGTCCCTCCTGTCCCCCCCATGTCCTACGCCCATGCTGATCAATCAACTACTTACGGCGAGCGCACTTTTGGAAGGAAATAGAGGGCCCATATATAGCATACTGGTGGGTAAAGGTATGGTAACTTCTGGGAGTGGACAAATTAACAGCTGCAATAGGTCAGACACCCAAATTCACAAACATATGAGGCCCATTCCTAGATCACGTCGCAGAAAAATAACATATGTTTTTCCAGCCAAGATTGATCAAGTACCTTTGCCAGTCCTGACACACCACTAGAACGGGGAAAGTTACCATCAAATGGGCATCTGGTAATGTGAGAGAGACAGCCCCTCACAGGGCTTCGCGATTAACTGTCTGTAACTTTGGAGGGTTTTTTAATTTTTTTATTTTTATCCTTCCGTTTTGTTCCCCCCTGCTTTCCTTAATTTAGAGTACTACTAGCTCTTAAACACCCTAGCCTATTTCAATAGGATGCTTATGAAACTTTATATACGTGATGAATTATAAAGATGTTAAAATGAAATGTTGATGTTGGATTGAGAAATGAACTGTTGTTATAATTGCAGTGACAAGCTATGAACTCGATCTCCTCGCAAACGCTGCCGAAATCGGTAGAACTGATGAATTGCAAAAGATACCGGCCTAGATTGATGATTCATAGCTTTTGATATTAACTATGTTACCACTTGTAATGACATTTGATGAATTAATGTTTAATCAATATTTAAATAAAAGATTTTGATTTAAAAAAATGAGGTTAGTGGGTCAACTTGGCAATAGTGCTGCCATATTGGATGTTTATGTACTAGCATACAATGAATAGAACGTAGGCCCTGATGTGGGGCTGCGGCTCTCTTTAGCTCAGTCCCAAGACAAATACCCTTTCCATCCCCCAAGAGCGATTCAGAGACCAGAGGCACTTGCACTGCATAGATAAATGCTATTTGTATCCAGCTGCAGAGCTCAAAGGTGCTGGAAATTGAATATTAGATGTGGGGAGGGAAGGTAGGGATGCACCCTTTGAAGCACAAATTCATGAGACCATGGCATAAGATTGTGTGATGCCAACAGGCCAGGCGATGATTTAGAGCTCTACTGACCTAAACCAACAAGTGGTCATCACATTTGAATTACAAGTAGATGCATAACCAAAGAAAATAAATCCCTGAGATTCAAACTCGAGAACGGTGCACTTGTCACGTCATTACTGGGCACCTGGTATCTAATGGAGATAAATGGGTAGCCGTGTCTGGAACATACTGTGATTTGGGATAGGAGGAGCAGAGGTGATGCCAGTAAATTTAGTACAAGGTTGAAGGTGCAATTTGTGCGTGCCAAGACATTTGGTATAATGAGAAGAGCCATTGTCCTATCAAAGCAGAGTTGGCCTCACCAGGCTTAATTTGAATGTGCGTGGGTGGGAGGGCTGCACATCACCTGACGGTCATGATTTATTAGTGTATCATCATACTCCGGTTCCTCTGCCTCTGCGCACCATGGAGACAGGACAAGGTCCCATCCTGGCCGTGCACTGCACACAGTGCATGGGTGTTTCTATGTTTATACTTTCATTTTTACGCCAAAGCCCATCTGCGCCAGTAAAGACTGTCTATGAGATTGATCATGCAAAAGGTGCCCTGACCTGTCTGTCAGTTGCATATTTTGTCTCAACCTATTTTTCAAGGGCACATTTCAGGGCCCACCACCAACAGTCTATGGGTGTGATGCTGCAAGCCAGTAAGCACTGCTGTGTTAGCCCTCCTCACTGTTTAATTGCTAATATATTATATCTTGACTACAAGATCACCTTACACTGCTCAATGCTCCCCATGCCTGCTTGAGGAGCCTATATACGCCAACTGTGCATCAATATGTTCCCTGAAGTTTGTTCCCCTATAACTTCCTATGACTTGTTCAGTTTTGTGCTGTAAATGTAATTTACCTGCAACCTAGAGATTATGACTTGTGCAGCCTTGAGCTGTAAATGTAATTCACCTGCAACCTTGAGATGATGACTTTTACAGTCTTGCGCTGTTAATGTAATTTGCCTGCAAGCTACATGCTATGAATTGTGTAGCCTTACACTGTAAATGTAACTTACCAGCAACCTTCTGATTATGACCTCTGAAGCCTTGCACTGTAAATGTAATGTATCTACAGATTATGACTGTGCAGCGTTGCCCTGTAAATGTAATTGACCTGCAACCTAGAGATTTTGGGCCTCATTACGACCGTTGTGGTAAGGCAACAACGGCACTGATAGTGATACCGGCACTGCTGTTGCCATGCCGCAACATTACGAGTTTGCTCGCGAGTACCGCTCTGGATGCCTGGTTATGAACTAACCGCTGCTACCATCCTCCCCATTCCCATTGAGCCCTATGGGGGCTCAAATGGGAATGGGGACAAACCGGCTCCAGGACCCGCGAAAGGGAAATTACTGGGCCCTCCAAGGTCAGAATGGCCCGGTAATTCCCCTTTTGCGGGATCCTGAGCAGAAAAAGTTTGGGGGTAGCCATGCACTTACTAAGGTCATGGCTACCTCCAACCTCGTAATGAGTCTCTATGATTTTGCAGTCTTGCACTGTAAATGTAATTTGCCTGCAAGCTACAGACTATGAATTGTGTAGACTTACGCTGTAAACGTAATTTACCTGCAACCTTCCGATTATGACGTGTGCAGCCTTGCACTGTAAATATAACACAGCTGCAACCTACCGATTATTACATTTTCAGCCTTGAGCTGCTAATGCAATTTACCCTTAACACCTGACAACATATTGTAACACCATGTCCATTGTAACTAACACCTAGATGCCTCAGGGCTTTGTGCACTGCTATAAATACAAAAATGAATACATGAAAGAAACAAATAAACATTATACCTGTTAGCCAATCATTTTCTACGATTCAATAGTTATGATGTGGCTGACCACGTGCATAGGGGAATGGGCTTAGATAAGGTATGGTTAATCAGTCCAAGGACTACAAAGGGGGTATTATAATTTCATATAGGTGGTAGCCAACGAGGGTTTTGGGATGACTTTGTAAACTATTTATGGTAATGTGCAGTTTTCTGCTAAATAACCTGTAACTTCTTGGGGTGTGGCGTGCTCTGTGTCATTGCGGTTCTATGGGGCCGGCTGAGACCTTTGCATATAATAAACCTTGCAAAGTGATGCAGTGGTTATTTGGCACTTTTGCATGACTGTTATTGTACAGGTTTTGGGTCATGTCTCTCTAAACCATGAGCATCGAATTGTATTCCTATTTGGTTTTAGACCTTCTAGTTTGAACACAATAATAGACCCATATCTGTTTGCAATTTGGATTGGGAGAGAGGATTAACGAACTGGAAGTCATTCTTCTTTGACATAAAAGGGAGCGATGTATTTACATGAGCTACATGTTCTGCTTTGAGGAAGCTGGTGTAGCTACTCCCACCTGATTATAAACCACACCAATATGTATTGCTTAGAATTATAATATATCTTGCATTCAGCATAGTAGCCACAGCACTTGCTAAGTCTCTAACTAGGATCCAATTGAGTGTGTCAATGACTGCCCACTCGACTTACATTCGCTGACAGCAATACTGATAAAGAATATGTGGGAGTAAATCTATTGAATATGCACCTCCAACTATACTGCACTCATTTGTGAACTAATGACAAGTGCATACAGAAAAATACACCATCAGCACTTACGAAGCATAACTGCCAAGTGAGTTGGAGGCTGAATGTCTATGGCTAATGGGGCAGCCATGACTTTTATTTTGGAAATGCTTCACCCAAGAGCACTGTGGGTGAAATTCCTCCTTGCTCCACACTACACAGAGGAAATGCATGAGAATAGGACGCTTATGGGAAGCGCCGTGATGAGAGAACATTGGGAAAACACCAGGATTCTGATCATTCAAGAACATTTCGTAATGCCTGCTGATCATTGCTAATGCCTAAAACCACCCCTCAAAGATGAAATAAAACATTGAAAACTATAAAACATAAACTTTCACAATCGTCTAAGATTAAACAACTCCTTAAATGATACGAATCTTTGCACTAAGCCTTGAGAGTGCCTAAAACAGCTTCTCTATGTTTGAAACCTATTAGACTGGTAGAAAGAGAGCAGCGTCAGACATTATAGTAGCACCGGATGTATTTCCGAATGTTTCGAGAGTGTGCCCAAGCTGTTAAACAGTGCTCAGAGTTTATCTGCTTTGTAAAGGTGTATAATTACCGTATGTGAATGTCATACGTTTTCTGCAATTAAGAGAAATTACCAACAACCACTGTCAAATACTCTTACGATTGCTTAGAATGAATTCCCAAATCAATTAGTGCCTGCCATTTCACGATGGTAGACGTGACTAATGAAATAAACATTGCCCATAGCAGAAGGAATAAAGAGAAATATTTAGGGGCCGATTCATGGAACAAACGTGCGCCAAAAATCTAGGCGCAAGCATGCGCAAGCATGCGCAAGCGGAAAAGAACAGGCGCACACGCACGCGTGCGATTCATGGAAGTCCCTGCGCGTGTTCACCGCGGGATGTGCGCCAAACCCGTGCATGGCGCACGAGTCACAGCAACATCGCGAAAGGCGTGCGCGACGGTGCGCGACACGCACAGTGAAAGCGCACAACCTCAGCGCACACACCAGAAAGTGGGCGGGACATGGGGCGTAACGCACGGAATGGGGAACAACACGCGAAAATAAGGGCGTAACTGGGGATGTACTGCACGGAAGCAGAGGGAACGCCCACACGCACTCGAACCACAAGTATTCATGGAATGGAATAGGGCAAACCCACGCACAGCCAAAGCCACGCACAAGCTGAAACACGGCCGCCACACGAAGGCAGGCGGTAGAGTCCCAGCGCATCAAAAAAGTGGCACCGCGGGAAGTTAAATACGCGATTGAGCGGGGTACGTGTATTCCGGGGTTGCGCGGGAAGTTACACACGCGATTGAGCGGGGTACGTGTATTTTGGGGTGCGCGGGAAGTTCCACACGCGATTTGGCCGGGTATGTGGATTTCAGGGGTGCGCGGGAAGTTCCACACGCGATTTTGCCGGGTACGTGGATTTCAGGGGTGCGTGGGAAGTTCCACACGCGATTGAGCGGGGTACGTGTATTGGGTGCGCGGGAAGTTACACACGCGATTGAGCGAGGTACGTGTATTCCGGGGGTGCGCGGGAAGTTACACACGCGATTGAGCGGGGTACGTGTATTTCGGGGGTGCGCGGGAAGTCAAATATGCGATTGAGCGAGGTACGTGTATTCCGGGGGTGCGCGGGAAGTT
Source organism: Ambystoma mexicanum (assembly GCF_040938575.1). Lineage (NCBI taxonomy): Eukaryota > Metazoa > Chordata > Amphibia > Caudata > Ambystomatidae > Ambystoma > Ambystoma mexicanum. Next base: position 1,369,356,708 of record NC_090931.1, read on the forward strand.
ACACACGCGAATGAGCGGGGTACGTGTATTTCGGGGGTGCGCGGGAAGTTACACACGCGATTTGGCCGGGTACGTGGATTTCAGGGGTGCGCGGGAAGTTCCACACGCGATTTGGCCGGGTACGTGGATTTCAGGGGTGCGCGGGAAGTTCCACACGCGATTGAGCGGGGTACGTGTATTGGGTGCGCGGGAAGTTACACACGCGATTGAGCGAGGTACGTGTATTCCGGGGGTGCGCGGGAATTTACACACGCGATTGAGCGGGGTTCGGGGGTGCGCGGGAAGTCAAATATGCGATTGAGCGAGGTACGTGTATTCCGGGGGTGCGCGTGAAGTTACACACGCGAATGAGCGGGGTACGTGTATTTCGGGGGTGCGCGGGAAGTTCCACACGCGATTTGGCCAGGTACGTGGATTTCAGGGGTGCGCGGGAAGTTCCACACGCGATTTGGCCGGGTACGTGGATTTCAGGGGTGCGCGGGAAGTTCCACACGCGATTGAGCGGGGTACGTGTATTCCGGGGGTGCGCGGGAAGTTCCACACGCGATTGAGCGGGGTATGTGTATTACAGGGGTGTGCGGGGAGCAGCACACGTGAATTGCACGTGTGGGTCCTCCCAGGTGTACCCTCTACACCCTCCACGACCCCTGCAAGTGGCTCACACCACAGGGGCCTACCCAGCACATGTCCTGCAGGCACCCCATCCACCATGGCCATGCCCACCAGCCAACCCACATATCAACTAGCACTACTGCCCACCAACGCATGTCCCCCTGCACCCCGTGCCACCAGGGGCAGCCTCCACCAGGCCCCCACCCATGTCTCCCACCACCCCCACCCCCCAGCACTGTGGGGCACCTGCCACCAGGCCCCCACCCATGTCTCCCAGCACCCCCACCCCCCCAGTCACCAGGGGCAGCCTCCACAAGGCCCCCACCCATGTCCAACTCATGTCTCCCACTACCCCCACCCCCCAGCACTGTGGGGCACCTGCCAGCAGGCCCCCACCCATGTCCAACTCATGTCTCCCACCACCCCCACCCCCCAGCACTGTGGGGCACCTGCCAGCAGGCCCCCACCCATGTCTCCCACCACCCCACGCCCCCAGTCACCAGGGGCACCCTCCACCAGGCCCCCACCCATGTCCAACTCATGTCTCCCACCACCCCCACCCCCCAGCCACCAGGGGCAGCCTCCACCAGGCCCCCACCCATGTCTCCCACCACCCCCACCCCCCAGCAGTGCAGGGGCAGCCTCCACCAGGCCCCCACCCATGTCTCCCACCACCCCCACCCCCCAGCCACCAGGGGCACCCTCCACCAGGCCCCCACCCATGTCTCCCAGCACCCCCACCCCCCCAGTCACCAGGGGCAGCCTCCACAAGGCCCCCACCCATGTCCAACTCATGTCTCCCACCACCCCCACCCCCCAGCACTGTGGGGCACCTGCCAGCAGGCCCCCACCCATGTCTCCCACCACCCCCACGCCCCCAGTCACCAGGGGCACCCTCCACCAGGCCCCCACCCATGTCTCCCAGCACCCCCACCCCCCCAGTCACCAGGGGCAGCCTCCACAAGGCCCCCACCCATGTCCAACTCATGTCTCCCACCACCCCCACCCCCCAGCACTGTGGGGCACCTGCCAGCAGGCCCCCACCCATGTCTCCCACCACCCCCACGCCCCCAGTCACCAGGGGCACCCTCCACCAGGCCCCCACCCATGTCTCCCAGCACCCCCACCCCCCCAGTCACCAGGGGCAGCCTCCACAAGGCCCCCACCCATGTCCAACTCATGTCTCCCACCACCCCCACCCCCCAGCACTGTGGGGCACCTGCCAGCAGGCCCCCACCCATGTCCAACTCATGTCCCCCACCACCCCCACCCCCCAGCACTGTGGGGCACCTGCCAGCAGGCCCCCACCCATGTCCAACTCATGTCTCCCACCACCCCCACCCCCCAGCACTGTGGGGCACCTGCCAGCAGGCCCCCACCCATGTCCAACTCATGTCTCCCACCACCCCCACCCCCCAGCACTGTGGGGCACCTGCCAGCAGGCCCCCACCCATGTCCAACTCATGTCTCCCACCACCCCCACCCCCCAGCACTGTGGGGCACCTGCCAGCAGGCCCCCACCCATGTCCAACTCATGTCTCCCACCACCCCCACCCCCCAGCCACCAGGGGCACCCTCCACCAGGCCCCCACCCATGTCTCCCAGCACCCCCAGCCCCCCAGTCACCAGGGGCAGCCTCCACAAGGCCCCCACCCATGTCCAACTCATGTCTCCCACTACCCCCACCCCCCAGCACTGTGGGGCACCTGCCAGCAGGCCCCCACCCATGTCTCCGACCACCCCCACGCCCCCAGTCACCAGGGGCACCCTCCACCAGGCCCCCACCCATGTCTCCCAGCACCCCCACCCCCCCAGTCAGCAGGGGCAGCCTCCACAAGGCCCCCACCCATGTCCAACTCATGTCTCCCACCACCCCCACCCCCCAGCACTGTGGGGCACCTGCCAGCAGGCCCCCACCCATGTCCAACTCATGTCTCCCACCACCCCCACCCCCCAGCACTGTGGGGCACCTGCCAGCAGGCCCCCACCCATGTCCAACTCATGTCTCCCACCACCCCCACCCCCCAGCACTGTGGGGCACCTGCCAGCAGGCCCCCACCCATGTCCAACTCATGTCTCCCACCACACCCACCCCCCAGCACTGTGGGGCAGCTGCCAGCAGGCCCCCACCCATGTCCAACTCATTTCTCCCACCACCCCCACCCCCCAGCACTGTGGGGCACCTGCCAGCAGGCCCCCACCCATGTCTCCCAGCACCCCCACCCCCCCAGTCACCAGGGGCAGCATCCACAAGGCCCCCACCCATGTCCAACTCATGTCTCCCACCACCCCCACCCCCCAGCACTGTGGGGCACCTGCCAGCAGGCCCCCACCCATGTCTCCCACCACCCCCACGCCCCCAGTCACCAGGGGCACCCTCCACCAGGCCCCCACCCATGTCTCCCAGCACCCCCACCCCCCCAGTCACCAGGGGCAGCCTCCACAAGGCCCCCACCCATGTCCAACTCATGTCTCCCACCACCCCCACCCGCCAGCACTGTGGGGCACCTGCCAGCAGGCCCCCACCCATGTCCAACTCATGTCCCCCACCACCCCCACCCCCCAGCACTGTGGGGCACCTGCCAGCAGGCCCCCACCCATGTCCAACTCATGTCTCCCACCACCCCCACCCCCCAGCACTGTGGGGCACCTGCCAGCAGGCCCCCACCCATGTCCAACTCATGTCTCCCACCACCCCCACCCCCCAGCACTGTGGGGCACCTGCCAGCAGGCCCCCACCCATATCCAACTCATGTCTCCCACCACCCCCACCCCCCAGCACTGTGGGGCACCTGCCAGCAGGCCCCCACCCATGTCCAACTCATGTCTCCCACCACCCCTACCCCCCAGCCACCAGGGGCACCCTCCACCAGGCCCCCACCCATGTCTCCCAGCACCCCCAGCCCCCCAGTCACCAGGGGCAGCCTCCACAAGGCCCCCACCCATGTCCAACTCATGTCTCCCACCACCCCCACCCCCCAGCACTGTGGGGCACCTGCCAGCAGGCCCCCACCCATGTCTCCGACCACCCCCACGCCCCCAGTCACCAGGGGCACCCTCCACCAGGCCCCCACCCATGTCTCCCAGCACCCCCACCCCCCCAGTCACCAGGGGCAGCCTCCACAAGGCCCCCACCCATGTCCAACTCATGTCTCCCACCACCCCCACCCCCCAGCACTGTGGGGCACCTGCCAGCAGGCCCCCACCCATGTCCAACTCATGTCTCCCACCACCCCCACCCCCCAGCACTGTGGGGCACCTGCCAGCAGGCCCCCACCCATGTCCAACTCATGTCTCCCACCACCCCCACCCCCCAGCACTGTGGGGCACCTGCCAGCAGGCCCCCACCCATGTCCAACTCATGTCTCCCACCACCCCCACCCCCCAGCACTGTGGGGCAGCTGCCAGCAGGCCCCCACCCATGTCCAACTCATTTCTCCCACCACCCCCACCCCCCAGCACTGTGGGGCACCTGCCAGCAGGCCCCCACCCATGTCTCCCAGCACCCCCACCCCCCCAGTCACCAGGGGCAGCCTCCACAAGGCCCCCACCCATGTCCAACTCATGTCTCCCACCACCCCCACCCCCCAGCACTGTGGGGCACCTGCCAGCAGGCCCCCACCCATGTCTCCCACCACCCCCACGCCCCCAGTCACCAGGGGCACCCTCCACCAGGCCCCCACCCATGTCTCCCAGCACCCCCACCCACCCAGTCACCAGGGGCAGCCTCCACAAGGCCCCCACCCATGTCCAACTCATGTCTCCCACCACCCCCACCCCCCAGCACTGTGGGGCACCTGCCAGCAGGCCCCCACCCATGTCTCCCACCACCCCCACGCCCCCAGTCACCAGGGGCACCCTCCACCAAGCCCCCACCCATGTCTCCCAGCACCCCCACCCCCCCAGTCACCAGGGGCATCCTCCACAAGGCCCCCAACCATGTCCAACTCATGTCTCCCACCACCCCCACCCCCCAGCACTGTGGGGCACCTGCCAGCAGGCCCCCACCCATGTCCAACTCATGTCCCCCACCACCCCCACCCCCCAGCACTGTGGGGCACCTGCCAGCAGGCCCCCACCCATGTCCAACTCATGTCTCCCACCACCCCCACCCCCCAGCACTGTGGGGCACCTGCCAGCAGGCCCCCACCCATGTCCAACTCATGTCTCCCACCACCCCCACCCCCCAGCACTGTGGGGCACCTGCCAGCAGGCCCCCACCCATGTCCAACTCATGTCTCCCACCAACCCCACCCCCCAGCACTGTGGGGCACCTGCCAGCAGGCCCCCACCCATGTCCAACTCATGTCTCCCACCACCCCCACCCCCCAGCACTGTGGGGCAGCTGCCAGCAGGCCCCCACCCATGTCCAACTCATTTCTCCCACCACCCCCACCCCCCAGCACTGTGGGGCACCTGCCAGCAGGACCCCACCCATGTCTCCCAGCACCCCCACCCCCCCAGTCACCAGGGGCAGCCTCCACAAGGCCCCCACCCATGTCCAACTCATGTCTCCCACCACCCCCACCCCCCAGCACTGTGGGGCACCTGCCAGCAGGCCCCCACCCATGTCTCCGACCACCCCCACGCCCCCAGTCACCAGGGGCACCCTCCACCAGGCCCCCACCCATGTCTCCTAGCACCCCCACCCCCCCAGTCACCAGGGGCAGCCTCCACAAGGCCCCCACCCATGTCCAACTCATGTCTCCCACCACCCCCACCACCCAGCCACCAGGGGCACCCTCCACCAGGCCCCCACCCATGTCTCCCAGCACCCCCAGCCCCCAAGTCACCAGGGGCAGCCTCCACAAGGCCCCCACCCATGTCCAACTCATGTCTCCCACCACCCCCACCCCCCAGCACTGTGGGGCACCTGCCAGCAGGCCCCCACCCATGTCTCCGACCACCCCCACGCCCCCAGTCACCAGGGGCACCCTCCACCAGGCCCCCACCCATGTCTCCCAGCACCCCCACCCCCCCAGTCACCAGGGGCAGCCTCCACAAGGCCCCCACCCATGTCCAACTCATGTCTCCCACCACCCCCACCCCCCAGCACTGTGGGGCACCTGCCAGCAGGCCCCCACCCATGTCCAACTCATGTCTCCCACCACCCCCACCCCCCAGCACTGTGGGGCACCTGCCAGCAGGCCCCCACCCATGTCCAACTCATGTCTCCCACCACCCCCACCCCCCAGCACTGTGGGGCAGCTGCCAGCAGGCCCCCACCCATGTCCAACTCATTTCTCCCACCACCCCCACCCCCCAGCACTGTGGGGCACCTGCCAGCAGGCCCCCACCCATGTCTCCCAGCACCCCCACCCCCCCAGTCACCAGGGGCAGCCTCCACAAGGCCCCCACCCATGTCCAACTCATGTCTCCCACCACCCCCACCCCCGAGCACTGTGGGGCACCTGCCAGCAGGCCCCCACCCATGTCTCCCACCACCCCCACGCCCCCAGTCACCAGGGGCACCCTCCACCAGGCCCCCACCCATGTCTCCCAGCACCCCCACCCACCCAGTCACCAGGGGCAGCCTCCACAAGGCCCCCACCCATGTCCAACTCATGTCTCCCACCACCCCCACCCCCCAGCACTGTGGGGCACCTGCCAGCAGGCCCCCACCCATGTCTCCCACCACCCCCACGCCCCCAGTCACCAGGGGCACCCTCCACCAGGCCCACACCCATGTCTCCCAGCACCCCCACCCCCCCAGTCACCAGGGGCATCCTCCACAAGGCCCCCACCCATGTCCAACTCATGTCTCCCACCACCCCCACCCCCCAGCACTGTGGGGCACCTGCCAGCAGGCCCCCACCCATGTCCAACTCATGTCCCCCACCACCCCCACCCCCCAGCACTGTGGGGCACCTGCCAGCAGGCCCCCACCCATGTCCAACTCATGTCTCCCACCACCCCCGCCCCCCAGCACTGTGGGGCACCTGCCAGCAGGCCCCCACCCATGTCCAACTCATGTCTCCCACCACCCCCACCCCCCAGCACTGTGGGGCACCTGCCAGCAGGCCCCCACCCATGTCCAACTCATGTCTCCCACCACCCCCACCCCCCAGCACTGTGGGGCACCTGCCAGCAGGCCCCCACCCATGTCCAACTCATGTCTCCCACCACCCCCACCCCCCAGCACTGTGGGGCAGCTGCCAGCAGGCCCCCACCCATGTCCAACTCATTTCTCCACCACCCCCACCCCCCAGCACTGTGGGGCACCTGCCAGCAGGCCCCCACCCATGTCTCCCAGCACCCCCACCCCCCCAGTCACCAGGGGCAGCCTCCACAAGGCCCCCACCCATGTCCAACCCATGTCTCCCACCACCCCCACCCCCCAGCACTGTGGGGCACCTGCCAGCAGGCCCCCACCCATGTCTCCGACCACCCCCACGCCCCCAGTCACCAGGGGCACCCTCCACCAGGCCCCCACCCATGTCTCCTAGCACCCCCACCCCCCCAGTCACCAGGGGCAGCCTCCACAAGGCCCCCACCCATGTCCAACTCATGTCTCCCACCACCCCCACCCCCCAGCACTGTGGGGCACCTGCCAGCAGGCCCCCACCCATGTCCAACTCATGTCTCCCACCACCCCCACCCCCCAGCACTGTGGGGCACCTGCCAGCAGGCCCCCACCCATGTCCAACTCATGTCTCCCACCACCCCCACCCCCCAGCACTGTGGGGCACCTGCCAGCAGGCCCCCACCCATGTCCAACTCATGTCTCCCACCACCCCCACCCCCCAGCACTGTGGGGCAGCTGCCAGCAGGCCCCCACCCATGTCCAATTCATTTCTCCCACCACCCCCACCCCCCAGCACTGTGGGGCACCTGCCAGCAGGCCCCCACCCATGTCTCCCAGCACCCCCACCCCCCCAGTCACCAGGGGCAGCCTCCACAAGGCCCCCACCCATGTCCAACTCATGTCTCCCACCACCCCCACCCCCCAGCACTGTGGGGCACCTGCCAGCAGGCCCCCACCCATGTCTCCCACCACCCCCACGCCCCCAGTCACCAGGGGCACCCTCCACCAGGCCCCCACCCATGTCTCCCAGCACCCCCACCCCCCCAGTCACCAGGGGCAGCCTCCACAAGGCCCCCACCCATGTCCAACTCATGTCTCCCACCACCCCCACCCCCCAGCACTGTGGGGCACCTGCCAGCAGGCCCCGACCCATGTCTCCCACCACCCCCACGCCCCCAGTCACCAGGGGCACCCTCCACCAGGCCCCCACCCATGTCTCCCAGCACCCCCACCCCCCCAGTCACCAGGGGCAGCCTCCACAAGGCCCCCACCCATGTCCAACTCATGTCTCCCACCACCCCCACCCCCCAGCACTGTGGGGCACCTGCCAGTAGGCCCCCACCCATGTCCAACTCATGTCCCCCACCACCCCCACCCCCCAGCACTGTGGGGCACCTGCCAGCAGGCCCCCACCCATGTCCAACTCATGTCTCCCACCACCCCCACCCCACAGCACTGTGGGGCACCTGCCAGCAGGCCCCCACCCATGTCCAACTCATGTCTCCCACCACCCCCACCCCCCAGCACTGTGGGGCACCTGCCAGCAGGCCCCCACCCATGTCCAACTCATGTCTCCCACCACCCCCACCCCCCAGCACTGTGGGGCACCTGCCAGCAGGCCCCCACCCATGTCCAACTCATGTCTCCCACCACCCCCACCCCCCAGCACTGTGGGGCAGCTGCCAGCAGGCCCCCACCCATGTCCAACTCATTTCTCCCACCACCCCCACCCCCCAGCACTGTGGGGCACCTGCCAGCAGGCCCCCACCCATGTCTCCCACCACCCCCACGCCCCCAGTCACCAGGGGCACCCTCCACCAGGCCCCCACCCATGTCTCCCAGCACCCCCACCCCCCCAGTCACCAGGGGCAGCCTCCACAAGGCCCCCACCCATGTCCAACTCATGTCTCCCACCACCCCCACCCCCAGCACTGTGGGGCACCTGCCAGCAGGCCCCCACCCATGTCTCCCACCACCCCCACGCCCCCAGTCACCAGGGGCACCCTCCACCAGGCCCCCACCCATGTCTCCCAGCACCCCCATCCCCCCAGTCACCAGGGGCAGCCTCCACAAGGCCCCCACCCATGTCCAACTCATGTCTCCCACCACCCCCACCCCCCAGCACTGTGGGGCACCTGCCAGCAGGCCCCCACCCATGTCTCCCACCACCCCCACGCCCCCAGTCACCAGGGTCACCCTCCACCAGGCCCCCACCCATGTCTCCCAGCACGCCCACCCCCCCAGTCACCAGGGGCAGCCTCCACAAGGCCCCCACCCATGTCCAACTCATGTCTCCCACCACCCCCACCCCCCAGCACTGTGGGGCACCTGCCAGCAGGCCCCCACCCATGTCCAACTCATGTCCCCCACCACCCCCACCCCCCAGCACTGTGGGGCACCTGCCAGCAGGCCCCCACCCATGTCCAACTCATGTCTCCCACCACCCCCACCCCCCAGCACTGTGGGGCACCTGCCAGCAGGCCCCCACCCATGTCCAACTCATGTCTCCCACCACCCCCACCCCCCAGCACTGTGGGGCACCTGCCAGCAGGCCCCCACCCATGTCCAACTCATGTCTCCCACCACCCCCACCCCCCAGCACTGTGGGGCACCTGCCAGCAGGCCCCCACCCATGTCCAACTCATGTCTCCCACCACCCCCACCCCCCAGCCACCAGGGGCACCCTCCACCAGGCCCCCACCCATGTCTCCCAGCACCCCCAGCCCCCCAGTCACCAGGGGCAGCCTCCACAAGGCCCCCACCCATGTCCAACTCATGTCTCCCACCACCCCCACCCCCCAGCACTGTGGGGCACCTGCCAGCAGGCCCCCACCCATGTCTCCGACCACCCCCACGCCCCCAGTCACCCGGGGCACCCTCCACCAGGCCCCCACCCATGTCTCCCAGCACCCCCACCCCCCCAGTCACCAGGGGCAGCCTCCACAAGGCCCCCACCCATGTCCAACTCATGTCTCCCACCACCCCCACCCCCTAGCACTGTGGGGCACCTGCCAGCAGGCCCCCACCCATGTCCAACTCATGTCTCCCACCACCCCCACCCCCCAGCACTGTGGGGCACCTGCCAGCAGGCCCCCACCCATGTCCAACTCATGTCTCCCACCACCCCCACCCCCCAGCACTGTGGGGCACCTGCCAGCAGGCCCCCACCCATGTCCAACTCATGTCTCCCACCACCCCCACCCCCCAGCACTGTGGGGCAGCTGCCAGCAGGCCCCCACCCATGTCCAACTCATGTCTCCCACCACCCCCACCCCCCAGCACTGTGGGGCACCTGCCAGCAGGCCCCCACCCATGTCTCCCAGCACCCCCACCCCCCCAGTCACCAGGGGCAGCCTCCACAAGGCCCCCACCCATGTCCAACTCATGTCTCCCACCACCCCCACCCCCCAGCACTGTGGGGCACCTGCCAGCAGGCCCCCACCCATGTCCAACTCATGTCTCCCACCACCCCCACCCCCCAGCACTGTGGGGCACCTGCCAGCAGGCCCCCACCCATGTCTCCCACCACCCCCACGCCCCCAGTCACCAGGGGCACCCTCCACCAGGCCCCCACCCATGTCGACCACCACCCCCACCCCCCCAGTCACCAGGGGCAGCCTCCACACCCAACATGTCATCACAATCCAGATCCCTGGTCTCTATGGTCAGCCCCCAAATGCAAAACACCCACCCGAGTATTGCATCCACCCACTCATAATTTGCAATTACATCACAGAACACCAATTGCAAGTTCCAAAACAAACACCTGTCCCTCACATACACCCAATGGGTGTCAGTGAATCTCAAAACACATAACATGAAATGCATGAAAACAATGAGATACCACACATTGAAGTTCAACAAAAAAATAATGTATTAAAGGAAACATGAATAGAATCAAAAATGAAGAAACAGAAATGTGAATGTAAACAAATGAAAAGAAGCATGTCCGTGCAAAAATTTAAAAAAAAAGAATATTGAAATCCAAAGTAATGTTGTACAAAGTCAATGTCCACAAAAAAAATCCAATGGGAAATAAAAATATAAGCCATTGATCCATGGAGAATGTTAAAAAAGAAAGTATGTACAAGTCTACAACTATGTACAATGCAAGAAGCCAGGGTCCATTATCCCAACAAAATAAAGGAAACCTATCTAACTACACTAACTAATAAAAAAAAACTATATACAAAAATGTGGCCAATGTCCAAAAGGTCCAAATGAAACAAAAACAAAAATGAAACCTAACACTACCTACATAACTATGTACAAGGGCAGCGGGCTAGTTCCACGGCTCACTTCTGGATGTGCCGGGCCAGGGCATCATCAAACTCCTCCTCAATGTCCCGGAGGCGGTCCTCCTCCATGGCCCCGAGGGTCCGCAGGGCCGTCGACGTGTCCACCTCCAAACCCCTGCGGATTGCCTCGAGGCACTCGGCCCGCCTCAGGGTGCTCTGCATGGAGTTCTCCGCCCTGACCATTGAGAGCCGTGCCTCTTCCGCCCGCTGCCGCTCCGCATCTATGGCGTGGCCCAACAGCTGCCACACGGAAGCCACTTTTTGTCCTGGGTCCTCCTGCCCTCCGGCCGATGCCTGCCCCTCCGATGTCGAAGGCCCCGAGCCTTCATGGCTTCCACCATGGTGTTAGGGAGAATTCTCTGTTTAGGCTGAATTTCCTAACCTAGTGAGTCCCCCAGCAGCTTTGCTGGATTTCTGGAGTTTGTTTTTTCCATCCTGCCAAGAGTGTGACCCTTTTCTCTCACTCTTGGACATGTATGTGTGTAATTCCTTTGAATGTCAATGTGTTCGATGGGCTATGGGGTCTTTTACTCCATAGGGTCTCATATGTTTTTCTATGTGTGTCACACTGCACCCTACGTGTCGTGACACGGGGGCGCCCTAGCAGGTTCCCCCACCATAGACTCCATACCCGGGGACTGACTACTGTCTCCCCGGGCATGTAAAGTCACCATTGGCTTTACTAGACCTAAATTTGCTAACAGAACTAGTACCAACCATCTTATTGTGGACGTACTGGTAGGAGTAATTCGATTACTCCTGGATCTGTTACTCGAGGGGGCACTGTCCCGTCCCCCCTCGTCGAGTTTTGGCTGGTGGCAGTGGAAACTACTCGTTATGTTCGACCCCGAGCATAACCCTATGGGATTTATCCCATTGTTGAAGATTGATACTTTTCTTGTTAATCTCCAACGTACCACCGATCTACCTATCTTAAATAAGTTTATCGAGTGGTATTTTCTGCCAGAACTCGGTTTGTAAAATGGCGTCTGTGTTCGTCTCTGTGACTCCTAAACCAAAGGTTGAGCCCTTTGTTCCACTTTTGGCGGGCCTCTGGACAGAGACCCTCCAAAGTGGTGCCATTCTGTCTGGGTTACCTCAGGGGTGTGGGAGGGGGTTTAGACACCCTGGACCGAGTTGCCTTGCCAACTCAGGTCGCACTCTGGAGTGATTGGCCCAGGTGGTGAGCGTTCCCGCTCACCACTTAGCATGTGTTGATTGACAGCTAGGCTGAATGAATGGGGGGCGTCTGCATAAAAGCAGGGCTTTTGGGACTGGATCTTCAGAAGTCGCCACAGGACCTAAAGAATCCGACGAGGGTAACGCTGAGCCGACCTGCACGCCGACACCTCCGGTGGAGCCCTGCAGAATCATCTCACAATCTCCCGACGACAGAGGAGATCTCCCTGCCGGAGAGTCTCTTCCCCTGGCTGGTGGGAACAACCAGTCGTCTTCCTCTTTGTGCTTTTTGTTCGCCCAGGACGCAGTGGTCGAATTGCCCGTGCAGAGCACCCGGCAACCGGATAGCCACTACCCCTGTACCGCGACCGAAAGGTGGTGCCTTGTGACGGAGCACTCCGCGGCTGGTTTCTTCCCTGGTGGTGCACCGGACATCTTCTCTTCGACGACGAGATCATCTCTACTCTTGGCCAAGACCATCGTGCATCCACCACCAGGAACAACTGCCCCCGCCGGAGCTGCCCTCCACAAACAAGGTACCGTAACCGCCTGGCTTCCCTTTTCGATCGGTTCGAGTGAGGTATCTGATTCCTCTCCGTTCCGTTGGGTTGCCTCCAAGCATATTCACTCTTTTTCTGAACTGGTTCCACCTGTCGCTAACATTGTGCTAAAAAGACTTGAGCGCGTCTTCACTAGAGACTTTCCAGGACATCGTGCCTTGCCTCTCATCGAGTGGGCCTGGCCACTGAACTTTTACGATCTAATTGTGATTATTGCATTCCTGCCTTGCATTTTTCCCGCTTCAGTACGAATCGTGTTGACTTCATTATCTGCTTATCTCTTTTCTCCCTTTTCATACGAGTATATTCGAGTGTCATCTAGGTTGGGGTATACACCTCTGTCTGCAAATAAGTGGTGCCGTAAAAACCTAGAGTTGTCGATATTGTGTGTCAGGAGATCGAGCTTTATTCCATTCCGCAGAGTAATTGCATTTTGATTTGTTTGCCGTGATTTGCCTTAGTATTTTTCGTAGACGTTCTGTTATAAATAAATAACTTACTATCTCTATACTAAGCCTTGTTGCGTGTTTACTTGTTTTGCTGTGAAGGATTGCCCTATCTTGTATACTCCCTATACTGACCAACTTTTCTTGAGAGAAGTCTGACTGCTCAGCCACAGCTACCAATTGAATCTGTGTGGTACAGACTGCTACCAAGTGGGTTAATCGCAACACCTGTAGTCCTAAATCTTTTGCAGTGGTCCCAGAGGGAACTGCACAGGTTTCCGCCTAACACTGGTGTACAGCGGTGGGATTAGTATCGAGTATACAGTTTAGAGTGCTTTTCGACGCTGTAGGACAACTAACCACAAAACTTTACGAAAGCAACTTTCAAAAAACATGTCTACGATGGAAATTTACAGCCAAGAGTCTTTGTCGGATAAAAATGCTGAGAGTCTGCGAGCTCTCTGTAGACAAGAGAATCTTCCTGTAAAAGGCAAGAAGTTAGAATTGATAGAGAGATTGCTGGCGAACCAAAGTCTGGGTACTGGTTCAGAGGAACCAAACTCTCCAGCAACTGTAGATAACAGTGATGGTATTGATCTAAATCGTAATTCTGATGATAGCGATGAAGAGGCTGACAAGGACGGCGAGGCTAACGAAAATGTCTCCTCCGCTCCTCTATCTGCCTTACCAACTGTGCCTACGGGGCCCATACCAGGTCCCACAAGTAACCCTGCTTATTTTGAACTTGAAAAAATGAAGCTCGAATTAGAATATAAACGGTTTTTGGCTCAATCCGAACGAAACCAAGAACTCGAGTTCAAACAGGCTGAGTTGAGACTCAGAGAAATAGAACTTAATCATGAGTTAGAAATGAAAAAGTTGTCTATGGAAACTGCTTCTCTCTCTGGTTCCTCTAGGAGCTCCAGTCCCAAAAGACCCCGGATGCCGAAGGAATTAGTGGGTATGTACGAACCGAGATTGGATGTGTTGGATTGGTTGAAACTGTTTGAATACAATCATGGGCTCCAGGACATCACCGGGAACGCGCTGCTTCCCTGGTTGTTCTCTAGGCTTCCTCCTGTTGCGACTGATGTGGTAATGGAGTTGGGGGAGGTGGATAAGACGGATTACGAAAGTGTGAAACTAGCTTTGATAGCTAGATTCGGGAAGACCCCTTCCCAGTATCTTAAGAGGTTTAGAACCCTCAAAAAGCATGATGGTACCCCTTGGGCTACCTGGGTGAGTGAAGGGTTGAAAAACTTAGAGGGATGGATTAAGGGTTACAAAGTTAACACTTACGAGGGTATGCGAAATCTTTTTATGTTGGAGTCGATTTATGATGCCTGTTCTCCTGAGCTCAGACAGCACTTGGCTGATTCGAAGGAATTAGATTCCAGGGCTCTAGCTAAGGCTGCTGACTTGTGGGTTGCCAACAGGGCTACTCACAAGGATTCTGGGGCAACTCAGAAGAAGGACGAGGGAAAACAGCCTAAAAAAGACTCAAAGGAGAATTCGAATAACTCACATTCCAAAGAGGGCCCCAAACAAAACCAGAAGGGTAAGCCACCGGGAAAACCACAGCAGAATAGTGTGTCTTCTGGTGCCAAACCGGAAGGAGGTCAGAACAAGCCACCATTCCAGAGAGCATTCGGTAAATGCTTTGTTTGTGGCTCGACTGATCACGTGAAAGGAGATCCCAGATGTAAGGGTAAACCTTCAGGGGTCCAACTTGTCTCCTTAGCCTTCGCTCCAGAGGAGGAAGTCCAAATGGCAAGTGGAAACTTTCTACTGCTAGCTGACGAACCCATTGGAGTCTCAGCCAGCGTTTCTTTAGTATCTCTGGGGTTGTGGGAACAACAGAATTTAGATGTCTATAATTCTATCCCCGATAATACTAAAGAGTATTATAAGGACAGTGTCCAGGTGAATGGTCAGGAGACGCCTGCCATTAGGGACACTGGGACCAGCATAACTGTGGTGGATAAATCGTTTTTTCAGGCTGAGGATGTTGCTAAGGCACCCAAACGCCTCACCAAGTTAGCTGGAGGGCCTGTGCAGATGCTTCCCCAATTACCAGTTCTCATCCAGTGTAACGACATGACTGTAAAGATACCTGTCAGCATACAGAGTGAGGTACCAGGACGCGTACTGTTGGGTAACGATTTGAAGACTCTCGGAGTTGTATCGCATACTCCCAGACCTCCTAGTAAAAGGTTACAGGAGCTAACCAGACCTGCAAGAGAGAGGACCATGCGTGGAACTCTCGAGGAGATGATGAAGAAAGAGATCACTCCTGCTCCATTGGAAATGGCAGCCGCTGTCTCTAAGAACACAGAAGCAAAGGGGAAACCTAAGACTTCTAAACCGAAACCAGCAGCCCGCATTCCAATGCAGTCGACACGGACTTCCCCGCGGTTGTCCAACGTCACACCCGTAACTCCACCTCCAGCTGAGGCTGAGAGGGAGGTACAACCCTGTGTGGTGGAATTAGACTCTGAGGAAGAGCTAATAGAAGGCCAAGAACTCATTGGAGATCTGGATCCTGTTGACCATCCTGAGCTGCAGTCGTTACTGGCAGAAGGTGGACCCAGCAGGGCAGACTTCAGTAAGGGACAGAGAGAATGTCCAACTCTGGAAGGTCTTCGCCATCAGGCAGAAGCTCAGGCTGAAGGGCAAGAGCCTGGGAAACATAGGTTGCACTGGGAAGATGGCCTCTTCTATAGTGAACCGACCGAGTCTGCACCTGGAGACTACAAACGCCTTGTAGTACCCCAAGCGAACAGACCACAGTTCTTGCAGTTAGCCCACGAGATTCCTTTGGCTGGTCACTTGAGTTTCAAGAAGACTAAGGAAAGGCTCTCACTCTACTTCTATTGGCCAAAGATGGGGGCCGAAGTAGAAAAACACTGCAGAAGCTGCCATACCTGCCAGATCTCTGGTAAGGTTGGGTCCAAGAATGTGGCACCGTTAGTGCCTCTTCCCGTTGTGGGAGTCCCATTTGAGAGGGTAGGGATTGATATCGTTGGTCCCCTTGATCCTCCAACCTCCTCAGGCAACAGGTTTATACTTGTTGTAGTAGACCATGCTACTAGGTATCCTGAGGCAATTCCTATGAGGTCTGTTACAGCTCCGGCTGTGGCTAAGGCCCTCCTTGGTATTTTTACTAGGGTCGGATTTCCTAAGGAAGTAATCTCTGACAGGGGGTCAAATTTTATGTCCCACTACATGAAAGCCATGTGGAAAACCTGCGGAGTAACTTACAAGTTCTCAACGGCTTACCGCCCACAAACCAATGGGTTGGTAGAACGGTTCAACCGAACCATGAAGAGCATGATAGGTGCTCTAGAAGAACCCCTTAAGCGTAAGTGGGACCTTCTATTGCCATGCCTTCTTTTTGCTTATAGAGAAGTCCCTCAGGAGGGAGTTGGTTACTCTCCCTTCGAACTGCTCTATGGTCATCCCGTCAGAGGTCCATTGGCCCTGATTAAGGAGGGGTTGGAGAGTGCTCCTTCCCCCAAGCCAGTCAGAGTGACTGACTACGTGATAGGTCTCCGGAGGAGAATGTCGCACCTGATGACAGAAGCAAGCGATAACTTGAAAGCTGGACAAGCATTGGTCAAGCACTGGCACGATCAAAAAGCTAACATGGTGGAGTTCGCTCCAGACCAGCTCGTTCTTGTTATGATCCCCACAAGGCAGAGGGCCTTGCAAGATAAATGGATGGGACCCTACCGAGTAGTGGGTAAGCTCGGTGAGGTTAACTATCTGGTGGACTTGGGCAACCCCAAGGAGGCTCCGACAGTCTTTCACACCAACCGACTCAAAGCGTATGTCTCACGACCTGATGTAGGAGCGTTGCTTCTCGCATCACCGAGGAAGAAGAAGAGAGTGAAGCTCTTCCGGATCTCCTCAGAGGCTTACCTTTGGATGAGAAAATTGAAGGAGTAAATCTCTCCTCCAATCTGACACCCGAGCAACAAGAAGAGTGCAAGTCTATGTTGAATCAGTTTGCCTCTCTGTTCTCGCTCTCACCAGGCTTGACCCCGTGGGGCCAGCACGAGATACTCACTGGTGACTGTCTGCCTGTCAAAAGCAGAGGATACCGCATGTCAGAAAACGTAAGAACCCACATCAAAGGTGAGGTCAGCAAGATGCTTGATCTCGGGGTAATAGAGCCCTCTACTAGTCCATGGTCTAGCCCAGTTGTGTTAGTACCAAAGGCCGGGTCTAAAGAACTTAGATTCTGCGTGGATTACCGAGCTCTTAACGCAGTCACCACGACTGATGCCCACCCTTTGCCAAGGACAGATGAGTTGGTGGATAAGCTTGGCGCCGCCAAGTTCCTCAGCACATTTGACTTGACGTCAGGCTATTGGCAAATAGCCCTGACCAACCATGCCAAGGAGAAAACTGCATTTTCTACCCCCGTTGGTTTATACCAGTTTACGGTAATGCCTTTCGGACTAAAAAATGCACCTGCTACGTTTCAACGGATGGTAAACCAGGTTCTGAATGGGATGGAGGACTTCTGCATGGCATACTTGGATGACATAGCAGTGTTCAGCAATTCCTGGGAAGAACATGTAACCCACCTGAGAGATGTTTTGCAGGCTCTAGGACGAGCCAATCTGACCATAAAGGCGAGTAAATGCCAAATTGGACAGAGTAAGGTAGTCTACCTTGGGCATGAGGTAGGCGGTGGAGAAATAAGGCCTTTGCTCAGTAAGATTGAAGCTGTGCAAAATTGGACAACACCGACTACTCAAACTCAGGTGAGAGCCTTCCTAGGCCTCACTGGGTATTACAGGAATTTCATAGAGAACTATGGGACCATAGCTTCTCCACTGAATGTCATCTCCTCGCCCAAATTCCCTAAAAAGGTTAAATGGAACGAGGAATGCAATCAGGCATTTGAAAACCTGAAAAAGGCTCTTTGCCAAGCCCCAGTACTCAGAGCTCCTGATTACCGCCAACACTTCATTGTGCAGACAGACGCTTCCAATGTAGGGATAGGTGCCGTACTCAGTCAACTGGATGGGAAAGGTAGGGAGCACCCCGTTTGCTACATCAGCCGCAAGCTGAAGGATCCTGAAACAAGGTGGGCAACGATCGAAAGAGAGTGCTTTGCTATCGTGTGGGCTCTGAAGAAGTTTAGGCCATACTTGTATGGTTCTACTTTTGTTATTCAGACTGACCACCAACCCTTGAGATGGTTAATGCAAATGAAAGGGGAAAACCCAAAACTATTGAGATGGTCGATCTGCCTACAAGGGTTTGATTTCACCATTGAGCACAGGTCAGGATGTCACCACCAAAATGCTGATGGTCTCTCTAGGATGTATGTCATCGACTAGAGGTATGAGATTCATCCAGGAGTGGATTAAATCCTCCTGTCCCTTAGTCTGGGGGGGGCGAGTGTTAGGGAGAATTCTCTGTTTAGGCTGAATTTCCTAACCTAGTGAGTCCCCCAGCAGCTTTGCTGGATTTCTGGAGTTTGTTTTTTCCATCCTGCCAAGAGTGTGACCCTTTTCTCTCACTCTTGGACATGTATGTGTGTAATTCCTTTGAATGTCAATGTGTTCGATGGGCTATGGGGTCTTTTACTCCATAGGGTCTCATATGTTTTTCTATGTGTGTCACACTGCACCCTACGTGTCGTGACACGGGGGCGCCCTAGCAGGTTCCCCCACCATAGACTCCATACCCGGGGACTGACTACTGTCTCCCCGGGCATGTAAAGTCACCATTGGCTTTACTAGACCTAAATTTGCTAACAGAACTAGTACCAACCATCTTATTGTGGACGTACTGGTAGGAGTAATTCGATTACTCCTGGATCTGTTACTCGAGGGGGCACTGTCCCGTCCCCCCTCGTCGAGTTTTGGCTGGTGGCAGTGGAAACTACTCGTTATGTTCGACCCCGAGCATAACCCTATGGGATTTATCCCATTGTTGAAGATTGATACTTTTCTTGTTAATCTCCAACGTACCACCGATCTACCTATCTTAAATAAGTTTATCGAGTGGTATTTTCTGCCAGAACTCGGTTTGTAAAATGGCGTCTGTGTTCGTCTCTGTGACTCCTAAACCAAAGGTTGAGCCCTTTGTTCCACTTTTGGCGGGCCTCTGGACAGAGACCCTCCAAAGTGGTGCCATTCTGTCTGGGTTACCTCAGGGGTGTGGGAGGGGGTTTAGACACCCTGGACCGAGTTGCCTTGCCAACTCAGGTCGCACTCTGGAGTGATTGGCCCAGGTGGTGAGCGTTCCCGCTCACCACTTAGCATGTGTTGATTGACAGCTAGGCTGAATGAATGGGGGGCGTCTGCATAAAAGCAGGGCTTTTGGGACTGGATCTTCAGAAGTCGCCACAGGACCTAAAGAATCCGACGAGGGTAACGCTGAGCCGACCTGCACGCCGACACCTCCGGTGGAGCCCTGCAGAATCATCTCACAATCTCCCGACGACAGAGGAGATCTCCCTGCCGGAGAGTCTCTTCCCCTGGCTGGTGGGAACAACCAGTCGTCTTCCTCTTTGTGCTTTTTGTTCGCCCAGGACGCAGTGGTCGAATTGCCCGTGCAGAGCACCCGGCAACCGGATAGCCACTACCCCTGTACCGCGACCGAAAGGTGGTGCCTTGTGACGGAGCACTCCGCGGCTGGTTTCTTCCCTGGTGGTGCACCGGACATCTTCTCTTCGACGACGAGATCATCTCTACTCTTGGCCAAGACCATCGTGCATCCACCACCAGGAACAACTGCCCCCGCCGGAGCTGCCCTCCACAAACAAGGTACCGTAACCGCCTGGCTTCCCTTTTCGATCGGTTCGAGTGAGGTATCTGATTCCTCTCCGTTCCGTTGGGTTGCCTCCAAGCATATTCACTCTTTTTCTGAACTGGTTCCACCTGTCGCTAACATTGTGCTAAAAAGACTTGAGCGCGTCTTCACTAGAGACTTTCCAGGACATCGTGCCTTGCCTCTCATCGAGTGGGCCTGGCCGCTGAACTTTTACGATCTAATTGTGATTATTGCATTCCTGCCTTGCATTTTTCCCGCTTCAGTACGAATCGTGTTGACTTCATTATCTGCTTATCTCTTTTCTCCCTTTTCATACGAGTATATTCGAGTGTCATCTAGGTTGGGGTATACACCTCTGTCTGCAAATAAGTGGTGCCGTAAAAACCTAGAGTTGTCGATATTGTGTGTCAGGAGATCGAGCTTTATTCCATTCCGCAGAGTAATTGCATTTTGATTTGTTTGCCGTGATTTGCCTTAGTATTTTTCGTAGACGTTCTGTTATAAATAAATAACTTACTATCTCTATACTAAGCCTTGTTGCGTGTTTACTTGTTTTGCTGTGAAGGATTGCCCTATCTTGTATACTCCCTATACTGACCAACTTTTCTTGAGAGAAGTCTGACTGCTCAGCCACAGCTACCAATTGAATCTGTGTGGTACAGACTGCTACCAAGTGGGTTCATCGCAACACCTGTAGTCCTAAATCTTTTGCAGTGGTCCCAGAGGGAACTGCACAGGTTTCCGCCTAACACATGGTGCTGCTGCTGCTGTGCCTCTGCCCCTGCACTGCCTCCTGCTGCCTGCACATCCTCCGCCGGCTGGGGTGCAGTCGTTGACGTGGCCACCCCTGCTGGACGTCCGACTCCCGACTGTGGCAGGGATGCCTCCTCCACCAGCCTGGCCGCACCGTCAGAGGCAGCTCCACAGGGCACCCAGGTGACTGATGGGTGGGAAGATGGCACAGAGTACGACTGGCGCGTAGGGGGTCCAGCTGAGGAGGGGGTCGTGGCAAGCCCCATCAGACGGAGCAATCCGGCCTGGGTGACCTGTCCCAGCAGGTTGACGTGGTCAACGAGCCATTCGAGATGACGTGCAGTCTCTTCATGAAAAGACTGCAGGTCACCTTGCATGGCCCGTTGACGCAACGCCACACCAGCCAGGACAGGCTCAACCCGGGCCTGGATAGCCACGTCCGCAGGCAGAGGAAGGCCAGTTGACGTCAGCTCATCCCCTGCCTGAAAACTGGTCTGGACATAGGCATCCCTGCTGGTGCAAGATGATGCAGGGACAGGATCAGGGACAGGATTGCACACAGGCACCTCCGCGGCGGCCTGTGCTGCCTCCTGTCCGTGGTCCTGCACTGCACCACTAGCACCAGTGGGATCCCCACCCCAGACCCCGTCTCTGGTGCTTGCACGGCCTCCTCCTCCACCAAACCCCCCACCAACCTGGATTACTCTGTGCCATCTTCCCCCGTTGGGCCCTGTGGGGTCCCAGCTGCCCCTTCTGCTGCCGAGGATTCTAACTGCAACCTCCGCCTCTTGGACCTCCCCCCGGCAGCTGCGGCCTGGGACGCGGCACCGGACTCCTCACTCCCCGACGAGATGACAACATGGGAGGGGAGCCGGGCCTTGCGTCTCCGGCTGGCGGTGGGATCCCCGTCGCTGTGCTCCACAGCACCTTCTCCGCCCTCTTCATCAGTTGACGCTGCAGACAGGGAGAAACAAAACACACGCATCAGGGCAATGTACAATGGACACATACACACATGACAGTTGTACATGAGTGGCATTGGCAAACCTCAGACATGTCATCACGATCCCCAACACACATGTCATTACAACTCGCACACACGAGCCATTCCACAGCCATATCGCAACTGCCAACACCATCCATACACATACAACAGCATGAGCAGCCAAAGGTGAGCCAGACATCACATGCAACACAGGAAGTGCACCACACATGTACACACACCACCACACTTGCATGCATGTGTACACCTCTGGCAAGTGTTCAGACGGGCATCCATGTCACATCTGCCCATCAGGCTTCCACATACCGCTGTCACATGCATCCATGTTGCATCACTGTTGCACCCTTGACAAATACACACACATGCACATGTACACAGCGCTGATACATGCAGCTGATAACAACATACATGCGTGACATCACGGACATGTCTACTCACATACACATTCATACAAACTTGTGTGCCTTCACAACTGCATTTGGCATGCAAGCCCACACACACAGGCACCATCCATGTCTCACACATTACAGCCCTCGCATGTGTCAGCCCCACGGCCCTGTACACCCGCACCCATACTCGACCCCATACAAACAGATGTGCAACCTGCACACTACTGAACAATCAACACACACACTGCTCACAATCAGGATGCATGTACACTCACCGCTCGACTCCAGACAGGTCTGCTTCTCAAGGACCTGGACGTGGAGCGCTGGGGATATGCGTTCCAGGACCCTCATCTGTTCTTCCGACAAGTGGCCCCGGCGCCCCTTGGCATCCGCTGCCTTCAAGAGGCGCCGGGCCTTGTTCAGGGTCCTGGACCTGAAGTCCTCCCAGCGCTTCTTCACATGTTGGAAGTCGCGGACTGCCACCCCCTCCGCGTTGATGGCAGTCACGATGTCAGTCCAGATCCGAGTCCGTCCTTCCTTGTCGGCGCGGGAACTTCCGAAGAGGGCATCATACTGCCCCAGGACTTGCTCCACCAGGACACCAACTTCGGTGGCACTGAAGCTGGTGCCCTTCTGCCTCTCTGGCCGGGGGCTGTCAGTGGTCACAGATGGAGTTTGCCCCGACATGACAACCCCAGAGGCAGGAGTGGGTGGGCAACTGGGTCCTGGGGCTGGGCTGTGGAGCGATGGAATCCCAGTCGGGAGTCTTTGGTTCCAGCAGGGGTGGTCACACCAACAGCACCCCTGGCTGATGTGCAGGCAGCAAATGGCAGGGCACGTGGGCAGCAGGCAGTCAGGCAGCAGCAGATGGCAGGTGGGAGCGTGCTCGGGGCTCTGGGGGGCAGTAGTTTGGCCTTCTGGGTAGGAGCGTGGTCTTCCGTGTGCTTACGCGTGGCCAGCTTGATACGGAGTGATTTGGCACGTGAAAATTCTGCACGTCAGCGTGTAATTCGAGGAAAGGCCCTTAGCGCGTAAGCGTTTCTGCACGCATACGCATTTTCATTGGACCAAAGGCCCTCAGCGCGTGAGCGCGTCTGTGACGTGACGTGCGAGGGAGTATCCCTCATTGCACGTGATGACAGAACACACGTGGATTTCAACCAATCGCGTGTGAAAGTTCACGGCACCCCGGAACACACGTACCCAGGCCAATGGCGTGTGGAACTACCCGCGCACCCCGAAACACACGTACCCAGGCCAATGGCGTGTGGAACTACCCGCGCACCCCGAAACACACGTACCCAGGCCAATCGCGTGTACGCTCGCTCCCCTCCGATCACACGCGATGACACCCGAATACGGGAAACCAACGAGTCCGCCCACACGGAGGCGTCCCGCGCCCGCGCACAGCATAAAAGTGCGCGCAAACAACAAACGCGTATATACAGCGACGATGAATGCCCCATTTGTTGCTGCACTGATTGTGGGACACCGCAGGAGGAGGAGAATAGCCAGGGCATGCATTTTTGCACCAAGGACAAGCCTTTTTGGGATGCCTGACGACCAGGTCTACGGCAGGTATAGGTTTCCACCCCATATCATCCTAGACCTGGTCAGGGAGTGGGAAGATGACCTCACATCCCCCACCCTTTGCTCCCAAGCATTGAGCCCCTTGGAGAAGCTGCTCAATGTCTTGCATTTTTTGGCCACTGGGTCATTTCAGCGGACCACTGCCATAGTGGGGGGGGTCTCACAGGCCACGCAGTCACGCTGCCTACACCAGGTACTGGCAATCATGACAGCACGCCCCTCAGTCCGCAGGCACATATACATGCCCAGAACACCCGCAGAAAGGCAGGCCGTTGTCCTGGATTTTTTCAGGGTGGCACACTTCCCCAAAGTGCTCGGTGCCATAGATTGCACCCATGTGGCCCTACGTCCACCTAGGGCCACTGAGCACATCTACCGAAACCGCAAGCACTGGCATTCCATCAATGTACAGGTGGTATGCGATGCAAAGGGAATCATCACCTCTGTCTATGCAAACTACCCTGGCTCCACCCATGACAGTTTCATATACAGAATGTCCGCCCTGAGCCGGGCCCTGGAAGCTGGGCAGCATGGCGACACATGGCTCCTAGGTGAGTACAAATGCCCTTGCACATGCATGCAAGTCACACACAGACAAATATACCAACCCTAATAATCTCAACAATTATCACCTCCCCAGGGGACAGTGCCTACCCTCTGAGCAACCACATGATGATGCCAATCGGGAACCCCACCACACCACCCCAGGTAAGATACAACGCTGCCCATATTGCAACCAGGGGCATAGTGGAGCGCACATTCGGAGTGCTGAAGTCACGTTTCCGCTCCCTTGACCACTCTGGTGGGCAACTACTCTATGCACCAGCAGTTGTGTGCAGGATCATTGTGGCAGCATGTGTCCTGCACAATGTTGCAACACGGCAGGGCGTCCCGGTGGACATGGTGGTGCCCCCACATCCCCAACCACAGGCACAGGCGCTGCCCATGGGAGGGGACAGGGCACGTGGCGAGGAAGCCCGGACCCAGCTTGTGGCCACATTTTTCACCTAAACTCCCACCCCTGCGGAGTGCACACAGGCCTGGCACATACCAGGTGACAATCGATGATGACAAAGTGACAGTCAACTGTCACAACCCTACCACCCTGAGATAGTTGC
Source organism: Ambystoma mexicanum (assembly GCF_040938575.1). Taxonomy (NCBI): domain Eukaryota; kingdom Metazoa; phylum Chordata; class Amphibia; order Caudata; family Ambystomatidae; genus Ambystoma; species Ambystoma mexicanum. The sequence continues at coordinate 1,369,381,476 of NC_090931.1, forward strand.
CATGGAAGTGCCACATCGTCTGCATCCCTAGCTACTTAAACACAAGCTATCCTGTGCAACCAAAATGCACACATATGACATGTGACATGACATGAGCAATACACAAGTATTCCAAGGCACAATGAGGCAGTGGGGGGGGAACAAGGGAACACAGAGAACGGTACTACTAGGCCAGGTGTCATTGAGATTGTGCAAGTGCAGGAGTAGGGGGAAGGGAAAAGTGCAAGGGGAAGGGTGGGGGGGAGTCCAGTACAGGGGAAGTAGGCCAAAAAAATAATACATAGGTCGCCTGGTGGCAACTGCAAAGGTAAGTGCAGACAAGTGCTGTGAAGGGAGGGCTGTAGGGATAGAGAGACAGTCCCGCAGTGCAGGGGTTGCCAGGGTGGCAGTGCAAGTGGACAGTGGCTGGCCCAGGGACCGAGGTTGGTGAGAGTGTCCCAGTTGCAGCTCCTGTGCAGTTCCAGTGAAGAATTCTGCAAGGGAGAGGCAGAGAGTAAGCAGAAGCAAAGAGGAAGGTCTTGAGGTGCTTCCAGAACTGGAGATAGTTCCCCTCAAGTTCAAGTCAGGCAGGAAGTATGTTTGAGGGGGAGGGCCCTGCTGCGGAGAGAAACCTACCCCCAGCTAGTTGCTCTGAGAAGCGGATGACCTGGACATGCAAGGTGTGCATCACACACACCTGCAAAACAGGCCATGGCCATCACTGTCATGTCAGTCAAACCCTCCCAAACATCAACATGACATGGCAAGCAATACCCATACACCGACCCAGTAACGATAAGGTACACATTGCCATGTCCTAAATGTACAGTGGCATCGGACAATGATGCCTGACCCGGAATCCGATGAAATGACAGACCAACAAAATGTCCCACCCAAAATAAGTCGATTCCAAATGCATTACAACAGTCGTAGACGTAACATCACAATGAATGCCTGTCTATATGCACATTATGCATTGCAAAATCAACACTGCAGCTCATGTGTGCAGTGTCCTACTCCTGCATCACACTGCTCAGCGCACAGCACAGTGAACAGCCATTGCGTGTGATGCACACCCTGAGCATCACATCTAAGTGACAGACTACATCAAACATCAAATTAGGCATGTACTGGAACCATAATCGGTCACAGAACATGTGCTGCCGGGACACAGTGGGCACCAGAAGGCAAACAGTGTACACGTGGATATGCAAGGGGGGGAGTACATGGAGTGCATCCGAGTGCAAGTGTGTGGTTCTGCAAGGACATGCACTCCACATATGCATGTGCACTCAAGTGACCATCAGTGTTCCCTACACATCACATGTGAACATCCACCATGTGTACACCCCAGCATGTCAAACCACTACTATCCCCTCGCACCTGAAAGGAAAATACAACACATGAACAGGCATTGATCAGCAGAACACAACATGTACATAGGACAACAACATTACAATGTCAGAGTTCCCATCACACTGCAGGGCAACGCAACTATGAACAACAACCCCCCCACTCGCAAATGACCATGACCCACTGAACAACTGCACCTGGGTCATGGAGCCTCCAACCCTCATTCCAACCTGGCCACAGGATCACCTTTACCCTTCGTGTCCATCTCCCACCTTGTGTGTAAAGAGATGCCTGAACCCTCAGAATCCACACTCATTTCCAAAATCACATAATCCAAGGCATGAAAAGGAACCCAAACACCCTCCAGTAGATGACTTGACGTAGCAGTACGTCTCAAAGGGCAAGTACTACCACAATGATGCAACAACCAAGGTAGCACAGCAAAACAATGTCACGACAGGATGTGAGACATGTGTGGTACATGACATAGGATGATGCACCATGAATGGATGTGTACTGTCACAGGTCCCCTGTACAGGCGCCTGAGTCTCATGAAACAACCACCCACACCATGTCCCGGGGGCCTGCAAGGTCAAACTCACACAGGCCCCTGAGATCCTGGTGGGGAATGAGGTTCAGGGATATGCAGTCGGGACAGGTGTAGACACACTGGATGACTGGAATGCGTGGCAGGTGAGGGGAGTAGGAATGACACATGAAACTAGGGAATGCACGAAAATGTACAACCTGCATGAACACATGCACAATCCAAACAAACTTGGACATCATTGTCATGGCCTTCTGTAGTCCAGGCTCAGGAGTGGTACGAACCAACCACCCCCTCTAGGGTTTTGGCGCCTGCAAGTTCGGGGCTTACACAGGCATCCGCAACCCCAGTGGGGAAAGAGGGTCAGGGAACGTTGCTTGGATAGGCACGGGAAGCAGGAACACCGGGTAGAGGGTACAGGTTTCAAAATAGCATAGGATCACGGGTGATTAGGGTAAAAAACATACCAAATAGGACCACACATACATCCATGCATCAGTACACTCCCCAGCAAGCCTATGCAGGGCAGTTTGTAAGAAAAACAACAAGACACTTAGCTCTGGTTTTGAGTGCTGGCCTCCTGCCTGCGCACTCTCAGGTCCGGTTACAGGAGCACTGCAATGCTGCAAAGAGAGACACAGTCAACAACCTGTACGTGCCAATTACACAAAAACACAACACAAAACATGCCCCATAGCAACAAACTACTCTACAAACAGACAATCTGTGCTCCATACTTCGTACCCATATATAACATCACCCCTGTGACGGGTCATTCACAGTCAATGCAGTAAGTCAGCCGCTGGTGGGTGCGTGCCAAATGGAACACCAATGTGTCACAATTCACACAACATGCAATGTTCCCTGGGTAAGCAGACAGACCCATATGGCAAGCCATGACTACAGAGCAAGTTGCGTACCACCATGACCAATACAAAGTTGCCAGTGCATTTATCATGAAGTACGTGGAATAGACATGCACTGCACCCGAGTATGTCCCTTGATGTATGTCCCTGTGAGCTGCCCCTTTCCATGTCTCGGAAGGCCACATGGTTGATACAAGTGCCTCAATGAACCTTGGTGTACCGCAGGGTATGTGCCACGGCCCCCGCATGTGTCCCAGACAACCCTACTATCAACAGCCATCAGTCCACAAACACATCGGAGCTGCATTGTGTGCTTCAACACCAATATTCGTCTAAGCCCACCCTCAGTGCTGTGACTAAGCCTGCATGTGCAACTCGCCTGGTGCAAGCTTTGCTGTCTCGTGGCCCCCCTGTGATGCTCACCTTGCCTGGAGTTCCTTGGAACATGTCAGCAGTTCTAGGATGTGGGTCTGCAATCACTGTGGCTCTGCTCGTGCACACATGTGCATGTGGGCACCAACAAACGGGTCAGGAATTCCGTCGTCCAATGGCCCATGTCTGCTGGCAAAGGTGCTCTGGTGCCTCATCCCCCTGCAGAAAGTGCATGAAACACATGATTAGTGCATCAAAGTGATCTGTGTGTGTCTCATCAGGCATCTCATTACTTGACCATGTCAGAGAGTCACATCACAAATCACACCATCAGTCCGTCCTTGACCTCCAAAGTGTGGAACACTATCTACAGCATGAATTGCAACAAGCACGTGTACAGGAAAGATATGAAACATAATACACAATGCATAGCAACCAATGTCCACATTAATCATGACACACCCCATCTAGCAAAAGCTGAACAGTGGACAATTACACCTAAATCATCCCCACTAGGGGTGTCAACACAAGTCACAAAGCACCAGACATGCCACAGAGATGACAGTCCAAAGCCCTTGTGTAAAATTCTGTAACACCGAACCATCCTTGCGAGCCCATGGATAAGGGAGGCAGGAGTGGAATATGTGAGTGAAGGAACCCAAGCAGCAAACACATACACAAGACAACCATGAAGGGCCCAGCTGGAACAGACAGTGGATGCCTTCAAAATACCACAAGGCACCGCACTGTCACATGAAAGCACAATAGACAACAAATTTTAAACTAACTCAACTATTAACTAATTACACTAACTATGGAAAACCTACATTACCTATTTAAACTAACTATCAAACAGAAACTTAACTAACTAAACTAAAAGAAAAATCAAAAATGGCCACATACGACCCGGGGGGGAGGGGAGGCACCAAGGAGGGGGGAGGTACAGGGTGCTGCTCAACATCCACATGCGATGATGCTGAGCCAAAAAAAAATACCTCCATGGGCTCAACGCCTTCACAGCACGACCTATGTGGGAGATAGATGGTCGTCCGAGTCTGGCTCATCCTGGAAAGGAGGATGTGGCACAGTAGCCTGGCCACGCCTAGCCACAGCTTGCCCCTCGTCGGCAGCAAGTCTGCCGGACAGGTGAGCCTGGTTCTGTGTGGCGATGTTACATAGGTCTGCATGCAGAACCTCACGTGATACACGTGCTTCCTCTTGCAAGGTAGCACGTGTAACACGGAGTTCCTCCTGCAAGGCCTGGCTGGACAACCGCTGCACCTCCCGGCAAGCCTGTAGCTCAGCCGAGATGGTGCGCTCAAGCTGTGCAAACCTCTCCTCTGCCTGCTGCCTCTGGGACATCATAAGGACACCCAGAGTGGATCTGAGGGAGGCATACTCCTCCCTCGGGGCATCCATGTGCGCCTCTGCGTGAGCAGCAATTGCTTGACGCAGAGACGACATTTCAGCCTGGCGTGCCCTGTCTGAGGCCGCCATGCCCAGCCTGAGCGAGCGGGCCGTGGACCGTGCTGCCTGCTGCTGGAGAAGCACCTGCCTAGCAGGGGGGAGCACAGATCGGGCCACACGCTCCATGCTGTCAGCGATGTTCTCCATTGCTGCCCCCTGCCGTTCAGAATTGGCAGTCATGCCTTGCTCCCACTCAGTATACAGCGGTTGCGTGCAGCGACCGCGTTGCCGGGCTTGACCCCTGCGGGACCCAAGGACCGGGGGTCCTCGCTGTGTTGGCACCGCCTGCGGCTGCACGACTACATGCCCCCGTCGACGTGATGTCCCAGGCACATCAGTGACTGGTGTGGAGGGTGACCCTGCGTCCCGATCCACCACGGGCGGAGGAACCAAGACTGTCTGATCCCTCAGTGCAGGTGTCGCAGACAGAGGAGTGTCCACATCAGAATCACTCACGCCTGACACATGGACTTGATGCTCATCCAACTCAACATGGACGTCAGAGTCGTCATCATGGCTGGACTCATAGGCAGCCAGAGACAGGATGGACTGCAGCACTTGGGGGTTTTCGTGGCCTACCACCCCACGACCCCCACTAGTGCCGGGTTGATGTGGTCTTACCAACCCTGTGTCTGGCATGACAACACCATCCTCTGCATCCATTGCGTCATCACCTGAAAAATAGAGAGGAAAAGGTCAGTACACATGTCAGAAGCACACGACACACACACACACCGACAGCAAAGGCATCCGGCAGACATGTGACACACAACGTATGACCTGGCATGCATGCTGGGTCTACTTTGAATAGCTTCTGTGATCAGACCTGTTGAAAGGTGGCAGTTTGCATGGAAGTGGGTCTATGCAGTGCAGAAAATGTGTACGCCACTCACTACCTACATGTACAAGCACTCCATGGTGTGTGCCAGGAAATGTGAAGGCAGTGCAATGTCAAAATCAGACATCACGTGCATTGTGTATTCAATGTGTACCATGTCTAGAAGGCAAGCACCCCTCCACCCCAGTACCAAAGCAGGGATGCCTAGCATGGTATCAAAAGGCTCACCATACACCTGTGTATTGACAAGCAGTGTTGACTGGCATCAACAGCTTAATGTGATTTAAATTACAACACTGCAAATGATGCTGGAACAGTGGGCAGGACACATGATGGAAGATCCGGAGGCGGGCCACGTGTGAAGAAGACACGACAAGAGTTGGACAGAGTCATTGGCCATTGAACAGGCTGAGGCCTGTGAGCCACACAGATTGTCAGAGCCTAAACATGTGTGCAACGCAGGACTGAGCCACAGTTGACATGGGGAGGCCGATAATATGGCAGGCAATGTATGTAACCAAGGACTCATATTACAGTGATCATCCAGTCAAGGACACATAGGGGCATGCGTGCAATGCACATGGAGCATGAATGGGCACTCATGTCCCTGCGGGACATCTGACCCATGCACAGTACAAGTGGGATACCCTGCATCGAGTACTAAGGCTGTACCACACGGCATATGTCTGGCAGTTTCTAAGCTGGAAGTTAGCATCTACACAGGACACATGAACAAGAAACTACACATTGGCAAGAATGTAGCAGACCAGTGCAAAGGTGGAACTGGGGTGCAGAGTGGCGGAGGAGGGGCAAGGGAGCATGGCCACATGGAGTCCCGCATGCAGGCAGAGGAGACATGCATGACGGTGGCATTGCATTACTTACACATCAGAACCATGTACACGTCACATGTAGCAGCAATCATGCACAACACATCCCACAAGTGAAACACACACGTCCTCAACAACTACGCATCAACACTCACTGGACTGGGCATCAAAGTCCAGCATCTCTCCCACACCTTCGACCAATTCTGGTGGTATGAACTCCGCAACGAGAGCCTCATGCGGAGTGAGTTCTTCCTCCTCTGGTGCAGGCCCACCGCCAGTCACCAGAGTCAAGTTGTAATTTGAGGCACGCTTGGCCTTAGTGCTGCGCTTGATGTCATTCCAACACTTTTTGCACTCCTGCGCCGTGCGCACCTCATGGCCGAATGAACTGACATGTTCCGCAACATGCTTCCAGTGGGTGTCACGTTGGGCAGCCGTAGTCTGACTATTGGCACCCACTAGCATGTCACGGCTGTGTCCCCGCACGTAGTCCACGAGGAAGTCCAGTTCCTGCTTACAGAAAGGCTTCTTCCTCGACGTGCAGGAGGTCGTGGCTGTGTGTGGGGTCCCAGCCTGTGCTGCAGATGCAACCTTCCTCCTCTTGGACTGTGGCGCAGACCCTGGCTGGCTAATGCCGCCCTGACCAGTATGGCCAGTGGGTTGGGTGGATTGAGCCGAGGGTGTGGCAGGTGGAGGGATGACCAAAGGCCTGACTTGTGTCAGTGGCAGCTGGGTGCCCACTAATGGACCCTGCGCAGCAACATCAGCTGTGGCAGGGTCATTGACCACAACGGTCCTGGTTGGCAGACTCACAACCGGGGTGCTGTTGGGTGCATCTGCCCCTGCACTTGCCAACACCCGGCTGTTCGGGGCAGCAGATGACATGACTGCCCCAGGGACACGTGTCTTGGTCTGAGCAGCCCGGCCTGCCCCAATGGTTTCCCCCCTGGCCTGTTGGAGATCTACCAAGGGCTCTTCAAGTGCCAAGGCAGCCTGCGCTGGCAGACCCTGAGCCTGGGTGGCGGTGTGCACAGCTGCACCTGCAGCTACCGCTACCCTTGGGCCCGTGGCAGTCGATGAAACGGACTGCTGGGTCATACGGGTGCCAGTGCCAGATGCAGGAGCTGCATCCCCCTGAACCACAGGGGGTGGTGGCATGGCTGCACCAACACATGGCACAACATTGTGCTCAAGTGGCGCACCCCTGCCTCTTCCCCCTCTGTGGCTGCCCTGGACACCCTGGAGTCCCCCTACTCCCTGGTCACCATGGCCACGTCCCCGACCACGCCCGCCACGAGGAGTACGCCCAGCTGAGGCGCCCCTCACCTTTGGTAGCCTCCCTACCATGGCACAGATGTAATAGTGCTGGCACAGATGGAGTGGTGCCAATGGGAGGTGTACAGCACAATTGACCTGGGCAATTGGGGTGAAGGGGGTGGGAAGCAAGATGTTAACAGCCCCCCTGCACCTGCAAGGCTGTATGTGACCCCGGTGATGTGTTGACGGGTCACACAACGCTCAGGCACCCCAAAACTGCAGTAAAACCGTGCACGCAACCCTGCAGCCTACGTGCGTGGATTAAACCTCCCGCAGTACGCGGTGGCACTCAGTAACACGAATAACGCGTACGCGTGGGACACGCAGGCTACGATGACATCGAAAATGGGTGCGATACACAGGGGCACCCGCAGTGGGAAAAGGAGCGTTTGCGACTCACCGTCTGACTAGCGCGATGCAGAAAAACACGCGTAGCCAATACCCCCGCCAAAAGAAGAGATACGTCCTTGAGAGCTGTGAAGTAGATGGCGCGCGAAACAACTGGAAGCAGCAACACACGTCGGTCTCCACGAAAGGCACGTACAGCGAACTGCTGGGCCCGCACACCTTTAACCCGTGCTGAGGGAAACGCACGCGCGCGTCACGTCAGATGCGGACGTGCACTTTTTCACGTTTGATTACGCGCATTACACGCGGACGTGCAGTTTTTCACGCGCGCACGCTTATGCATGGGCCCTTTCCTCCTATTACACGCGGACGTGCAGTTTTTCATGCGCGCACGCTTATGCATGGGCCCTTTCCTCCTATTACATGTGGACGTGCAGTTTTTCACACGCGCTTATGCGCATTACACGCTACGTGCAGATTTTTCACGTGCCTAATCACTCCGTATCAAGCTGGCCACGTGAAAACACACGGAAGACCACGCTCCTGCCCAGAAGGCCAATTCACTGGCCCCCAGTGCCCCAAGCAGCCTCCCACATGCCATCTGCTGCTGCCTGCCTGCCTGCCTGCCTGCCTGCCTGCCTGCTGCCACCGTGCCCTGCCATTTGGTGCCTGCACATCAGCCATCTGCAGGGGTCCAGTTGCTGTGTCCACCCCTGCTGGTACAGAAGACTCCCGACTCAAATGACATCGCTCCACAGCCCAGCCCCAGGACCCAGTTGGCCACCCACTCCTGCCCCTGGGGTTGCCATGTCGGGCACATCCACATCTGACACCAGTGGCAACCCCCGGCCAGAGGGGCAGAGGGGCACCAGCTTCACTGCCACCGAAGTTGGTGTCCTGGTGGAGCAAGTCCTGGGGCAGTATGATGCCCTCTTCGGATCGTCCCGCGCCAACAGGGAAGGACGGGAGAGGACGCGGAGGGGGTGGCAACCCGCACCATCCAGAAGGTCAAGAAGCGCTGGGAGGACTTGAGGTCCAGGACCCTCATGAAGGCCCGGCGCCTTGTGGAGGGGGGCCGGGGCTGCATGAGTTCCATCCAGTTGAGGGTCCTGGAACGCGCACACCCAGCCCTCCACAGCCAGGTCCTTGAGAGGGAGACCCGTCTGGAGTTGAGCGGTAAGTGGCCAAGCATTGCTGTGTGAGACAGGGCATGTTGCAGTGTGCTGGTTGTCTGATACTTGCCTGCATGTGTGACATAGGCCATGTACGCATGTATGTGTGCAGGGACATCATGGTAATGCATGTGCGACCTGTAATGTGTGAACCGCATGGTTGTTGCATGTGTTTGAATGCGACATGGGGAGCCCTGTGCAGATTGCACACATGACAGCATGGCAGTCTCTGTTCCTGGACATGGGTGGGGGCGAGGGATGGGTGCTGATGCCAGATACATATGTGGTATCCATGTCTGTGTGCCTGACCTGCGTGTCTGTGACTTGTGAGTGCCATGGATGCATGACACATGTCTGTGACAATGTACTGATTCACTGATGCAGCCTAGTCATCCCTGTATGCACTGTGATTGGGGTGTACGGGGCCAGATGGATGTGACTGAGGTGAAGTGTGTGCATGTGATAGGCATGACCCATGATGCATGTGAGTCCCATTACATTGTATGATTCGTGAGTCCATTGGACATGCATAGAAATGTCCATGGCACGCAGCATGACTGTCACTGTGTGTGTTTTGCCTGGACTGACACATGTGTTGTGGTGTGACATGATGGAAGTGTACTTTGACAGTGGCACTCATCTGCTATTGCTTCCTATCTAGGGTACCATTGTACAGTACCCTGATGCTTGTGTTCTATGTCTCCCTCTACGCAGCGGCTAGTGAAGGAGAGGGTGTAGACGGCGCTGTGGAGCAAGGCGGCAGGGATGCCCCCACGGCTGCAGCGGAAGGGGTGGGTGAGCCCCCACAGGGGCCTGCTACGGCGGTAGACGGCAAGGTGCCATCCAGGTTGGTGGTTTCCACAGAGGAGGAGGAGTCCGCCACTGAGGCGCACATGGGGCCTGGTGGGGGCTGCCCCTGCACTGCTGGGGTGTGGGGGTGGTGGGAGACATGGGTGGGGGCCTGGTTGAGGCTGCCCCTGGTGGCTGGGGGGTGGGGGTGGTGGGAGACATGAGTTGGACATGGGTGGGGGCCTGGTGGAGGGTGCCCCTGGTGGCTGGGGGGTGGGGGTGGTGGGAGACATGGGTGGGGGCCTGGTTGAGGCTGCCCCTGGTGGCTGGGGGGTGGGGGTGGTGGGAGACATGGGTGGGGGCCTGGTTGAGGCTGCCCATGGTGGCTGGGGGGTGGGGGTGGTGGGAGACATGGGTGGGGCCTGGTTGAGGCTGCCCCTGGTGGCTGGGGGGGGGGGTGGTGGGAGACATGGGTGGGGGCCTGGTGGAGGGTGCCCCTGGTGGCTGGGGGGGTGGGGGTGCTGGGAGACATGGGTGGGGGCCTGGTGGAGGGTGCCCCTGCACTGCTGGGGTGTGGGGGTGGTGGGAGACATGGGTGGGGGCCTGGTTGAGGCTGCCCCTGGTGGCTGGGGGGTGGGGGTGGTGGGAGACATGGGTGGGGGCCTGGTGGAGGGTGCCCCTGGTGGCTGGGGGTGGTGGGAGACATGGGTGGGGGCCTGGTGGAGGCTGTCCCTGGTGGCTGGGGGGGTGGGGGTGGTGGGAGACATGGGTGGGGGCCTGGTGGAGGCTGCCCCTGGTGACTGGGGGGGTGGGGGTGCTGGGAGACATGGGTGGGGGCCTGGTGGAGGCTGCCCCTGCACTGCTGGGGTGTGGGGGTGGTGGGAGACATGGGTGGGGGCCTGGTTGAGGCTGCCCCTGGTGGCTGGGGGGTGGGGGTGGTGGGAGACATGGGTGGGGGCCTGGTGGAGGGTGCCCCTGGTGGGGGGGGGTGGGGGTGGTGGGAGACATGGGTGGGGGCCTGGTGGAGGGTGCCCCTGGTGGCTGGGGGGTGGGGGTGGTGGGAGACATGGGTGGGGGCCTGGTGGAGGGTGCCACTGGTGGCTGGGGGGTGGGGGTGGTGGGAGACATGAGTTGGACATGGGTGGGGGCCTGGTGGAGGCTGCCCCTGGTGACTGGGGGGGTGGGGGTGCTGGGAGACATGGGTGGGGGCCTGGTGGAGGCTGCCCCTGCACTGCTGGGGTGTGGGGGTGGTGGGAGACATGGGTGGGGGCCTGGTTGAGGCTGCCCCTGGTGGCTGGGGGGTGGGGGTGGTGGGAGACATGGGTGGGGGCCTGGTGGAGGGTGCCCCTGGTGGCTGGGGGGGTGGGGGTGGTGGGAGACATGGGTGGGGGCCTGGTTGAGGCTGCCCCTGGTGGCTAGGGGGTGGGGGTGGTGGGAGACATGGGTGGGGGCCTGGTGGAGGGTGCCCCTGGTGGCTGGGGGGGTGGGGGTGGTGGGAGACATGGGTGGGGGCCTGGTGGAGGCTGCCCCTGGTGACTGGGGGGGTGGGGGTGCTGGGAGACATGGGTGGGGGCCTGGTGGAGGGTGCCCCTGGTGGCTGGGGGGTGGGGGTGGTGGGAGACATGGGTGGGGGCCTGGTTGAGGCTGTCCCTGGTGGCTGGGGGGTGGGGGTGGTGGGAGACATGGGTGGGGGCCTGGTGGAGGGTGCCCCTGGTGGCTGGGGGGTGGGGGTGGTGGGAGACATGGGTGGGGGCCTGGTGGAGGGTGCCCCTGGTGGCTGGGGGGTGGGGGTGGTGGGAGACATGGCTGGGGGCCTGGTGGAGGCTGCCCCTGGTGACTGGGGGGTGGGGGTGCTGGGAGACATGGGTGGGGGCCTGGTGGAGGCTGCCCCTGCACTGCTGGGGTGTGGGGGTGGTGGGAGACATGGGTGGGGGCCTGGTTGAGGCTGCCCCTGGTGGCTGGGGGGTGGGGGTGGTGGGAGACATGGGTGGGGGCCTGGTGGAGGTTGCCCCTGGTGGTTGGGGGGGTGGGGGTGGTGGGAGACATGGGTGGGGGCCTGGTGGAGGGTGCCCCTGGTGGCTGGGGGGTGGGGGTGGTGGGAGACATGGGTGGGGGCCTGGTTGAGGCTGCCCCTGGTGGCTGGGGGGTGGGGGTGGTGGGAGACATGGGTGGGGGCCTGGTGGAGGGTGCCCCTGGTGGCTGGGGAGTGGGGGTGGTGGGAGACATGGGTGGGGGCCTGGTGGAGGGTGCCCCTGGTGGCTGGGGGGTGGGGTGGTGGGAGACATGGGTGGGGGCCTGGTTGAGGCTGCCCCTGGTGACTGGGGGGGTGGGGGTGCTGGGAGACATGGGTGGGGGCCTGGTGGAGGCTGCCCCTGGTGGCTGGGGGGGTGGGGGTGGTGGGAGACATGGGTGGGGGCCTGGTGGAGGCTGCCCTGGTGACTGGGGGGGTGGGGGTGCTGGGAGACATGGGTGGAGGCCTGGTGGAGGCTGCCCCTGCACTGCTGGGGTGTGGGGGTGGTGGGAGACATGGGTGGGGGCCTGGTGGAGGGTGCCCCTGGTGGCTGGGGGGTGGGGGTGGTGGGAGACATGGGTGGGGGCCTGGTGGAGGGTGCCCCTGGTGGCTGGGGGGTGGGGGTGGTGGGAGACATGGGTGGGGGCCTGGTTGAGGCTGCCCCTGGTGACTGGGGGGGTGGGGGTGCTGGGAGACATGGGTGGGGGCCTGGTGGAGGCTGCCCCTGGTGGCTGGGGTGGTGGGGGTGGTGGGAGACATGGGTGGGGGCCTGGTGGAGGGTGCCCCTGGTGGCTGGGGGGTGGGGGTGGTGGGAGACATGGGTGGGGGCCTGGTTGAGGCTGCCCCTGGTGGCTGGGGGGTGGGGGTGGTGGGAGACATGGGTGGGGGCCTGGTGGAGGGTGCCCCTGGTGGCTGGGGGGTGGGGGTGGTGGGAGACATGGGTGGGGGCCTGGTGGAGGGTGCCCCTGGTGGCTTTGGGGTGGGGGTGGTGGGAGACATGGGTGGGGGCCTGGTGGAGGCTGCCCCTGGTGGCTGGGGGGGTGGGGGTGGTGGGAGACATGGGTGGGGGCCTGGTGGAGGCTGCCCCTGGTGACTGGGAGGGTGGGGGTGCTGGGAGACATGGGTGGGGGCCTGGTGGAGGCTGCCCCTGCACTGCTGGGGTGTGGGGGTGGTGGGAGACATGGGTGGGGGCCTGGTGGAGGGTGCCCCTGGTGGCTGGGGGGTGGGGGTGGTGGGAGACATGGGTGGGGGCCTGGTGGAGGGTGCCCCTGGTGGCTGGGGGTGGGGGTGGTGGGAGACATGGGTGGGGACCTGGTTGAGGCTGCCCCTGGTGACTGGGGGGTGGGGGTGCTGGGAGACATGGGTGGGGGCCTGGTGGAGGCTGCCCCTGGTGGCTGGGGGGGTGGGGGTGGTGGGAGACATGGGTGGGGGCCTGGTGGAGGCTGCCCCTGGTGACTGGGGGGGTGGGGGTGCTGGGAGACATGGGTGGGGGCCTGGTGGAGGCTGCCCCTGCACTGCTGGGGTGTGGGGGTGGTGGGAGACATGGGTGGGGGCCTGGTTGAGGCTGCCCCTGGTGGCTGGGGGGTGGGGTGGTGGGAGACATGGGTGGGGGCCTGGTGGAGGGTGCCCCTGGTGGCTGGGGGGGTGGGGGGGTTGGGAGACATGGGTGGGGGCCTGGTGGAGGGTGCCCCTGGTGGCTGGGGGGGGTGGGGGTGGTGGGAGACATGGGTGGGGGCCTGGTTGAGGCTGCCCCTGGTGGCTGGGGGGTGGGGGTGGTGGGAGACATGGGTGGGGGCCTGGTGGAGGGTGCCCCTGGTGGCTGGGGGGTGGGGGTGGTGGGAGACATGGGTGGGGGCCTGGTGGAGGGTGCCCCTGGTGGCTGGGGGGTGGGGGTGGTGGGAGACATGGGTGGGGGCCTGGTGGAGGGTGCCCCTGGTGGCTGGGGGGTGGGGGTGGTGGGAGACATGAGTTGGGCATGGGTGGGGGCCTGGTGGAGGCTGCCCCTGGTGACTGGGGGGGTGGGGGTGCTGGGAGACATGGGTGGGGGCCTGGTGGAGGCTGCCCCTGCACTGCTGGGGTGTGGGGGTGGTGGGAGACATGGGTGGGGGCCTGGTTGAGGCTGCCCCTGGTGGCTGGGGGGTGGGGGTGGTGGAGAGACATGGGTGGGGGCCTGGTGGAGGCTGCCCCTGGTGACTGGGGGGGTGGGGGTGCTGGGAGACATGGGTGGGGGCCTGGTGGAGGCTGCCCCTGCACTGCTGGGGTGTGGGGGTGGTGGGAGACATGGGTGGGGGCCTGGTTGAGGCTGCCCCTGGTGGCTGGGGGGGTGGGGGTGCTGGGAGACATGGGTGGGGGCCTGGTGGAGGCTGCCCCTGCACTGCTGGGGTGTGGGGGTGCTGGGAGACATGGGTGGGGGCCTGGTTGAGGCTGCCCCTGGTGGCTGGGGGGTGGGGGTGGTGGGAGACATGGGTGGGGGCCTGGTGGAGGGTGCCCCTGGTGGCTGGGGGGTGGGGGTGGTGGGAGACATGGGTGGGGGCCTGGTGGAGGGTGCCCCTGGTGGCTGGGGGGTGGGGGTGGTGGGAGACATGGGTGGGGGCCTGGTTGAGGCTGCCCCTGGTGGCTGGGGGGTGGGGGTGGTGGGAGACATGGGTGGGGGCCTGGTGGAGGGTGCCCCTGGTGGCTGGGGGGTGGGGGTGGTGGGAGACATGGGTGGGGGCCTGGTGGAGGGTGCCCCTGGTGGCTGGGGGGTGGGGGTGGTGGTAGACATGAGTTGGACATGGGTGGGGCCTGGTGGAGGCTGCCCCTGGTGACTGGGGGGGTGGGGGTGCTGGGAGACATGGGTGGGGGCCTGGTGGAGGCTGCCCCTGCACTGCTGGGGTGTGGGGGTGGTGGGAGACATGGGTGGGGGCCTGGTTGAGGCTGCCCCTGGTGGCTGGGGGGTGGGGGTGGAGGGAGACATGGGTGGGGGCCTGGTGGAGGGTGCCCCTGGTGGCTGGGGGGGGTGGGGGTGGGGTGGGAGACATGGGTGGGGGCCTGGTTTGAGGCTTCCCCTGGTGGCTGGGGGTGGGGGTGGTGGGAGACATGGGTGGGGGCCTGGTGGAGGGTGCTCCTGGTGGCTGTGGGGGGTGGGGGTGGTGGGAGACATGGGTGGGGGCCTGGTGGCGGCTGCCCTGGTGACTGGGGGGGTGGGGGTGCTGGGAGACATGGGTGGGGGCCTGGTGGAGGGTGCCCCTGGTGGCTGGGGGTGTGGGGGTGGGTGGGAGACATGGGTGGGGGCCTGGCTGAGGCTGCCCCTGGTGGCTGGGGGTGGGTGGTGGGAGACATGGGTGGGGGCCTGGTGGAGGGTGCCCTGGTGGCTGGGGGGTGGGGGTGGTGGGAGACATGGGTGGGGGCCTGGTGGAGGGTGCCCCTGGTGGCTGGGGGGGTGGGGGTGGTGGGAGACATGGGTGGGGGCCTGGTGGAGGCTGCCCCTGGTGACTGGGGGGGGGTGGGGGGTGCTGGGAGACATGGGTGGGGGCCTGGTGGAGGCTGCCCCTGCACTGCTGGGGTGTGGGGGTGGTGGGAGACATGGGTGGGGGCCTGGTGAGGCTGCCCCTGGTGGCTGGGGGGTGGGGGTGGTGGGAGACATGGGTGGGGGCCTGGTGGAGGGTGCCCCTGGTGGCTGGGGGGGTGGGCGTGGTGGGAGACATGGGTGGGGCCTGGTGGAGGGTGCCCCTGGTGGCTGGGGGGTGGGGGTGGTGGGAGACATGGGTGGGGGCCTGGTTGAGGCTGCCCCTGGTGGCTGGGGGGTGGGGGTGGTGGGAGACATGGGTGGGGGCCTGGTGGAGGGTGCCCCTGGTGGCTGGGGGGTGGGGGGTGGTGGGAGACATGGGTGGGGGCCTGGTGGAGGGTGCCCCTGGTGGCTGGGGGGTGGGGGTGGTGGGAGACATGAGTTGGACATGGGGTGGGGGCCTGCTGGCAGGTGCCCCACAGTGCTGGGGGGTGGGGGTGCAAGGTGACATGTGGCTTGGCTGGGGGGCATGGCCATGGTGGATGGGCTGCCTGCGGGACATGACCAGGGGTGCAGGGTAGTCCCCTGTGGTTTGGGATGCCTGCAGAGGTCGTGGAGGGGGTAGAGGGAGACCTGGGAGGACCCACACTGCCAATTCACGTCTTGAACTTCCCGGCACACCCACGTAATTACACTACCCCACTCGCACAGGCCCTTTCGCGTGTGGAACCACCCGCGAGCCCCTGAAATCCACGTACCCAGGCCAATCGCGTGTAGACTTTCTTGCGCACCCCTGAAATCCACGTACCCAAGCCAATCGTGTGTACACTTTCTCGCGCACCCCTGAAATCTACGTACCCAGGCCAATCGCGTGGAGACTTTCTCGCGCACCCCTGCAATCCACGTACCCAGGCCAATCGCGTGGAGACTTTCTCGCGCACCCCTAAAATCCACGTACCCAGGCCAATCGCGTGCAGACTTTCTCGCGCACCCCTGAAATCCACGTACCCAGGCCAATCGCGTGTTGACTTTCTCGCACCCCTGAAATCCACGTACCCAGGCCAATCGCGTGGAGACTTTCTCGCGCACCCCTATAATCCACGTACCCAGGCCAATTGCGTGTAGACTTTCTCGCGCACCCCTGAAATCCACGTACCCAGGCCAATCGCGTGTAGACTTTCTCGCGCACCCCTAAAAATCCACGTACCCAGGCCAATCGCGTGTAGACTTTCTCGCGCACCCCTGAAATCCACGTACCCTGGCCAATCGCGTGTAGACTTTCCCGCGCACCCCTAAAATCCACGTACCGAGGCCAATCGCGTGTAGACTTTCTCGCGCACCCCTGAAATACATGTACCCAGGCCAATCGCGTATGGAAACACCCGCACACCCCTGGAATACACGCTCCCAGCTCTGCGTTTGCTGCTGCCCTTTGCGCTGGGTTGGGGATTTTGATGGCTTTTTCCTGCGCGAGAGGCGTTCTTGGAGGCGTAACTGGCGCTGCTGCAGGGTCGCTGCGCCACTGTGCGCCACGGCTGGTTTTGGTGGCTGGAATTCCATGAATATGCTGTGCGCGGAAATGGATTTTAGCGCACGCGGCTGGCGCAGGGATTCGCACGCGCACACTGTGCGCCAGCCGCGTGCGCCACTTGTGCGCTGAATTCTATGAATTACCCCCTGAGTGTACCATACGAGGTAAGTATGGCATGGGTTAAAATATGTGGCATGTGACGTTCATCTTTCACTTGTTAAGAGTTCATTTGTAAACCAACTGTGACTAAGAACAAATTTATGTTAACTTTCTTTATTATGTGTTCTCATTTCCTTAATGACTCTACACCTAATATGTGTATGTACCATTTAAATCACTGATTTTATATGCTTTTACATGTTAGACCTCACTTATGTATGTCATTTTTGTTTCCTTGATATAAAGCTTTTACTTTGCAATTTCCATAATGTTTATGTCTCATTTTGAAGGAATGACTTTACTTTCTGACCGCATGCAATATCTATGAATTATACTAGATATAAAGGTTTTGGGACCGGATGAATAACTTTAATTCATTTATACCCCATATGGGCCAACCTTTGATACACCAGGATCTTGTTTTGTTGTAAATACAGATGTCTTTTGACCCCCCTGGTGTGTCACTCCTGGGTCAGACCACTGCTGCTAGATGGTGGCACTCCTTTTTTGTATATGCATGTGACGTTCAGGCCATGGGAATGCGATTGGGTGCAAGAATGCAAGAAGCGTGGGTGCCACCTATGTTTTTACTGAAGAGTACGTTCTTGAGTTCCTTTCTAAACTGAAAGGGTGTGGGAGGAACTGGATTGCCAACTGGATGGTGCTCCAGTGGGCAGTGGATAGCAAGAGAAGGCCTGTTGTAGGGATGCGTCCTCGCACATCACTTTTGTCTCAAGCCTAGCCGTGCCCTACTCCTGTAGGAGTGTAACCAGGTGGGCTACAGAGTAATGCAAGGTAGGCAGGTGTGTGCACAGTGGTTTTCTTCTAGGTAGTACAGAAAGTCTTACAGAGTACTATGGGTAGGAAGGTAACCTAGTGCAGATCCTTAGGATAGAATCCTATGTTCGTAAACGACTTTCCTTCGAAAAAAGACAGTTTATTATTTATTGGCGCACTTTTAAAATGACAATTGTGAAGGAAATACGAAGTTGAAAACAACCTTTGTCAACCATTTGAGCAGAAATAATGAATGATGGATGCTTAAAGATTTAATTCCAATGCAGATACAATTGATCAACATAGAAGACATGCCGTCTGCCTGGATGCCTTATTGTTGTAATTCGATGTTCAACAGTCCTGCCATTTTAGAGGGACTTGGAAAAGGTAGTGGTCCATAGCATAGAACATGAGTGGGAATGAATATTGTAAGTACTTATTGAATTTCTAAAGAGCTTTGTACCAACGCGCTGTACATAAGTAAATCAGATTGTTCAATAAATGTCATGAAAGCAATATATACTGCACAAAGAATAGCAAGAAAAAGAACAAGGGAAAGGAAAACCCTAAGAAAAAGAAAATGCCCAGATAGTTCAGTAAAACTGGATGACAAAAGAGCCAAGCAAACTAGATTAATTTGTAAGCCACATAAAATGAAGAGTACACTAAAAACTTAAAAAGAGGAAGGAAGTCTAGCTTAAACAATTTGGAAGGAGACAATAGTACACATGATCATTCAGAATAAAGTGCACATTGTGCTAAGTGTTCAACTGCCAGCAAATATCGCTGACATCCCTCCTCAAAGCTTCCCAACCGCAAAATGAGAGATAGCAACACTGTGACAACCATTGGGGCATGATTAGTAAAAAAGGCTATGAAGGCAAGCCCATTAGCCTTAAATCCTGCAGTCCATATAGGGCAGACCAGAAAAGGTAGCTCAAAAAGCCAAGTGTTCTTGGAATTGATAAATGGTGATCAATGGCCCTTTTAATACCATTTCATTGTCCTCCTCCAAAGCAGACCCACGCCGCCTTACCATCTCAACAATGATCTCTGCTTAATGTTCTGAGCCGGGACTCCTTACTCCACCTTCCACACTCCACTGCACTTCAACAGAGCCACCACACTGCCACCTTTCCACTCAATCTTCGGATTCAGGCTTCTCTCTCTCTCTCTCTCTCTCTCTCTCTCTCTCTCCTCTCTCTCTCTCTCTCTCTCTCTCTCTCTCTCTCTCTCTCTCTCTCTCTCTCTCTCTCTCTCTCTCTCTCTCTCTCTCTCTCTCTCTCTCTCTCTCTCTCTCTCTCTCTCTCTCTCTCTCTCTCTCTCTCTCTCTCTCTCTCTCTCTCTCTCTCTCTCTCTCTCTCTCTCTCTCTCTCTCTCTCTCTCTCTTCTCTCTCTCTCTCTCTCTCTCTCTCTCTCTCTCTCTCTCTCTCTCTCTCTCTCCCTCCCTCCCTCTCTCCTTGCCCAGATCCACTGTACTTCAAGGCAAAGCACATTTACTCCTGTTGCAAAAGTTAATACTATTCAGTACTATTACCATTTTGTATTTATAGCCAAAAATATTCCAGCTATTAATTTAGAAGGAGCTTTGCTTTTTAGTTTGGCAGTGGTGGAAATCTACACGAGGAGGTATGCTTACAAATTCACAGAAGCAATAGGCAGAAGGAAAGAAGGAAAATAAGACTGAATGAGAGTGTCAAATAATAAAGTGAAACTGTATGGGCGTTTAAAAAGCAATAGGCAAAACACATGGATAGAGTTTACATACTGCTCCTGGTTTTGAATCCATCCTCCATTTGTTGCAAGGTCATAGGTGTACTGGTAAAGAAAATGACAGTGCCAAACTCATGTTTTTATTTATTTGTTTGTTAGGTGTTTCATTTACAAGTGCCAACTCGCCAGTTGGCTTCAAAGCCAATCTGGCAGGAAAAGTTATTTTTTGGGCAAAGAATATATAATGCGCTTTTACTCCATTCCAGAAAAGTGAACGTTTGATGGGAACTGCTTCTGAGCTATCACTGGATAAAAAGGTGTTGACAGTGGGGTTCTTCAGTGTCAGTATTAGGAAAACCAAAAAGGTCCCATCAGCTGACAGCAGAAAGGGCTGGAGGGGAGTAAGGGCGTGGGGGGGGGGGGGGGGGGGTAGCGGTGACAGCAAGACACTTATCCTGTTGGAATCGAAGTCCTTCATGTGGACATTGTGAAACAAACAGTAATTTGGACGATGTCCATGTTCATCCATGCTTAGCAGCAGGAGCATATGATAGTCATAGTACGTCCTGCTGAAATTCCACAACCAAGTCCATAGGCAAGTTGCTCTATGCAGCAGCACAAAGGATGGATATCTCAGGCCAACCAAGGCTGCGCAATTTTGGGTTACCATCACAGTAGTTTATAGAGGACACTGACTTAGAGGCATTCAGTCATAATCACGCAAATGGCAGCTTTGCCTCATTGCCTCCTCAGCCATATTGTGTATGATAATGAGCTGAGGTTGTTTTGTTTGTCCTAATTTGCCTCACCAGTTTGAACTGGGTTATCAGAGTGCCATCTATGCATAGTGAGAAGCAGAACCTTGAAAGTCTGAGTGTCCATTTGACCCTGTACTCATGTCGAAAAATGATTAGCATGTATGAAACACTATGGCCCTCCACCACAGTACCCTCTGCCATCACCCCGCCCGGGCATAGTGCACCATATATTGGGCCTGTCACACATGCTCATGCAACACTTCCACAACAGAGTTAATATGTGGTGCTGGTGGCATGCACGATGCAATGAGATCATACTGTGATGGTGTACGCCAGCCCTCACCTCCATAGCGCCACAGGCTTTGGTCTGGCTCTCCAACTTGTACACTTTGGTCTGTGTCACAAGATGAGTAAGGTGGGTAACAGACATTACTGCAGACCCCTGGCACCCTTTTTAGGCCTCCCTGCGTGGTGGTGCTAAGTGGTTGGGGTACACTGAGGGCAGTCCACCACATTTGACAATCACACTGGGAGCAGGGGCCTCTTTCCCGTCACTGCCCTGGTGACACCTGAAAGTTGCTGGGATAGTTGTCAAGGGAGTGTGTGCTGGTGGTCAATCAATTTTGGGCACATTGACATGCTGAAACTGGAGCCATGGGTCAGTAACACCCTTCACCAGAGGGGATAGCCACCTGTCCCCCAGGGCTTTCTCAACCAACCTGGAGCCAGTTGCGGTGCACCACAATGGAGGTAATGTGTTGGCTGGATGTACCCATGTGGCGATCCTGCAAGGGGATCCACTGTGTAATGTGACCAGACTGCCCAACGTGCAAACTCCCTACATGTTGATTTCTAGATGGAATCATGCCCTCTTCAACTCCCTCTTCAAAGTACAATTCATCATTCACTCACTATACTTGTTGGCTGTTGGTCTCACAACCATATTCATCCTTGGATGGAGTCAACCACCCACTTAGTTTAGTTTAGTTTAGTTTGTTTATTTATAAATGGGAATACCCTTGTCTTGTATTCCCAGGTACCCGACTCAGAATTCACCTGACCCCACGGTGCTTGTGGATGCTACCATCCTAACACCATCATGTGGTTTGTCCTGAACAGAATAACTTGGGCCACCTGAAAAATGCTGCTGATTTGGTCTTCTGTATGCCACATGTCCTGCACCAGCTGCTGGATGTGTATGCAGTGCTGTGCTCTTCCCTCTCCATGTGCTGATACTGAGGTATTCCTGTTCAGTTACTTTAATCCTGCTTAGTGAGATGGTCGCATTCAGCATTTCCCCACATATGTTGTGAGGCCATACTGGGTGAGCAAAAACTCGGGTGGCTGGGCTTGGGCCCGGCACTGTGTTCGGGTGTTGCCACGGCATGTTACCTCTGGTGTTGTTAAGTGTGCGCTGTCCTGATCTGCAACAAAAAACACCTGGTGAGGGGTATCCTGATGGACGTGGCTGTGAGGCCTGTGTCCCACACCCGTCCCATGCTGGCAGCTGTGGACCACCAACAGACAGTCACACATGGCACAGTCAGATGCCCTTGGGTTGAAGAATGTGCTTTGGGTGGTTCAGCCCACCACCACCACCACCTGGTGCATTTTGTAGGTTTGCCTTACCTGACTCCTCTAGGTGTGTAACTGAAGGCCATGGAAATAAGTAACCACACTAGGTCCATGAATCCAGTGACGATGCTGATCGGAGTCTGAGATTAGGGGGACAAAGGTAACAGGGACCCCGTGACTGTCCCAGTTGAACCCTGGGGGTGTCCTAGGGCAATTGACATTAAAGTGACCCTCAGACAGGTGTAGCCTCAGGAGAATCCCAGAGCTACAAGGTGAGATTGAAGTGACAATAAGCAATGTGTCCTTCATATCACACTATCACATTGCAGCTAGCTGCATTTTCATGGATGCGTGAGCTGAGTGATCCACCACCAAAAAGTCACAGGCAACTTCCATCCATCCAGATGCTGGCCAGAACCTGCTGGTGCAGGCGAGGTTGGGGGGAGACAGCATGATTCACCCTTATATGTAAGTATCACGGTAGTCACAGGAAGTTGCCAGGCCAGATATCACTATTATTTTTGAAGTCACAGGGAGTTGCAAACTGACCAAGTGTATTTAAAGTCACTGAAGTGCCATGGTAAGCCATAGTGGTCAGCTCTGAGTAATGCATGCATCCCGGGAGGTCAGCATCAGCTATATATCCACCACGAAAATCAAGTAACAGATCCATCTATCAGAGGGAACATCACTAACTCAATGATCCATTTGCACTGTGACTGTACTGGCCATGTGTACAAACACGCATTGATGGCAGGGATACCAGTCTGGCACACCTGCTGTCTGCTTGTCCGGGGACCTGTGGGGTACCCTTGGATGCAAAGGAGGGAAAGGGACACCAAGGGAGGAGGGGAATGGCTGGAGAGGGAATGTTACAGTGGTGAGGCTGATGGGAAGGAAGAACGAGGGCAAGAGGGCCTGTGGGAGAGATGAGAACGAGAGAAGAATGAGCAGCTGGGGAACAGCGAGAGAGAGTGATTGGGGCGCAAGGAGGAGATTAGCAGATGGGGAGAGGACTTGAGAGAAGTGGGCTGTTAGAGGGGGTGTGGACTAAGAGAAGGAGGGAAGAGAGGAAGACAGAGACAGAAGCAGAGGAAAAGAAGGAAGCAGGGGCAGAGTGGCCAGGAGGCAAACAGATTGAAAAATGGAGCAGGTTAGAGGTGAAGGATGATACAATGGGGAGAGGGTGAAGGGCATACATGGAAAAAATGGTACCTGCTAAAGGTGACTACTCAGCTTCTCAGCCCTCAAACCACAAAGTCAACACATCACAACAGGCAACCCAGAAAGAGACCCAGGTCCTCAAGCCCCACGCACATAAGGCTGTGGCACACCCACTCCAGACGCTGTCCCACACACCTACTCCCCCTGTTGTACACAATAGTTCAATGACAGGTCATCACTCCCCAGCTGTCTCTTCCCCCTCATTCAGAGCCCACCCCCAGGATGAGCTGTTCTGAGGAAGGGGGCATGAATCATAATGTGTAGTACAAACACTTGCAGGGACAATTGATGAACAGATGCTCTGGGATGGGAGTACATTTCACACGAATGCTCCCACAAAATACAGTCACATACAGTGCAGCCACTTACAGCGTAAGATTTGAACAACAATTTTGAAATGAAACGTCATGCAATACACTGAAAATATACAGAAAACCAACAGTTAACAACAAGTGACTTGTATGTGGAACACAGGAAAAGGCTGTCAGGGTTTCACATGTTCCAAGCATTCCAAATCTAGTCCAAGTGCACTAAATCGGTCCAGTGGAGTACAGGGAGACATACGGAGAGGCTGCCCTGCCATCCAATTGCAAGTCTGCTGGTGTACTTATTTTGGCCAAGCATCCAGCTGGCCGAAAAAATCGAGCCCCCCCCTGAAAACCACCACAGGCAGGGTAGCTGCAGCAGGCCAATCTGTGCTGGGACATCACATGGGTGTGGCCTTGGTCCAGATTCCGGATGGAAAGAGACAACTTTTGAGTGCTTTCCAGAAGGAAAGGTGGTTCTCCAATTGGCAGATGCAGAGTGGGAGGGAGTTTTATAGTGTGGGAGACTTGACAGAGAAAGAGGTACATCCAATACGAGTTGGATTGATGGAAGGGGTCACAAGGAGGAATGCAGTGCCTGATGTGAGGTTTCCTTTCAGTTGGTAGCATGTGTTGGAAGAAGTCAGGGCCCGTCTTGTGGCGGGCACAGTTAGTGATGAATATGGCCCTGAATGTGATGCATCAGCCAGTGAAAGCCCGTGGAGCACCCAGAGTGCAGGAGTCATTTATTCCCAGGGGGAGTTGGGTGCAAGGATGAAGCAGGCTGTGTTGTTCTGGAACTGCTGTAGCTTTCTGAGCTGATAGGCAGTGGCACCCACATAACTGAAATATTAATGGAATATGAGCAGTCTAGGTGGGAGAGGATGATAGCCAAGATTGCCATGACTTAGTGAGGGGAGGAGAGGCAAGGAAAAGATCATCTAAGGATATTATATGGTATTGTATTTATAACACACTGGGAGGGTAGACAGAGGGAAGACAAGACAAACGATTTTACAAGGCCTTGCGACAATCAGGAAGTGTATGACACTGAGAGGTGCAGGGGGAGGGAGTGGGGGAGGTGCAAGGGAGTGGGTAGGGAAGTGTGGTTTGGGCCGGTAAGGGCCTTTTTAAGTGAAACCAGGGCTGTGCAGCTTTGGGTAAGTGCAAGTCAGCAGAGGTGCTGCAGAGGTTGCAGATTACAGCCCCTAAGTGTGGAGTACGCCAGGCAGCAGTGCAAGGAGGACTGGTCATAGAGAAGCCCGGTACCCAATGAGACTGTGAGGGTACCAAGCAACCAGTCAGTGCTTCAGACAGGGAGCGGGTGAAGGCAGAGGAGAAAAGGAGGGTCTTGACCTGCTTCCAGAAGTTGAGGTAGACCAGCTCAAGTCTGAGAGGGGCAGGAAGGTGGTTCCAGAGGGAGGGACCTGCAGCGGAGCAAAATCTACCCCCCACTCTCTGTCTGGAGAAGCGTCTGACCCTTAGAAAGTTGGAGGTAGCTGAGCAAAGGGCTTGAGAAGGAAGGTACTTAGGCAAAGAGAGTTGGATGTAGTGCAGGCCCAGATACCAGAAAGCCTTGTGGATGATGCAGAGTGTCTTGAGATTGATCCTTGTAGCCGCTGGGAGCCAGTGGAGAGATTTTGTGGTTGGAAAGATAGGGTCACAGGAGTTCAGGCCCAGGATAAATTGTGCAGTCCTGTTCTGGATTAGATGTAGAGGGTACAGTTTAGAGGCAGGCAGATTGAGAAATAGGTTGTTGCAGTAGGCTAGCCTGGATAGAACCAAAGCTCTAGAGACAGTGAGCTTCTGGGGGAAGGAGAGAAAAGGTAAAACACCTCTGAGTAAGTGCAGTTGGAAGTGGGTCTTCTTGGCAATGCTTGTGATGTGAGGAGAGAAGGAGAGAGTGCAGTCAAAGACGATACCAAGGTTTTTTGCCTCACAGGAAGGCAACAGTAGAGGGCCCAATGAGGGCCGCCAGAGTGAGAGAGAGAAACGGGAGCAGGGGTTCCAATGAGAAGCATCTTCATCTTACTGGCATTAAGGCATAGATCATTGGAGGAGCACCAATCCTGAATCGCAGATAGACAGTCAGAAATGAGCGAGGAGGGAGAGGTGACTGAGGGAAGATTGAAGGAGAGCTGAGTGTCATCTGCATACCACTGAAAATTGGATGAGAAGGTGGAGATCCAGATATACATTGAAGAGCCAGTGTGAGAGAATAGAGACCTGGGCAACACCACATGTAGAGAGAGTGGTGTTGGAGAGGAAGGACCCAAGTTGGACCTGGGAGGGTCAGCCCAAGAGGAAGGAGGTCAGCCATGCCAGAGCCTGATCCGTGATGCCCATTTTCTCATAAAGGCAATTAATAAGAGTGGAGTGATTGACCATATTGAAAGCAGAAGAAAGGTCAAGGAGGATGAGGACAGAAGGAGAGATAGAGTCAGTATTAGAGAGCAGACCTTCACAGGTGTTCATGGGAGCAGTGTCCATGCCTCTGGCTGATCTGAAGCCCGACTGATGTTGTGGAGGTAACCAACAGATTCAGTGTGGAGAGTAAGCTTGGAGATGGCCAACCTTTTGAGGAGTTTGCTCAGGAAAGGAGTGATAGATATCAGGCAATAATTTGCCGGAAAGGATTGGCAGAGTTTATTTTTATTTTTAGGAGGGGGTGCACAAGGTAGTGCTTGAGGAAAGAGGGGAAAGCACCAGTGGTGAAAGAGTGATTGCAGAAATTGGGCAAGACTGGAGCCAGGGTGTCAATGTGGTCCTTGAAGAGCAGGGGAGCACCTGTTGTCATGATGCCTACCCATGGGCATCCGGATCAAGTCCATCAGCCCCGGGTGCAGGCATCCAGATACTTATTAAAACCCCAACAGCCCCGGCTGGGGGCTGTTTGGATTCAGTCCTGGCGCCTTAGGCACCAGGCTCTTAATAGAAATCAGTCCTGGCGCCATAGGCGCCAGGCTCATAGACTTTACTTACCTTATGCAGACCATGCTGCAAATGAGTCCAAGCCAATATGAGGCCTGGATGGGACTATTTTATTACAGGGACTATTTTTCACTCGGGTGTGGTTCTGGGGATCTTCTTAACTGGGACTACTTTGCAGGCTATTTAAACCACGCCCGAACAGCAGCCCATGCTTCGTGTTATTCTGCATCCAGCAGCGTAACGCTCACCGTGTCTTCAAGTCAGCATCCCGTCTTCTGCCACGCCCGCCTCAAATCCGGAGCTCCTAGACAAAGGGAAAAGAAAGGAGAAGAGGTTAGATCACGGACATTATTTGATTCCTTACCTGATTCCGGACCCAACACATCTCCGAGCCTGGAAAGGACATTATTTCAGCACGCATCGCTTCGCCAGCAGCAACGCCACGTTATACTCACCAATCCACCGCATCTTTCGACTCGGCGCTGCCTCCATCATTTTCTTCTTTGAAACCTAGCACCTGGGGGGAAAACAAAAGGAAAAACAAGGTGAGCCGAGAAAACCGACAAAGACAATCTCTTGCCACCATAGGCTTACCTGATTTACCACTGGAGGTATTATCCTTTAATTCGCCGCATCTTCCTATGCCGCACCTATAAAGGTAGAGAAAACAGCAAGTTAAACTCATGCAACTTTTACCGGACAGTGTTTAGTAATACAGAGGCTTACCTGAACGCCATCAGCTGCCTCCAGGCAATATTCTTTTGGACCCAGCTGCAACCTAACGAGGGAATGGAACAGGAGTGAACATCGGACATATTGAACTCTTTGAACTTTATAGACACTGGAGTCAATATTCCTCTGGAACTCCTCCAGTACCTTCAAACCAGTGAAGTAGCTGGTATCTACGCGCCCCTGCATGCCATGCAGGATGGAGAGCTCATCATTTAAAAACATGAGATGAGGTTACCAAGAGGGGATATCGGAGGTGATTAGTGGGGAGAACGAGAACAGTTGGGGGGCCATCACTAAAGTCCACGGGTGGCTAACTCCCTTTCTCCACTTGCAGGAGACTACTTCTACGAGTCCAGCAGACAAGATTAGGTGGGCCAATCCAGACTGCCATCTCTGCACTACGCATCATGTTGGTGAAGACCGCAGCTGTCCGGGTCCGACCGACACCCCTGTGGGAACCAGGTGAGCCTAACTGAACATGAAGCCTATCTACAAATCCCCAACCGGACATAATGGAGACCTCAGAAACTGACCAACTAGCTCAATTGTTAGGGGAACTTAGGGCAGAAGTGCACTCCGCGCGCCAAGAAACTAACGCCCTCAGGTGAGAATTGATTGTGTCAAAGGAGCACACTGATGATCTTGCCAGACAACTGCTGCAAAACCAAGCCGGGCAAATGCCACTACCTGGAATTGGGGGGAATTCAACCCCCGTTTCATCGAGCAGCCATGTGCAAGTGGTTCTACCAGGGAGCATTCCTTTAGCTCCACCCGAACGCTTTGCTGGGGACCCGAAAAGGTTTGCTGTGTTCATGAGCCAATGCCGCTTGCACTTTTTATACAGACCAGGAGCTTTTCCAAACGACCAAGCCAAAGTAGCCTTTGTACTGATAAACCTTAGTGGCAGCGCAGCAGATTGGTCAATTCCATTAGTCAACCAGGATGACCCTCTTCTTCAGGATTTTCACGGTTTTCAATTGAGCATGGAAAGACTATTCGCCAGACATTCACAGGGACAGGCCCTGGATAACGAACTTCTATCCCTATGACAAGGAAACCAGGTCCTGCTAACTGATATCGCAACCTTCAATAAGTTGGTGGTGGACCAGGATGGCCAGAGGTAAAGCGAATTACATTATTTCATCGTGGACTTCAGGGTGAACTCAAAGATGTTTTGGCCCAAGTTATGAACCCACCTCAGGATTGCGCAGAATATATAGACTTAGTGGTCCAGCTAGACCACCGACTACAGAATAGAAAAGCTGAGTGAGCTAAGTTTGAGAATCGGGTATTGGTTAAACACAATGTTACTCCCAAAGGAACAGATGCATCAGAACCAATGCAGATCGGGGGGTTAAGGGACCCTTAACTCAAAAAGAAAGAGAGAAGAGACGACAGATGCAGTTGTGTCTGTACTGTGGGGCCTCAGGACATTTTCTACGGGATTGCCCTATAAAACCATCCAAGAAAGTAGTCGGAGTTGCTGATAGAAATCAAACAGGGCCTGATTCGGGAAACGACCACGCCCGACAAGCGTAGAGGTCCGCTTGCCGAGCTTAAAGAAGGACACTCAGACCTCGCACCTAATCATACCAATGGTCCTTATTGATTCAAGGCAGCCATCACGTATGCACGCAGTTAGGGCATACATTGATAGCAGCGCCGTAGGAAACTATGTGGACCACAAATTGGCTTCTAGAATGAATCTACCTCTCTGCAAAAAGACCACTTTGGATGTTATCATCACAGTCGATGGAACTGAAATTGCCTCTGGGCCTGTACTCATTCCACCACAGAGATGACACTGTTGGGTCAAGATGGGCATCGAGAGACTATTGTGTTTGACTTAATCAAAGCCCCGCAGTTCCAAATAATACTGGGGATACCTTGTTTGGAAACACATAATCCTTGTATTGATTGGCGAGAGAAGAGAGTAAGCTTCCCAGACTTTACTTACCTTATGCAGACCATGCTGCAAATGAGTCCAAACCAACATGAGGCCTGGATGGGACTATTTTATTACAGGGACTATTTTTCACTCTGGTGTGGTTCTGGGGAACTTCTTAACTGGGACTACTTTACAGGCTATTTAAACCACGCCCGAACAGCAGCCCATGCTTCGTGTTATTCTGCATCCGGCAGCGTAACACTCGCCGTGTCTGCAAGTCGGCATCCAGTCTTCTGCCTCGCCCGCCTTGAATCTGGAGCTCCTAGACAAAGGGAAAAGAAAGGAGAAGAGGTTAGATCATGGACATTATTTGATTCCTTACCTGATTCTGGACCCAACACATCAACGAGCCTGGAAAGGACATTATTTCAGCACGCATCGCTTCTCCAGCAGCAACGCCACGTTATACTCACCAGTCCACCACATCTTTCGACTCGGCACTGCCTCCATCATTTTCTTCGTTGAAACCCAGCACCTGGGGGGAAAACAAAAGGAATAACAAGGTGAGCCGAGAAAACCGACAAAGACAATCTCTTGCCACCATAGGCTTACCTGCTTTACCACCGGAGGTATTATCCTTTAATTTGCTGCATCTTCCTATGCCGCACCTATAAAGGGAGAGAAAACAGCAAGTTAAACTCATGCAACTTTACCCGGACAGTGTTTAGTAATACAGACACTTACCTAAATGCCATCAGCTGCTTCCAGGCAATATTCTTTTGGACCCAGCTGCAACCTAATGAGGGAATAGAACAAGAGTGAACATCGGACCTATTGAACTCTTTGAACTTTATAGACACTGGAGTCAATATATTCCTCCGGAACTCCTCCAGTACCTTCAAACCAGTGAAGTAACTGGTATCTACGCGCCCCTGCATGCCATGCAGGATGGAGAGCTCATCATTTAAAAACATAAGGTGAGGTTACCAAGAGGGGATACCGGAGGTGATTAGTGGGGAGAACGAGAACAGTTGGGGGCCCATCACTAAAGTCCATGGGTGGCTAACTCCCTTTCTCCACTTGCAGGAGAATACTTCTACGACTCCAGCAGACAAGATTAGGCAGGCCAGTCCAGACTGTCATCTCTGCACTACGCATCATGTTGGTGGAGACCGCAGCTGTCCGGGTCCGATCGACGCCCCTGTGGGAACCAGGTGAGTGTAACACCTGTTTAGACAAAACTTTCATAAATCAGACTTGTCTCAAAACATCATCAGGTGTCAAGAGAGAGAAGGAGGAAAAAGGCAGAGGAGAGGGAGAGGCAGTCATGGGAGGCCTAATAAAGGTATTGGGAGAGGAAGAGGAAAATTAGGCCATGTCCTGAGTTTTAGTGGTGAAATGAAAAGCCAGCACCGTGCAGATGGCCTGGGAGGAGACAGGAGAGGTGGAGACTGTAGTAGGAATGGCCAGTTCTTTGAAGATTTTAAAGAGTCCAGTTATATTGTTAGAGGGCACACTAATGTGGGCTTGAATACATACTCTCTTCTTGGAGAATACAGAGAGTCTGTATTGCCTTTGGAGCAGGCAGTAGACCAGTTTATTAGACAATGTGCCCAAAGCCCTCAGTTTCCTCTGCAACCTGTGAGAAACCAGACAGTGTCTCACCCACTTGTCCCTGGGACTTGTCTTCTAGGTGGCCAGGATACACCCATCGCTTTTGGATCCAGTTCCTGGGGATGGACCAGTGCGGAAGGATAACCTGTGTGAGGGGTCTTCTGGGAGTGGGAGTACAACACTGTATGGTGAGACATGGTATCCTCTTCTCTGTAACACCTTACCCCATCCTATCGGGTAGGATATGTAGCAACTCTACCCCCACACCTTTTGCTCCACAAACACATTCTTTCTGGGAGAAAACAGACTAAAACCTGAGCGGTATACCTGACATGTCCCAATACAATCATCAGGCGAGTTCAGGCAATTACTGACCAACAATCTCACCTGAATTTCATTAATCTTCCCCACACGGATAGAAGGTGGAGCATGAAAGATCTCTCTGAGCGAGGAAAAGCACACAAGGAAATAGCAGTTTCGAGATGGCTGATCAATGAGGGACAAAAGACAGCAAACTACGAGGGTTTTGAAAGGTGGGAAATTCCCTTGAACTTTCTGGAAAGAAACTGTTATGTTCAAGACACCCCAAAATGGGACAGTTTAAGGCCCGGAGACAAGTTTGAAGAATCCTGCATTGAGTGTCGGGAGTACCTGCACTCCTCCTACATAACTAATCAAGTCGGGGAGAAGTAGCAGGCACTGTCGTACCGTCCTTGACTCCAAGAACAAAGTAGCAACAGAGAAATCACAGCCGGTGAATTGGGGAGATCGATACATGACCAGTCTGTGTTGAAGCCAAGTTTGCAAGCTGCAACATTGTATCCCGAGTGCTGGAACAGACATTTTTAAAATGTGTGTGATGAAAGACGTGAGTAAAGTTGATCTGCTGATGAATGAATGAATGAATGTTTACATTTTGAAAGGATATTGTTAAGGATTTCAATCGGGCGACACACCTTGGTCTGAGCCTATCATGTAGCGCACAATTGGAATGCTTTCTCTTTATATTCTACAAATTCTATTTGAGGTGGCGCACAACCCGTCTCACACCCCCTTTTTCAAATGCCCCGGGTCACAATGGACCAGGAACCAGGCCGTTTGGTGTGAATGCAATATTTATTTATTTTATTTAATTTATTTTATTTATTTTTAAAATTCAAAGGAAATCATACAAATTGTAATATTGGGCAGCAATCGCCTATGGGATGATAATTACAATGGAAACTGAAACAAGAACATGTACAAAGGACAAATGAATGGGAGCACTTGTTCTGTTTGGGTAGATAGCACCTGAGTTAAGATTTCCCCCCTGCAATGCTCTCCCATAGAATGGGAATAGAATATAGAGTGGACAGAACAAAGCAGCAGGGAGCCAGGGATATTGTGCAGCAACCAGAATCATAATCCGACCTTCCATCATGAAATAAGAGAATTTTAAAGCCTTTTACAATGGCACAAATGACACTCGGAAATTGACATATAAATCATTAATGTGCAGTTAAATCTATGAGGCACATATGGTTTCTCACGATATCAGGAATAGATAAACACTGGCAATCACAAGGTAAGTTCTCAACAAGAGGAATAAAGTTCAATAACAAGTTGAAAGTAAGAACACAATGCAGCCGAATCACTCATTGGAAAGTTGCATTTTACACGGATACAGTTTTAAATGTCACAAATGTTTTTTATGAAAAATGGGTGAAATATTCAGATTTGGAATGCGGTTTGTGGGCTGCAGAATAGATGTATATCACAGGGACAATATAAGAGTGAAAGGATGGTTGTTGCTGAAGATTTTAATGATATTTGTAGATCAAAGGAGGTTCGACTTTGGCGAAATGAAGCCATGAAAGAGAGAAAATCGACAAGGAAAGAAAGACAGATTTTACTTAAAGTAGATTGTTAAGACTATATTGTTAAACAAAGACAAAGTAGGATCCTGGGTTAATTTGCAACGTAACCCTTTCACCCCACATTCAGATCTATATGGGAATTAATTTCAATTATTCCAATATCGCTAAGGAGTTACAAGATGGAGTGAATGAAAGAATGGCGCTAACACTAGGAAATCACAGACAAGATGCACAAAGAATTCTGACAGTAGGACAAATTACCAAGGCATGGATAGGATGGCTTAGAGAGTGGAATGAAGATAAAAGGGTCAGAATGGGTAGGCTATGTGTTTCTATGGGATGGGAAATAATCCCAGTCGACGCTTGGGTTTTGTAACAGTCACTGCACAGTGGGCGCCCCTTAAAGCAAAAATCTGGGCAATTCTGGTCACTGGATGGAACAGGTACAGCTGGATGCAGTTAGTGGGCAGCAGGCCGGTCTGGTCACAGAATGCTAAAAGTACCAAAGCCTTTCCCCTGGTTAATGGGATTTTAGTGGGATTTCTAGACCAAGGGCTTGCTGGGATGGCTATGCTTTGGCCTGGCAGTGGAATCTGGAATCTGGCAAGATGGATGTAGAAGATCAGGAACGCAGACACTGGAAATTCAGGAGGGAGTCTGACTAGAGTTCTGTCAGCAACCCTTTATAAAAAGCATGGTGACATCACAGAATTATATGGTAGGGCATGTAAAAGCAAGAGGAAATATCAAGGCTGAGTACCACAAAAGGAAATACACCAAACACGGGCTTACAAAGATTCACAGATCTTTATTTCTACTGTGCAGTTACAAAGAAACAAGTTCAGATAGCTATCTGGTCCTCAGTACATCACAAAGAGTACCAGCCCTTCAACGTGAGGAATGAGAGATACTGGACATCTAGACACTCATACATTTATACAATTCAGAAATATTGTCCAGCCCCTCTGCAAGTTAATTATCTGTGTTCAAGAGTTCGTGCCAAGTTCACGTATGGCTCATACGAAAATATGCACACGGATTACTTCAGTTTACATTACACACAAGTTACAATGGCAAAAGTGTATTCCTGATTTAGCAGTAAGCCTTAGCATATATCTCTTCACAATGCAGTTCAGCCAGTGTCCACGCTTGACATTTACATTACATTGTGGCAGACGTGTATTCGTGGATTAGTCTTGTGCGTCCAGACAATGCTGAACCAACAAGTCATTCTCAGGACAAGCTCTCATTATCTAACCTAAACATTTGGCCCGCAGACAGTCTAACCATTAACTTGGGTACAAAGATCGAGAAGGCTCGGTTACAAGCTGGAAACACAGTCCACCATTTTAGAACACAGAATTACATATGAACAGAAATCAAAATGGTGGATGATCCTAAATTGGCGGCAAAGTCGATCTAAAATCAGAACTTTGCAACACGGTTTTCTTCGCAGAGCGACTGGGCTTAGGCCAATATATATCAGAAGGAGGCACGATATGATTTTCCGTTTTAAGAGGCAGGCTTACCTGAGTACGCCCCTAAACAACTGGATTGGTCAGGGGTGATTTTTACCAGTTTCTTGTTAACTGATTGGACTCTTAGAGAAATGGTATCAGCTTTATGATGTGCGTTTACTATGTACAGAACCTCCCAAAGTTATTTTTGCCACAACCCAGTTTTGACATAAATGGCACATTTTTACAGTTGTGGCATTTTAACAAAGCACATGGGCAGATTACATAGTTTATGTAGAGCATGGCAGTCCAATTCTCACAGTTGTAGGACCTTGTTTCGTCCGTTTTACAATTTTTCGTCATTTTCAGTGAGAAAAATGTGGCCTAAAATGTTATAACTCTATACATGTGTATACATTATTATTAGGCTTATCAGTATTGCATTTCACAATGGCATCATGTACACTTTCCTCAGAGTGTCCACTTCTCTGCCATTTCTGTTCCCAGCAGTCACGACCCCTGGAAACCCCAAATGACATCCCTGAGTGGTCATGGGCGGGTCAATAAAATCCCCCATACATTCGAAAGTCTTTGATTTTTGCTATAGAAAAGGAACGTTTGGAAAATGAGATAAAATGGTCCAAGCCTGATCGAGGGAGATCAATTAAGAACATTGTGTGAACATTGTGCTGTTGATAATACAAGATAACTCCCGCTATTGGAAATAGTCTTGTTATGCACTGGACGGGCCAATAGAAGGGGTTAGCTCCAACAATCTGACCCATTTCAAAATCTACTAATGTGGTGGCAACGCCGTCCACAGACGTGGCGCCACAATGCACTTGCAATGATGTTACTAAGGCCCTAAGCAATGCAAGGATCACATGTAATACGAGCACAGTGACTGAAAATTGAATATAGAGTTTACTTGGTATGGGTATGCTGTGCATTATGCCATGCAAATAATACACTTTACGGCTCACCTGCACGAACAATAGAGCTAACAGAGATACACATTGGCAGGCGTGCGAATGACCCGAAATGATAGGAGTCAACTTGAAAAGACCAAAAATGGCACAACTGAACCTCACACAAGATTTCAGACCTGCAAAAATTAGCATATTCCTCCTTAGCCATGCAGGATTGTCGAACAAGCGGCGGTCCTGACATGACCAGTTGACACCCTCTTCTGAATGGCACCGAGCTAAAATAATTTCCGGCAGTTGGTATTCCGGTAGACCACTGATACATCCTGTATCATTTACCCCATAGGAAGACCCTGAACCAAACAGGGCCCATCCAGACTATTGATGAACAGCTCACACTAGGACAGCCACAAAAAATATGCAGAACCCCTTCGCTAGGTTTGCGGAAAATGTTAATATACGCAATGGTGGCACATGAGAACAAGCACTTAGAGTGCAGGGGCCACATGGGCAAATGATCCATTCCATTTATGGTTCTTTCCATATTATAATTAAAAGTTATTACTGAATGTGAATAATCAGATCAATGCAAACTAGCATTATAAAAGTTAATCTTACCTCATAAACTCAGACAAAAAACAGCTTTAATTTTCTCCTTAGTTAGACAGGGTGATGGTTCCCCTTGTCCACCCGACACACTGATCTGGTGCAAGGCAGGCTATAACTAACCGGTCCTGAAGAAGATTATAAACTAGAAAATCATCGAAACCGGTTGACCCATTTCAAGCCGGATAACCCGAGGAACAAGCTGGGATACCGACAAGGAAATATGACACTGTAATGGAGAACGGATTCTCCAAGAACTCTGCACCCTTGTGGTCTTCTGTATCCGAAGTTTAGAACTGGTCATGATTTATAACTCAAATCACTAAGAAACTGCCATAGGGTTGGACAATTAAATTCATACCACTATATGAATTAGGAGCCCTCAATATAAAAAGGTATTATGATTATTTTTTGATTTGCGTTTGAAGATAATTGACTGTACATGTGTCCGTTTTTATGTTTATGTGTTCTTTTAAGTTGAGCAAGTGATCCACAACTTGTGGCCCACACACTTCTCTGAAGGTCAATGAAAGAATCAAGGGTCCAAGACCCATGGAAAATAGTTCCTTACAGAAATGCGGCCCTAGTGTTTGTGACACTGCACCGTAGTCGCCATCACCGTGAGGTGATTTCATTATTCCAAAAACAGGAGTAGCAGGGATAAGATCCCCCCGTCTTTCATCCCCAGGCGGATAGGTGGCACTACCCCTCTATACCCAAGGAAGGAAGCCCACACATGAGGTGAGGGCTATCCGCTAAGAGGACTTTGTTGAGGTCATACATTGAATGTTTAATCAACAAACAATGCCACGTGAATACAATGGGCTTCTAGAAGTTTTTTGTGTGTGAAAACTATGCACTTTCTAACACTACAGGCTGAATTGTAATCATTTTTTCCCTGATTGTGCTTTGGTACAGGATGGAGATACACCCAGCAGTTGTTGTAGAGGTGCCCTCGAGTGGGCAGAGGCAATAGACAGAGGTGGGAAGGAGTAAGAGAGGAGGTGGTAGTTTAACAGAAAAGCAAAGGAGAAAGAGGAAGTTGATAAGACGCAGGACGTGCCTATCGAAAAGGATGAGATTGGGCTGAGGGCCCTGGACCAAGACGGTCCCATTCAGATAGACATTAATGATGGTTTTGGAGGAATGGAAGGAAGCCAAGAGGGCCTCCCACAGGGTGCCACCATTAATGGGAGAGGAGGAGATAGGAGAGAGAACAGAGACCATCTGATGTAGACCAGGACATCCCACTTGACCATTTTCCTTCCAGACTTGGTGAGAGGGATAGGGTAGTCGTTAGAGTAGCAGTTAGAGAAGATGGGAGAAATGGAGAGCACCATAACGGGTGCAAGGAGGGAAGTTGGAGGAGATGAGAGAGTTGGAGGAGAGAGAGAGAGAGAGAGAGAGAAAGAGAGAGAGAGAGAGAGAGAGAGAGAGAGAGAGAGAGAGAGAGAGAGAGAGAGAGAGAGGGGAGCAGAGCCCTGTGCCACGCACCACAGAATGCACATGAAAACACAACAAGAAACTAGGATGTGGATATGGAGGTATAGATGACAGGATCGACATGCAACATGTATGTGGTGAAGGGGTGTTCTGTCAGAATTCATGGTGCATGGCAGGTTAGTTACTGAGCTGGATGCTGTGGGAGTGGGGTCTAGGGAACGCCACCAGGGGGTGGATTGGTGGAAGAGTGCTGTATTAATGCAAATCAGGATTCTAGTTTCACCAGGATTAAGGAGGAGGCGGTTAGCCATCATGCAGTGGTTGGAAATCGGTGAGGCACACATTGAGTAAAAGGATGGGGAGTATCCAGGGTCTTGGGGATGTTGGAAAGGATCTGGATGTCATCTGCCTAGTTGTAGCAGGACAGGTCATGTGAGCAGGTAAGGGTGGGGAGGGGGCTCAGGCACAGGATGAAGAGTAGGGTGGATAGGGAGTCCCTCGTTGGAACCCTGAGGGAGAGGAGAAGGTTGGCAGGAAGAAGATTTGTGAATGGTCATCGAGGAAAGAAGTGAACCATCTCAATGCAGAGTCCATGATGCTTAGAGATTGTAGTCTATCTATGAGGATGCTGTCATTGATAGTGTCAAAGGTTGCTGACAGGTCAAGGTGGATAAGTGCAGCACATCCTTCTGAGTCTGCTGCACTTTGTGGATGTGCAACCAGAAACCCAAAGTACATGCATTGAAGACCAAAGAGACATGTACACACACAGACATTTGGCCTAAATCACATCTTTAGTGACATTCACCATCATCCAAACATCACCAAATCACATCATCCATGCAAACCCTACATGTGCCACTGCATGCCACTATCAGGTTCAAATGTCACCAGCCATGAACATGATTGACAGTGCACAACCTTACCTGCTGGCCGAGCCGTTCTGCTGTGATTCCCTCACCACCTCCACCCAACACTGTGCCTCCTCTGCATTGGGGCATGGACGGCCAGTGTTCCACAGAGGGTATGGGAACTATGGTTGAACACGGGTGTTTGGTGGACTATGTGAGGCAGGATAATTGTAAAAACATAGGACCTTGGATAGGACCAGCTAAAGGAGTCATTCATGCAGACTGCACATATGTAAATCAATGTAGATTGTAATCTGCACATGTATATGCAACTGTTTCTGTGAGGCTGTTGCAGTCCACTTAACCATAGCAGTTGACTCCACTGTGCATGGCTGCATCTCCAGTCCCCCAACACAGGAAGGCTTCGAGAGTGCAATGCCCATCACTCAAGGTGACACAAAGAAAGATGAAAAAGCGTCCATCTCGTACGTGAGTAAAAAGGAGATTAAGTCCACCCTGGAAACAGACAAAAACGAAATGAAAAAAGTCCACTTTGGACGAGGTAAAAATAAATATGTCCACCCTTGAGGGGGCCGGGGGAGAGTCCACATAAGTGAACACAAATTTCAAGAGAAAAATAATCATACCCTCTACATGGGCTCATGGACATCAGGGCACAGGTAAGAGAGGTGCCGTGGGTGGCCTCGGATTGCCCTCCTGTGGTGTATCCTCAGGTGGTGGTGATTGTGGTTGGTGGTGGACTCTGTCCAGGCAGTGCCAAAGCCTGGTCTTCATTGGCTATGGCCACTCATGATAGAGATGCATGCATGAGTAACCCAATGGCAGCGAGATCAGGATGAACTTCCTCATTGACTGGCTACAGAGTCCTCATGTGCGCTCACTATGACGCATGAAACTGCTGGGAGAAGAGAGTCTGCTTCAAGGTGTCTATCTCTAAGTGGTGGAGGGAACTTGTAGCATTAGCTCATCATTCAGTGAATACCTTAAGGTCTCCATGTTGCAGCAATGGGATGTTCTAAGCTAACAACTCCAGCTGCATGCTTTTCTTCTGTGCCGCTGTGTCTCTATGCAGGGAATCCCACAGAGACACAAGATCAGCCTGCTGGCATTTGATGTTGGCCTCAATGCCCAGTCTGTAGGAGAGCCTTGCGGACTGCATCTCTACATCAGTGTCATCGTCAAGGTCCCCATCAACCGTTGCTGATGGTCCTGAGAGGCCAAATGCTGTGCATTCCGTGCAGCTGCTGAGGAGATGTTTTCAACCAGCCAATAGAGGTCATGGCCATCTCCTGCAGGAGCTCGCCATGTTGGATGGTTGCACGCAGCATCTGCTGCTCCCACTCTGACAGTCCGTCATGCACACGTCCACCACATGTGTGTGGCTGACGGCAGTGGGATGTTGGAGTCCAGGCCTGTCCATTGGTACCCCGGTCATTGGCTGCCTGTCTGCAACCCTCCTTTTGACAACAGCCCCTGTTGCTGATTCCAACACAGGTGATGGTGATCTTGCAACCGTAACCGCCATGGATTCGGGGCTTCCCACTGACCAGACCCGCGTCTCCTGGCTCACCTCCTATGACTCAACAGCCCCCTCTAGACTGCCCAATGGGGAACCCTCCATATCCCTCAATGAGTCCCGCACATCCGATTCAGCAGCTTCATGTGAAGTGTTTGAAGAGTCAGCAGAAGAGTCTGCAAACCTACCGAGGAGTGACTGCAGCACATGGAGATTCTCACAGGGCCCAACATCCCAGCCTCCTGTGGTGGTCTGTCGTGTGTCCCTCTCCTCTTCCTCCTCCACCTCTGCATCTGCTGCATCATCAGCTGCACAAAGACAACAACATTCTGAGGTATGAGTACCTGGTAGAACATGCATATGTGCATTGAAATGCATACAGAAACAAAATGACCAGCCACACATACATCACATATTCTAACTGAGCACACTGTGACCTGTATGGCAAATGTGATTGGCATTCAGTGACCTGTGCAATCATGCTAGAGCATTTCAGGCTGTGCAACATGGCATGGTTTGTATGATCAAGAGTACATGCATACACACATAGAGGAATGAGAGTGATTCCCATCAGTGTATGGATGGAGGTCTGTGCATCATCAGTGAGCAACTATTGTACTCTGAATCTGTCTAATTGCAACATGTGAAAGTCCGACCTGTACATCTGCTGACCCAAAATTGCATGTAGGTATATTTGTTGCCATAATCTCCACATCCACCATCATAACATTGCACCCCACCAGATACATGGTTGGTCACAATCACATGCATCTCTACCATGTGTGAGGAGAGTGCACGATGGAAATGACCAATGCACGCTTGCATGGACACAGCTCCATTGACACTCCAAATGTGGAATGTACTAAATTGAGACATCTCCCTCTAGAGGATAGCTCAGGGGCAACACACTTAGAAACATCTGGGTATTTAGCACATTATAAATAAACAATTGCAAA
This sequence comes from Ambystoma mexicanum, assembly GCF_040938575.1. NCBI lineage: Eukaryota > Metazoa > Chordata > Amphibia > Caudata > Ambystomatidae > Ambystoma > Ambystoma mexicanum. Next base: position 1,369,421,691 of record NC_090931.1, read on the forward strand.
TGACAAATCAATTGGCCATCCACATCTACTCACAACTGACATTGTTGCTCACCCATGCCCACCTGCAGCCATGGCTAGGGAATGGATGACTGTGACAGCATGCACACATTGCTGTGATTCTCTGTGAGTCATGATTAGCATTCACAATTGACTACATGCATGCATGACACTGTGTATGTTCCCAATAAGATGTGTGTTGCATGCCATTGCCACACATAAGAATACTGACACAACATTGAAACCAAAGAGGTAGTCATGTGTTCTGTGACACCAACATGTAGCACACACAGAAACCACTCAACCACCTCCCTGAATGCAGGTCGTGTAATGTAAGTTTAAATGTTAGCATTCATGCAATGACCATGGGTGACTGCCAACTGCATCCAACTGGACTTCAACACATATATAATCATGTCATGTGGAATTAACAGCACAGCACAAAAGATATGCAAGAATGGCACTCACCGAATGTGTTGACATAGGCATCCACGGCTACCACACCAAGCACCTGCAGAATGCTGATCAATCAGTGCACTAGCAACCTCTTCAAAAGGAGAGTAATGTATCACCCGTGATCATGCGCCACAAAAAATGTATTTGAAACGGTGATCTAGTAAATTCCAACTCCAGTTTTTATTGTCAGACTGTGTTCATACGTAAGGTAGCCCTCTGTGATAACACACGTTTCGGCAGGAACGCTGCCTTTCTCAAATCAGGGCAATTCAAAATGTGCTAAAATTATATTGCGGGTATTGGACCAAAGCAAAAGATTACACCTTATTGGTGAAAAACATAACCCCATAACATAAAAAGTTTAAACAAAAAATGTTCACAGCAAAAATATAAGACATATTCCATAAGGATTATCACATTAATAGAGCATATTGTCAAGGGATAAAACACCAAATGTACCCTATGTCAATGCAACATTATAGTAATATTAAGTCATTCCATTCATCATAGCATGCCATTGGTCATACCGTAAAATAGTGTTGGAAGAATACAGTATTTTTTCATTCAATGATTCACAGAGAATTGGGGATGGGGAAATAGGGTAGGATGATTAGGGATGAAGAATATCCATTGCCAAAATGGAAGGACAAAAAAAAGAGAGAAAAAGAAACTAAGTAAACATCCATGAGCATCAAGCAAGCTAATATACATATGATAACCACCCCTCTGGGTGAGTGCAACCTCTTACGCCACTTGGGTAGCGTTAGTTTTCACAAAGTCTCGAAATGGGGGGGCCTGTGTCACGGGTTTTGAAATCTTATTTAACACCTATTAACACAGTATTGTGGTAGCAGTGTCTGAGCAGCCAGAATTATCTCAAGAGTAAAGTTAGCAGTACAAGGGGTTACACAAGGGACCAACAATTACAGTGATCAAATAACCAGTTACTCAAGTTTTCTTGGTAAAAGAATGTACATTTATTTACACAGTCGTTTGGAAAACATTACACTAGCAAGAGCAGTTCAATATCATATACTAATATACTACAAATACACAACCAATAAGTTATTGAACAAGTTCAGCTCCCTTGAAGTGGGCGCAAAATGGCACTTCAATTACTTTTAAAAGGGGTAAAAAGACAAGGTTAAAAGAAATCAAGGCACAAATACATACTTTCATAGGCAGGGCAAAGGGTTTCAGTTGACTACAACCAGCAATTCAATTCAATAGGCCTGGGCCAAAGTCAATGGTTCAGAGTCTTGTAAAGGATAGCACAGTTCTGGTAGTAAACAGTAAGTCTTTACCACGGATCGTAGAACAAATTTGGTCAGACGAAAAATTGGATTTTGGTTTAGAGAAGGACAAGTCTTCAAAGTTGGGAAAGCTTCATACATTTTCCCAGTGGCCGAAAAGATTTCCTGACCGCATTTGCACCGTACCTTTAAAGTGAAGAAGAGCTGTAGCTGAGGCAGTTGTTCCTGGCAGTTCCTGCAGATCTCACTATTCCTGAGCTTCAGTTGTGGGGATAAGGAGGAGGACATTGGGAGGTTCCTGCACTGCCCACAGAAGAGGCCACAAGCTTGGCAACACGTTGCTTTAAGGTGTGAGTGCCTTAAAGACCATGAACTGGTATCCTTTGCACTGGCTATCCAGTTTTCCACAGCACTTTGCAGAAAATGTGCTCAGTATGGGGACGGTGCCCAGGCAGCTTACGAGTTGGTTGTTCCCACCAAACTCAAGGGGAGAAGTTAACCTTGAAGGGCTTCTCTGTCGATGGAGTTTTAGGCAATTCAGACCTGAAGCAGGGCTTCAACGGGGGACCAGGATTTGCAGCAGTTGTCTTCCTACAGCTCATCTTTGGTTCTTTCATTCCAGTGGTCGACTCTGTTTTCCAAGCCCCAGAAGCCTGCTTTTAAACAGTTTTCCCCCATTCATTCCAGCCTGGATGTCACTCACACAGCAGGGTGGCTGTCCTTGCCAGACAGCCAGCCGACTAATCATGCCAGAGTGTATTCAAGTCTCCTAGGAGACTAAGCACAGGGAGTTTCGGGCACCTCCCTAACATCCTGTCCACCCCAGACACTCAGGTGCCAGAGGAGGGCTTCAGCACTGAAGCCCTCCAATGGGCATCGAACAAAGGTACCGAACCTGGTTTGGCGCGCAGAGTTGAACACTAGAAGGACCTTTCCTAAAAGAAACGGCAAAAAAGATGACTGGAGTCGGTTTTTACAGATAGGTCTTGGGCGCCATATTGGAAAACATGGCTGACCTGATTTTTTGCTACCGGCGTTCGCAGTCGGGAAAATCATGCTAGTTTCTTTAAAACCACTACCACCATCCATTTAAAGTAGGAAAGGGTAATATCTGACTGTTACATGAGTGTTCAGACTCAGGGGATGCTAGGCAACCATTCCAGCCCTCTATATTAAGCTAGTGTGTGTTGGGTCTATACATTTAAAAAGACTAGTAAAGTCAATTTAACTTTACAGGCTCTGGTAGACGGTAGTCAGTCCGAGAGAAGGTATTTAAACCTTGGGGAGTTTTAAAAGACCCCCCTGTGCCACTGCACTCAAGGTGCTGTGTGACACATAAGTATAAGATGATGCCTATGGAGTTTGTTTAAAAACCCCATAACCAAAGAACACAAAAGTAAAACACACATCAAAAGACATGGAAGAGAGTTCAGAAAAGGCTCACACTCTTCTCAGGTAAAAAATTAAAATCCTAGAATTCCAGCAAAGTTGCTGGGGGTCTCAAAAGGTAAGGGAAATTAGCACATTTTGAGAATACTCCCTAACAGGTCAGACGCTTCTACAGGCAGAGAGTGAGGGTTGATCTCTCTTTTCTGCAGGTGCCTTCTTCTGGAACAGCCTCCCTGCCCCTCTGAATCTTGAGCTGGACTACCTGAAGTTCTGGAAGCTACACAATTCTTTCCCTTTCTCCTCTGCTTTCTCTCCCTCTCTCCCCTGCTGACCTACCTGTCTGCTTCACCAACTGGTTGCTTGGATACCTCTAGAGTCTCACTGGGTACCTGGCTCCTCAATGATCAGTCTCCTGTGCACTGCCTCCGGGCATACCGTGCACTTAGGGGCTTTAACTGTAACCTATACAGCCCCTTGCCCCCTTGCACTTACCCAGATCTATGCTGACTTGGCTGCACTCACTCAGATCAATGCTGCCCTGATTGCACTTCCTTTCTCCCTCTCCCTGGAACTTCGCCCTCTCCCTTCCCCCCGGCACGTTTGTGCTGTCACTCTTGCACCATCTGAATGACACAAGGCCTAGTAAGATTGTTTGTCATGTCCTCCCTCTTCTCTCCCCCCTCGCTTTTTCCTGTCACACCTCGAAACACTTGTGTACAGGCACGTTATACATGACATATCATATAATGTCATATTATATCCATGCTTGTTGACAATGGGTGTGCTCTTGTAGATGTGAGGATGTGAGGTGCTTTGGGTTTCACATTTTTGACAGCTTTGCCCTGCACATCTGTTTACATGCGTGCTTTACAATAGAGGGATGTTGTTGGACTGTATACATGATGTGGATGTGTATGTGAGAGTTGTATGTTTTGTCTATCGGCACTCCATTGCTGTATGTGTTCATGTGTGTGTTGGTGATGTTGAGTGTTGTTGGCACTTGACATTGTTAGGCAGAATCATGGCCAGTACCCTTTGGCAACACCACATACAATTAAGACTACAAGTGACAGTACAAATTCACTTTTGGTACAAGCCTGTACTACATAGTAAAGTGGTACCGATGGGTGATCAGCCAGACTTATCTCAAGAGTAAAGTGAGCAGTATCAATAGTTACACAAAGGAGAGCAATTGCTATGTTTCAAACAAACACTGAGTCAAAGTTTCTAAGTAAAAGAATATACATTTATTTGCACATCAGTTGTAAAACAATTCACCAAGTGAAGCAGCAGACAAATCACACTCTTAATATACTACACAACCCCCAATCAATTCTGGATAAGTTAGGCTCAAAATGAAGTGTGAGCAAAATGGCACTCCAGCAATGTAAAAGGGAGGAAAAGACAAGGTTATACAAAATTGAACAGCGCCAACAAGTAAGTAGGCAGGGCAAACTAAAAAAGGCTTGCTACATTGAGGATTCAAATCAAAAGGCCTGGGCCATTGTTAAAAGTTACTTAAAAGAGTAGAGAAGGTCAAGCCCTCGGATTGGCTAAAGACTTAAAACACTTTGGGCCTCATTCTGAGGTCAGTGGTAAGTATCGGAATTTACCGGCATGGCGGAAAGAGCGAGTCCGATCTGGCACCACGCCGCTATCTACAGGCTATTCCAACCTCGCGGGCACGAGCTTTCCGTCATGCCGGTAAATACCCTAGCGGCATACCGCTAAAGGCCCCGTTAAACCCCTTACCGGCATGAAGCGAGACGTATTTACCAACACCGCCATCGAAGCCTTGCAGACCTTAATTAGCAGTGACCGTAATTTACGATAACCGTAAAATACGGTCACCGCTAATTTACGGATACGGAAATTACGTCATCGCACAGGAACAGGAAGGAGCGCGGCGGCCATCTTTAAAAACACAATCCATTGCCATCCTCTCCAGGCAGCAACCTTGGGATGATCCTGAACCTTGGAAAAGGCCCACACTACCTCCAGCCATGCCCAAAGCACCTAAGTAGTCAGAGGACCGCCTCCGCAAGCAGAGCTTCAGCCCCGAGAGTCAGGCCATGGTGGGCCACCTGGAGGAACACGCAGATGTCGTGTTCAGTAGCGACATGCGCAGAGAGGCAGTGGCTCGGAAAAAACAAATATGGGCAGAACTTGCCCAAAGGGTGAGTGCGGTAGGCACCACCCCACGCACCCCCAGGGACTGCCGCAAAAGGTCGGACGATTTGCGTTTGAGGGTGCGGAGCCTCCTCTCAGCCAATCGCAGCCAGGCACTGCAAACTGGAGGTGGACCAAGCTCACCATTGAAACTAGCGCCATGGGAGGAGACATGCGCTGCATTGATCGGCACAGAAGCAATCGAGGCCGTCGGAGAAATGGAGTGTGGGGCTCCGTCGTCCGCTGATGCAGGTGAGTGTCCAAAGTCAACACCGCCAATGGCAAATGCATGCTGAATACACCTCCAAGCCCCGTCCAATGCACCCTGTCATACTGCGCTCCACCCATTCTGAAAATGGCAAGACAACTGCCACCAAGGGACAAGTGCCACCACATAATGCCCACCAACCATAGTGCAGTAACTGGCACATCCCAATAAGCACACTGTGCAGCAGGCTTGGCAGTGTGCGAGTCAGACTGCACATGACCAGGCCAGTATTAGTGACTCCCACACCTGCGTACATATCCGACACATGCGTACAATCCAGTGATGGAGTAACGGCCAAAATGCCACCAACCCAAAATGACTGATATGTAAATGCTGCCATCAATGACATTAGCGTCCCACACAACCACTCATGTTGTACCTTTGTTCTACACCCACAGGTAGTGAGCATGAGGGCGATGAGCCAGAGAGAAGCCGTCCCACCACATCCAGTGCCAAAGGCAGGGACCAACGCGTACTGGCCCGGAAGGGCCAAACCACCACAGCACCTCAGAGGCACATTGAGGTTGCACCACCCCCATCCCTCACTGCACCTGCGCCTGCAAATATCGCCACACCACGGTCTGACGATTCCAGCATCTCTGGGGAGGTGGCAGCCACGGCCCCTCTGCCAATCGTGGACAGCCCCTTGTCAATTTGTGGGGCGTCAGAGGAGGAATACTACCCCACTGTACACACCCCCGAGCCCTGCAATGTCCCCCAGGTGTCATGCAGTGACACAGAGGAGGATGACACACCAGTGCGAAGTGCAGGTGGAGATGCACCGGGAGATGCAGATCCCGCGCCCAGTACCCCATTTGAGGCCCAGTGTTAGGGAGAATTCTCTGTTTAGGCTGAATTTCCTAACCTAGTGAGTCCTCCAGCAGCTTTGCTGGATTTCTGGAGTTTGTTTTTTCCATCCTGCCAAGAGTGAGACTCTTTTCTCCCACTCTTGGACATATATGTGTGTAATTCCTTTTGAAATGTCAATGTGTTTGATGGGCTATGGGGTCTTTTACTCCATAGGGTCTCATATGTTTTTCTATGTGTGTTACACCACACCCTACGTGCCATAACACGGGGCGCCCTAGCGGGTCCCCCACCATAGACTGCATACCCGGGGACTGACTACTGTCTCCCCGGGCATGTAAAGTCACCATTGGCTTTACTAGACCTAAATTTACTAACAGAACTAGTACAAACCATCTTATTGTGGACGTACTAGTAGGGGTAATTCGATTACTCCTGGATCTGTTACTCGAGGGGGCACTGTCCCGTCCCCCCTCGTCGAGTTTTGGCTAGTGGCAGTGGAAACTACTTGCTATGTTCGTCCCCGAACATAACCCTATGGGACTCGTCCCATTGTTGGAGATGGATACTTTTTCTCATTAATCTCTGACGTACCACCGATCTACTTATCTTAAATAGGTTTATCGAGTGGTATTTTCTGCCAGAACTCGGTTTGTAAAATGGTGTCTGTGTTCGTCTCTGTGACTCCTAAACCAAAGGTCGAGCCCTTTGTTCCACTTTTGGCAGGCTCTGTACAGAGACCCTCCAAAGTGGTGCCATTCTGTCTGGGTTACCACAGGGGTGTGGGAGGGGGTTTAGGCACCCTGGACCGAGTTGCCTTGCCAACTCCGGTCGCACTCTGGAGTGATTGGCCCAGGTGGTGAGCCTTCCCGCTCACCACTTAGCATGTGTTGATTGACAGCTAGGCTGAATGAATGGGGGTTTTCTGCATAAAAGCAGGGCTTTTGGGACTGGATCTTCAGAAGTCGCCACAGGACCTAAGAATCCGACGAGGGTAACGCTGAGCCGACCTGCACGACGACACCTCCGGTGGAGCCCTGCAGAACCGACTCACCACTTCCCGACGACAGAGGAGATCTCCCGGCCGGAGAGTCTCTTCCCCTAACTGGTGGGAACAACCAGTCCCCTTTGCTTTTTATTCGCCTCAGGACGCGGTGGTCGAATTGCCCGTGCAGAAGCACCTCGGCAACCGGATAGCCACTACCCCTGAACCGCGACCAAAAGGTGGTGCCTTGTGACGGAGCACTCCGCGGCTGGTCTCTTCCCTGGTGGTGCACCGGACTTCATTTTCTTCGACAACGAGATCATCTCTACTCTTGGCAAAGAACCAACGTGCATCCACCACCAGGAACAACTGCCCCCGCCGGAGCTGCCCTCCACAACAAGGTACCGTGTCCGCCTGGCTTCCCTTTCGATCGGTTCGAGTGAGGTGTCTTAATCCTCTCTGTTCCGTTGGGACGCCTCCAAGCTTTTCTCATTCTTTGTTCTGAACTGGTTCAATCCACCGATAACCATTTGCAATACAGACTTGAATGCATCTCCACTAGAGAGTTTTTGGGACATCGCGCCTTGCCTCTCTCCGAGTGGGCCTGGCCTCTGAACTTTACGATCTATTGTAATTCTTGCCTTCCTGCCTTGCATTTTATCCGATAGGATCAAACTGTGTTGATTTCGTAACCTGCCTATCTTTTTCTCTCCCGTCCTAACTAATATTCGAGTGTCATCTGGGTTGAGGTATACACCTCTGTCTGAAAATAAGTGGTACCAGTAGAACCTAGAGTTGTCGATATTGCTAGGGGGATTGATCGTCTACTCCGTAGAGTAATTGTGTTTGATTTGTTTGCCGTGATTTGCCTTAGTGTTTTTCATAGACATTTTGTTATAAATAAATACCTTAATATCTTTACACTAAGCCTCGTTGCGTGTTTGCTTGTCTTGCTGTGAAGAATTGCCCTATTTTGTATACTCCACATACTGCTCAACTTTTCTTGAGAGAAGTCTGACTGCTCAGCCACAGCTACCACGTGAATCTGTGTGGTGCAGACTGCTACCAAGTGGGTTCACCGCCAACGCCTGTAGTCCTAAATCTTTTGCAGTTGTCCCAGAGGGAACTGCACAGGTTTCCGCATAACACCCTGTCAGGGCATGCTGCCCCAATCCCCTGCAGGGATGATACGCCATCCCAGGATGCACTACGTGCAGGACAGCTCACTGCCCTCATTACCGAGTTCAATGAGCAATATCGCCAGGGCAGGTTGGAGTTGATGGATGAGCTCAGGCAAATGCGTCAGGTGTTCACGGAAGGCACCAACCGTGTGTGTGAGGCACTTGGACACATTGCAGATGCCCTTGTGACAGCACATCCCATCCATGTGACTCAGCAGGAGGACACCCCCTCAACCAGTCGCCCCACTCCGGCAAGCCTGGTGTGCCGCTAGCTGCGTTCCCAGCGTCGCAGGAACATGCCCCCCCGGGCCCTGGGAGCATGGATGAATAGGCAATGCTGGCACCTGTGGACTCATTGTGCTACACGGGTCTAGTGTATGGGAGTTGGGGTGAGGGGGGTGAGGGTGTGTATGGGAGTTGGGGGGAGGGGGGTGAGGGTGTGTATGGGAGTTAGGGGGGGTGAGGGTGTGTATGGGAGTTGGGGGGGTGAGGGTGTGTATGGGAGTTGGGGGGGGTGAGGGTGTGTATGGGAGTTGGGGGGAGGGGGGTGAGGGTGTGTATGGGAGTTGGGGGAGGGGGTGAGGGTGGTGGTGGTGTTGTTCACGTTGGAACCTATTAATACAATACACTGGTTGTGCATACAAATATCAGAGTGGACATTGTTCAATGTGCATTTGTCTTCTAATGACTCACAGTACATGGTGTACATGTATCCCCACAACCAGTGCCCGATGCCCTGTCATCCTGACACCCTCAGCTGGCTTGAGTGTCAGTAATATTGTCCAATCAATGATTGCCACACGGCACATCCCTCCTGTGCATCTGCACCGTGATGCTTTCCTGCCAAATCTTACTCCATCCCCTCATCATCATCTGGTGGTAGCAGTTCCAGGTCAGGGGGCAGTGGCATGTTCCGACGGATGCACGTATTGTGCAGCTTTACACATTCCATGTTGATCCTGACAACCTTCACGTGGCTGTTGATGAGTGCTCCACCCGAACGGCTGTGGCAACAAAATGTTGCCTTCAACTGGCCAAATGTCTGCTCTATGGCCACCCGTGTACGGGTATGGGCTCGTTTGTAGTCCTCCTCATGCCTGTTCTGTGGGTTGCGGATAGCAGTCATGAGCCACGGCTTCCAAGGATAGCCACCATCACCTGCATTGAAGGGGGATGAAGGTAAGTGTTTGTACATTGATGGTGTGGAACTGTAGCGGTCTTGCATGGCAGCTGGTGATACCTGGCCATACACACATGTCCCTGGTTGCATCAACCCCATCCATGGCCCGGCTATGTGTCCTGTGCCATGGAATGATGGAGGGGGTAGCTTATTCCAGATGGCTCATGGCGTGCACCCACATCTTGTTGCACGTGCACCGTATATGCGTGCAGCAGTGTTGGCCTGAAATCATTGATGTGTTGGGTTCTGCGTGAATTTGTGGCAGGGGGTGTTAACTGTAGTCAGTAGCATACTTGTCTTGCTGCACTGATCAGTACCATGGTGACTTGCACCGCTGCTATGGGTGTGTGGAACCAGGGACACGCTGCGGTATCCCTGTTGGGCTCACTTCTATGCACTCCCGGGGACGTCTGTCTTGTGTGGTGGGATGCAGGAGGCTGCGAGATAGTGCATATGCAGTGCATGGTGCTGGATGCCCTTACGGTGTGTGTGGTCCGCAGATGAGTGGTGCTTGTGTTGTGGTATTGGGCCAGGTTACCTGTCGGACGAGTAATGTTGTGTTTTCTAAATTCTGGCATCGCTGTGAGGTTACGCAGTCATGTGCCATGTTGATTGCCTTGGGGCACTGTGTTCTGTGGGGTGCACATTGTGCACTGGCGTCGACATTCCCTCGCAGGTGTAGTGTGCACCCCCCCTTTCCCACCAAGTTGGGGTATGCATCCACCCCAATCATGGCACCAATGCGCTGCCATGGCCCAATCAGGTGACTCACCAGGCAGCCAGGCACGTTGTCCAGCATGTTGCTCCATCTAGCGTGGTAGCGTGGGTTTGCGCAGGACCCGGGGTCCATGTCTTGATTGGGGGTATTGGGCACCGCAATGTGTGATGTCTTTAATGGCATTTCATACCATCTGGACGTCAATGGAGTGGTATTGTTTGCAGTTGCGATACGCCACCACTATTGCATGTGTGCAGTTCAATTCCACGTGGGTGCAGTCGAGGACACCTATGCTATTTGGCATGCCTGCCAGTGCATGGTAGGCAACTTATGTATCCAATATCTCCTGGGGTGTCCTGGGTAGGGATGTGTAGTCCCTTGTGTGTTTCAGGAGAGCATCCGGCACTTGGTTGAGTATCTGTGGAAATATGGCCTGTGGTATGCCATGCATGTGCCCCACTGTATGCTGCTATGTGCCTGTGGCAAGGAAGTTGGGTGCAGACACTACCTTGAGTACAGGGAGTTTTGCAGTGTGTACTTCCATGAGGCTCACTATGTCGTCATGTGTCAGGTCCACTATGGTGGTGAGGGTGTCCCGGTCAGGGCGGTACAGGGTGTGGATCTGCTCTGGTGTGAGGTTGAAGGGTGAGGCCCTGATGCGAGTGATTGGGGGCTGCCGGCGTGGTAATGGTGGCTGCGCCGGTGGGGCACCCTCCTTCTCCTCCTGTGTATCCTCTGTGGTGGTGGCTGTGGTGGTCATTGTTGCTGTTGTTGTGGTTGCTGCCTTGCATGCAGGTCCTCCGGCTCCGGTAATTCTGCTACAATTGGTGTCTTCTTGATGTGGGAGGGGGTGTGGTGGGTGGGTGGGTGGGCTCCTTTTGGGCTGTGTCAGACTGCATTGAGTCCACCTGTGCTGATTGTGTGCACCTGTGGGTCTATGGACCACTGCTCAGGGTTCTTTGCTCCTTCTCTGAGATGCCTGTATGTACTCCATGCCGGTAAGGTACTTTACGGCCTTGGGGATGCTGTAATTTACATGTGGTCCTTACTTGGAATCAGCTCCGGTTAACGTCATGCCGTAAATTACAGCATGGAGGGTCGCACGCGCTACCATAGACCGTAAATTACGGCACGGTATTTTACGGTGCAGTAATTTACGGTCTGAAGGGTCGGAATGGCATGGAGCGGAAAACCATGCCGGTAAAGTGTTACCAGCATGGTTTAGAACTTAGCTCCAACCTCGGAATGACCCCCTTTCTCTGTGGTCGGACGGAACGAACAACTGGGTTAGAACAGTACCTTAAATGAAGAAGAAGGCTGTAGCTGAGGCAGAAGTTCCTGGCAAGTCCTGCAGGCTCATGGTTCCTGAAGCGACTGTCGGACTGACACGAAGTAGGAAGACTGGAGGGTCCTGCACTGCCCAGGGAAGAAACCAGCAGCAGAGCAAAGCAACAAATAAAAGGTGCACTCCTTAAAACCCAAACGGGTCTGGTCCTCCTGGCTATCCGGTTCATTGCAGCTGTGCACAGCAAATTCGACCAGTGGAGGGAGGCCTTGCTTGGTGTTTGGCAAACTGGTTTGTCCCACCAGCTCAAGGGAAGAAGATTCCTTGCAGATCTTCTCTGTCGTTGAATTTTGGAGATTCGGACCCGCAGAAGGGCTGCACCGGGAGGTTCAGTCGTGGTAGTGTTCCTCTTCTTTCAGCTTCTCTTCGGCTCCCTCGATCCAGTGGCGACTCTGCCTTCCAAGCCCCAGAGACCAGAATTTTATGCAGTTGTCCCCCATTCACACAGCCTGGCTGTCAATCACAAAGCAGGGTGGCTGTCCTGGCGGGACAGTCACCACGCAAAATCATACAGAGTATCAAACTGAACACAAAAGTGATGGGTGGAAGGTTTTGAATTAATCTAAACCACTGGCAATTGCTCTGGGCCAACCTTCCACACCACCGTTTTTTAGCCCGTCTGTGCCATTGCAAAAGGGGACCAGCCATGTGCAAATCAGTCAGCAACTGCTGCCACCGAAGGTAGCAGCCCAGCCCGAACTGCTAGGCCAGGTCCCCTCTGCACAGAAAACCAAATACAGAGTATGACAAGGGTCTTCAAGGAGACCCTGTGCAGGGAGTCTTAAACCCCTCCCTCACATCCTGTCCCCCTCAGATATTCAGGTGCCTAAGGAGGGCTTCTGTGCAGAAGCCCACCAAAAAGACGGCAAACAAAGTAACCAAACCTGGTTTGGCGCGCAGAGTAAGACCTTTACAAAAAAAAATGGAGAATAAACCCAGCAAGAACCAAATAAAAGCAAATAGGGTCCAGCGGGTTTAGGTTTGAGGCTACTAACGTAGCCTAAAACAGTACCAAGGCTATTTAAGTAGACTGCGGTAGGAAAAAGAGGGTAGATACCACTGCCACAAGCCACATCTTAAAGCAAGGGGAACAAAATAATGTTCCCTGAGAAACAGACAAAAAGGGATAACTATTAACCCTTTCCAGAACTCTATGTAAGATAGTTTGTACTGGGTCTGTGAATTTAAAAAGACTAATAAAGTTAATGGCAACTTTACATGCTCTGGGAGACAGTAGTCAGTCCCAGAAAATGGAGTTTAAAGTGAGAAGTCTGAAAAAGACAACCCTGTGTCACTGGGTTGTCAAAATGATTTAGGCATTTTTCTTTCACTGAAAACGTGCTTGTTATTTATGTATTCGTTATGAAGACATGGAACCATGCTGCAGGTGTACTTCATGGTGGAGGCAAGCCGGTGGAGTCAAGGTAGGTTGTTGCTCCACACTGGATTAGTAGAGGAGCATAATAGCAGGTGGCTTAAGGGGGTTGGGGTGGAGGTCAGTGGGTGTCGTGAGAGATGTCAGGACTTGAGGGGGCTGCCTGGGGTAATGGGTGGAGGTCAGTGGGGGGTAGTGGGAAGTGTCAGAACCAAAGTGGGCTGCTTAGGGTAAAGGGTAGAGGTCAGTGGGGGTGATAGGAGGAGGGAAGAATATCAGTGGGCTTCCTGGGGTAATAGGGGGGAGGTCAGTGGGGGTAGTGGGAGGTGTCTGGATTAGAGGAGGCTGCCTGGGGTAGTGGGCAGAGGTCAGTGGGGGTAGTGGAAGGCTTCAGGACAGGATGGGGCTACCTGGGGTTGGCTGCAGAGGTCAGTGGGGGTGGTGGGAGGAGGAAGACTTGCCAGGGGCTTGAGGGGGTTGGGTAGAGGTCAGTATGGGTGTTGGGAAGAGGCACAACTAGCAGGGGGCTGCCAGGGGTAATGCACTGAGGTCAGTGGGGGTGGTGGAATGTGTCAGGACATGAGGTGGCTGCCTGGGGTAATGGGCAGAGGTCAGTGGGGGTGGTGGAGGAGGGAAAACTAGCAGGGGGCTGCCTGGGCTAATGGGCAGAGGTCAGTGGTGGAAGTGGGAGCTTTCAGGCTTCAGGTGGCTACCCAGGGGAATGGTCGAGGTCAGTGGGGTGGTGGAAGGCGGGAAGATTAGCAGAGGGCTTGGAGGGGTTCACCAGTGGGCAGTGGGGGTAGTGGGAGGTGTTAGGTCTTGAGGGGGCTGCCTAGGGTAATGGACAGAGGTCAGTGGGTGTAGCAGGAGGTGTCAGGACATAGGTGGTGGATAGGGGTGGAGGTCAGTGGGGGTGGTGGGGAGAGGGGAGACTAGCAGGAAGCTTGGGAGGATTGGTTGGAGGTCACTGGGTGTAGTGGGAGGTGTCAGGACCTGAGGAGGCCACCTGGGGTAATGACCAGAGGTCAGTGGGGGCAGTGGGAGGTAGTGGCAGCTATCAGTACTTGAGGGGTCTGTTGTGACTTATGGGTGATGACCGACAGTTTCACCGGGATGCTAGAACTTAGGGGTGATGGTACGCAGTTTGGGTGCTGCTTGAACTTAGGGGTGGCATACTAATTTGAATGCCGCTTGAACTAGTGTTGACGGTCCATAGTGTGGGTGCTGCTTCGACTTATCAGTGACAGTCTGCAGTTTCTATGGGGTGCTGCGTTGAGTTACAGAGGATGGCCCACAGTTTCACCAGGGTGCTGCCGTGAATTACGGTGTCAGTACTTGAGGGGCCTCCCTGGGGTTGGGGTGGAGGTCAGTGGGGGCAGTGGGTGGTGTCAGAACTTGAAGGGGCTGCCTGGGGTAATGGGTGGTCAGTTGGGGTATTGGGAGGTACCAGGGTTTTCGGGGCTGTTATGACTTTGGGGTGATGACCGTCATTTTCGCTGGGATGCTTGATCTTAGGGGTGACAGTATGCAGTTTGGGTGCCGCTTGAACTTAGGGGTGACAGTGCTAGTTTTGATGCCACTTGATGTTAGGGGTGGTGGCCCATAGTTTGGGTGCTGTGTCAATTTAGCTGTGAAAGCCTGCAGTTTTGCAGGAGTGCTCCTTTGAGATACAGAGGATGGGCCACAGTGTCATTGGGGTGCTGCATTGAGATACGCAAGGACAGTCCGTAGTTTCGCCCGGGTGCTGACTTCACTTACGGGGGACAATCTGCAGTTTTCCTGGGGTGCTGCTTTCAGTTATGAGGGATGGGCGCATTTTTGCCATGGTGCTGTATGGTGGTGCAAAGGCAGGTGGAATGGTTGTTTGTTGGTGCTAGTTTATGTTTGTGTTGGGGGCATGTTGTGGGCATTCCGGACACAATTTGTTGTTGTCTGCGTTGCAGGTTACTTTGAGCTTTAGAATCATGAATCAGCGAACAGTGCTAAACTTTTTGCACGCTCAAGTAGGCACAATTTTCTTTATGATGCAAAGTAGTGTGCTCAACGTAACACTTTTGCTATAAATTTGGCCCTAAGAGAGGGTCTGCCAGGTGGTTTCCTTCTGCCCCCCCAAAAAAAAGCTACCTCAAGGGGTTGTAATGGGCATGACTGTGATGAATAGGATTCTGCCCTGCAAAAGTACAGCGCTGAGTAGAAGCTAAAATGACCACTCAGCCCTCACACTGCTACAAGCAAAGAGCTAACACAGTCATAGTTAAGAGATGTACTCTTTCACCTTTTATTGTAATATGGGCTGAGCGAAGGCTATACTCTTAAGAGGGATGTGTTATTCGGTAGCAAACCAAACAGGAAAGCATAACAGTTCAAAATAAAGAGACTGTCCAATCAAGGTTCCATAAAAATATGAAAAATAACTAAAACGCAAATCACTAAACAAAACAAATCCCTGATCAAAGAACAGAGAATAAGCAATAAGCAAAGATTGCACAAGGCAGCACCCTGAGTAATAAATCAGGGGTGTAAGGCAATCAAAACAACAATGTTCTTTAAAAAGGGTATTTGTCTTGGAAGCAAAAAGGGAATGCTGGACCAAGGGGCAGTTAAAAGTAAATAGTACCATCTCTGGTTCTTGGCGGTTTGACAGCGTCAAACTCGGCTTGGAGCAGTGATGCAAGAGGTTCGGGCTCAGTTCAGGTACATTGGATTGTGTGTGCTGTGGGATGTATTGACCCACTTTTACTCTGCAATGCTGCCTCACTCTGTTATGGTAGTGCCAGAAATAGCAAAATGGCAGCAAAACCCCTAAAAATCACGATTCTCAATGCACAAAAAGATGGCTGCCCAATCTGCCAAGTATGTTGTCAGTGGTGGAACAGAGATATCACTACTGAAATTTGTCACTGGGCCCCACATCAATTGAAAATGGATTGCAGAAGGAAAAAGCAGTGCTTTACTAAATGAAACTCCAAATCTTGCTGAAACTTCAGAATGCCGGTACAGAACACCTTCAAATAATCAAAATTCTCTCTGGGTGCTACAATTCACTTAGTTTAAGAAATCATTTTGCACTTACAAGGTCCTGTAAGGCAGAGAGCATAAAGAGACCTCCACAGCAAAAGCGGCCTGTCTGTGGATCTGTAATAAAATCTCTGTGCAGCAGAGGGCTGCTGTGATGACAGCTTTCAGGGGCCTGCCTGATTAAACTTTAACATGTTATAAACTGAAAGTCAAAATGTTTGCAATATAAGAGGCCTGTTATTGATAGTGACCCATATTAGAGTTGAATGAGAATTCTATTTGTTATTTGATACAACAAGTTTGCGTTGTGCTAAGAAGAATTTAACAATTAATTTAAACCTGGCGGAAGCTGCAGAACTTGAATAACAGGTTTTTCTCACAGAGCGAAGGTCTTTCCCCCTGCAGGAAATCACAGAGAGGTGTTAATTACAGGGTAGGAAAGAACCTGGGCTACAGAGGCAAAAGGAACAATGACAAGCTGCAGCTCAGGATATTCGAAGTGTGAAGACGTCATAAATGCCCTCTGCAAGGAACATGGGGGATGGCTCCTGGGCTTCCAGGGAGAGAGAAAGGGGTGGAGCCAAACAACCATTTGTTGCTTAACATGGACAAAGAACACAATTTAAAAAAAGACTGATAACTTCCTATTCAAAATTTTGAAAAATATAAAAATAACAGAGTTTAATTTCTGGCTGCGCGGGTGAAGAGGCACAAGAACTGTGTGACATGTTCTCGACAGCAATGGCAAGAAATGTGATTTTACACAAAATGTATTTCGCACACTTGTATAAATTTGCTTAAAATTTGGACATTTTGTTCATAGTGAAAAGGGCAAAATTCTGTGGAAACGGAGACAAGATCCCACGGCTACAGGGTTTTGAGGAAAAGCTGCTATGTGAAATATGTAATCTGTATATGTGATTTTTATAGAGGTTGCAAATGTGGAAATATGTATTTTGCCAAACGTAGATTTTGTGTTCCAGGGGCTAGGAGTGGATTCTCAGCCTCATAAAATTGCACCATAAAGATGACACTCTGTTTCTCTCCTCCTATCAAGGCATTGAGTAGACTCTGACCCAATCACCTTTCAAAGGGGCAAGCTGGGCTAAACCGGCCCGCACACCCCCTTATTAATGTCATTTCAGAGCAAAAATAGAGACAGCTCACCACACATAAAGACAGATTCACTCACTCTCCTGATGCTGGCGGAGAACCCTGCTGCTGAAATCTACATCTTCCTTGCTCCAGAAACCATAAACTTGGCAAAGGAAGAGTCCCATTGTATAGCTGGACCATTCTCAGCTAGGCCTCAAATTCTAGAACGGAACCCCACAAGCCTAGGGGGAAGCATCATAATACAGCCAAGCTGTGCTGTTACTGCTTGCCTGCTGAAGTGAAATATTCTCAGAACCAAGAAGGGCAGATCCGATCCAGTCCTGTGCCATGCTGTGACCAGAGCACCTTGCTGACCCTGTCCAGTCCTTTGCCGTGCTGTGACCAGAGCACATTGCAGACCCTTCCCAGTCCGATGTGCCCAGCCGTCTTTCCTAAACCAAATCCAATCCCCTGACCAGAACTGCCGGTCCCATTTAAAAACGTATCCAGTGAGTATGAATATGAAGAATTGTGTCACTAGCATATGTACTTTGCATAGTCCTATCCCTATCTTAGACCCATCCTATCTAGTATTCAGAAACTGTATTGTTAGGAGTATCTTTGTATTATCTGAACCCTCTCTCCAAACCATCCTATCTTTCCTCCAGAACCAGTATTGTTCGAACTATCTCTGCACTGATCCTTTTCTCATCTGAAGAAGGCGAGTTTCCTTAGCAGGCAGTCACCCTGATCAAGTGACTGTGTTCCTGTGTGGTATTCATTTTGTTCATAGTCATCCTCTAGTGTAAGCAACCCATTTGAAATTGTTAAAAGTGCGCTCCTGTTTTCCAGTCTTGCATCTATCTCGAAAATCGACCTCTACTAAAATGTCTTTAACTCCCTCAATTTTGGTGATAGAATAGTTAACATCCATATCTATCCATAGCATCTAAAACCGCATTCCAAATCAATGCAATTACCCCATTATCATGAATATCATGCAGTGAAAAGTTTGCCGCACATTTTTGTTTTGTGAAATTTGTACACGTGTAAAATAGCTTTTAATTGCTTCCGACTTGAATTTTAAGATTTCTAATTGTTTTCTTTGGATTAAATCATTGCTTTTGTTTGTGTGCAACTATTCAAAGCGGCTCCCATAAGAACTTATAACAATTTTAGCAATTTTGACCATATTTGGTGTTTTTGCCCAGTTCATTCTAAAGATAACTTTAAAGGCCATTCTGACAGCTTGACAGTCAATTCCGTTTCTCTTGTGTTTGATAGGGGGAAAGTGGGATTGAGATTCTGTTTGAATTCTGCCATTCCCGAATACCTGCTCTCTCCTCCTATCTCTTTACATTGCCTATTGGGGATTGAGATGTGTGCAGGGGGAACCTCTAACCACAGTGCTATCTGAACTGAACCAACACAGAAGTATTATTTTCTGTGCTGAATTGTTTTGCTCACTACTTACTCCTCATGTATTAAAGATATTTATTCAGTGTTACATCACCCATTCGTACCTATTAAAACATATTGTGATTCAATTTTAAATACATAAATAAATATTTATCTTTGCAAACCAGCCTTATTCCTGGTTCAGTGTGACCAGGGGCTTCCAGCAGAAGGGTGTTATATGAGTGGTATATCGTTACGAATAATGAACATTTAGACAAAAATAAATAAGGATTTCAGTTGTGCACTACATGCTGAGGTTTGACTTGGGTGTGTGCCGGATTGAAATCACTTACAGCTTGGGGGCTCGTCTGGGATCCTGAATTACACACACACATGTGCCTGCACTACTTTGCGCCAATGATAGTTGAAAGAAAAAGTTCTTATTCCAATCAGTTGTTTTTGTCCATTTTTATTCTTATTCTGTTTGAAAATCAGAGGTTTTAGCCCTATTGGATGACACGTGTTTCGGCGTTCATGTTCCGCCTTTTTCAAATCCGGTCCTTTTTAAGATTCATTTGTCGAGAGAGAAATGACCGCGACGCTTGAGGCAGGAACTCCATAGTTTTCAGGTGGGATTGAACCCAGGACTTGGCTAAACCTTACAGGACAAATGAATCTCAAAAAGGCCTGGATTAGAAAAAGGCGGAACATGAACGCCGAAACACGTGTCATCCAATAGGGCTAAAACTTCTGATTTTCAAACAGAATAAGAATAAAATTGGACAAAAACAACTGATTGGAATAAGAACTTTTTCTTTCAACTATCATTGGCGCAAAGTAGTGCAGGCACATGTGTGTGTGTCTTTCAAGTTTAGAAACGGAGTAGAGGAACTCAATGTCTCCGTATAAGCCTACACTCATGCGACAAACAGCTCCATAAGAAAAAAAAGAGATAAAAGAACAAATAATTAAGTGATAACTACAAGCAACACTTGTACAAATTAGGTCGCGAAGGTACAAATGCAAGATATCGATACAGAAAAGTTCCTCACAACTCAAGACGGGATCCTGAATTAGACATACCACTTGTGACAGTCTAACACAGCTTGCTAACTGATGGGGTACATACACCTTGTTGGGTTACCATTCTGTGCTACACTGTAAAAGCACCTTTCAATAGAAATACTCAAAGGAGTTGGGCCTGTTTTCAAAAGTAAAAATAACCCTGAGATAAGTCAGAAGGAAATTAATATTTCCGGAATGGCGACCCCAGTGGAAATCAATATTGCAAGGGAACACCCACTGCACAAATTGTTTGTCAGGGGCATGGGCGTAGGACATGGGGGGGCAGGGGGGACAAATCCCCCCCACAATTTGAAGTGGGGGGGATATAATGTCATTTATCCCCCCCAGAATATGTATTTGGAGTGTGGGACAGGGATCTGTTTTTGAAGTGGGGGGAGGGGCTGCTTACTATGTAAGATGCCCTCTCCCCCTGGCCCCCAAAGCATGGGGGCAATACTCTGGGGGCAGATGGGTGATCATCTGCCCCCAGGGAAGGGGCGCAAAAAAAAAAGATAATTATTTTTTTAATTTAGTTTTGGGTGGGGTGGGTGCGGGTGGAACCACTAGCCACCAGGGATTTTTGCAAGGGGGGTGGCCCTCTCCCCCCCACCCTAAGTGGAGGGTGGCACCTTATGTAGCCCTCCATCCATTTGGGGTGGGGGGGCCACTGCAAATATTGGCAGAGCCACCCCTCCCAAGCCTGGGCCAGTACATTTTGACCCTCCCCTATATATATATATATATATATATATATATATATATATATATATATATATATATATATATATCAGATGATTAGCCAACAATGCCACTAGCGGGAAGAGAGCAGCACCGTGAAGACATTTTTTCTATCACGGTGTAGCATTAAATTAAATAGGCGCACTAGCGCTTTTACTTGTGGTCACTTCTTTTAACATTGTAAAGCAAGTGAAGGTGAAGGGCTGTTATGGCTTATCGTCAGCTGGCATACACCCAGTATAGTAATGGGGAATTAGGCAACTCACAAATGTGGGCAACTATGTATTTACACACTGAACAATGGTGGATTTGTTGCAATCAGAACCATAGAGTTGTAAACAATTAACTGTTAAGGTTTTTTTTTTCATGTTATGTAACTGTCAACTTTTTTACGTTATGTAAGCTGCACAGCTGTGCAGACCCAATCACCTTCAGTGCAAGGGTATAAAAACACAAGGAAACAAACGTTTGGAATCATACTAGCCTGAGGAAGCTCGCGAGTCGAGCGGAACGCGTGGCGTTTTCCACCCGCTGTGAGTGAGTGCTGCATGACACCTGGTCTGCTTAGGTATTGTTATGTATGCTTTTTATACTATGTTCACTGTTTTTGGATAAATAAAATTAAATTTTGAACACAATTTGAAGTCTTGTGTGCTTGGGCATTTTTTGGTAGGTGTTTGTGGGAGAGCTTTCTCCTCCCCAGCACCTTTACCCTTCTGTTTAACATATATATATATATATATATATATATATATATATATATATATATATATATATATATTACATGGCCACGGTAGTGGCCATGTAGTTATGGTTAAGTTGCTGTTTCCATAGGAAGAGCACTTTTTGGGTGGCTTATAACTTCGCTCTCCCTGGACGGATCCTCTACAAACTTTGCAAAAAAAGTAGATGGGTCACTCTGAATTTTGCAAAGTTTGGTGAGGATTTGTCCAGGGGGGGCAAAGTTATAGGGGGGGGTCCCAAAACTTTTTTTTTCCCATAGACATGATGGGAAAAAACTTTGCGCATGGCTACAGCACGAACCGCTGGACGGATTTACACCAAATTTGCGGCAGGAGCGGCGGCCTGGTCCCAAAAGCGTGCTTTTGTAAATTTGGTGTAAATCCGTCCAGTAGTTTTTAAAAAAATGACCAAAATGTAAGGCAAAAAAATTAGTGATATCTGCGTTCGCTTTGCGGACGGACTTCCCTGTTCACTCCGCGGACAGCACCCCGATTGGCACGTGGGCTTGCGTCATGTCCGCGGACATGCGACGTGTTCGCTGATTGGACGGCGAGGGGCGTGGAGCGCGTCAGATTTTCTGTGGCGCCCGCCATCTTGTATTCGCAGTTGACCGCGTACAGCGCAGTGAAACGTGGATAAAAAATTGTATTTAGTGCCGTGTGTTGGTGTGTAAGAGTGTTTGGGGAGGGTGGGGGAGTACGAGATAGGTTCAATGATTTGTTTTTTTATGTGCTAGACCTTTTTGTTGCGTTCAATTTGTCCGCAGAGAACACAGCTGTTCTGACATTTTGTAAATAACCTAAATGATGGGGTGTTTAGAGGACGGAGTATGTGTCATTTTTGTTCGCAAGGAAGGTCAAAATGAGCTATGAACACTCGCGGTGTACTTAATTGTTCGTAAATACACAAACTGGGGGTGTCCTCCGGACGCTGTGCGTATTGTAATCTGTCTAGTTGAATGTGTTCTAAGAACACTCGCAGTGTCCGGAAATGGTTGCAATTACACAAAATGGGGGTGTTCTGAGAACGTTTTTTGTATTGTTCGTTGTCAGGGTGAAAGTGCTTTAAGAGCACTCCTTTTGTCCGCTAATAGTACAATTTCCTAGGGGCGTCAACCGACTTTTTGTCCACTAAAGAAACGATAAATCTGGCTGGTGTGCGTCGACATTATGTGATAATCCTATGACTGGCGCTATTGACCTGGCTGACTTGCTTTTGCGACACTAAATCATATCTCCCGCCACTAAGCCTGATGTTATCAAAGCATTCATATTCCCCGCCTCTCTCCGTGACGTTACAGGGTGCGTCATGAAACGCGCCCAGTCGTCTGCAGTAGTACGCGACTTTACACAGAACCCGGAAGACAACACACATTATGTCACAACACAGCGCACCGCAATTCAGAATATGAAACTGTGATTTAAAAGCAAAGAGCAAGATTGTAAATGTTGTAAAGTACATTTATTTGACATCAAATGTTTAGAGAATATTCAGCAATTTGCATTTGACTTTGTTGTCGATGACATCACATGGCTGGCTTTCCCTTTTTATCCTTTACTGACATATCGAAGCCACTTAGTTTTCTGCAGTAACAGTCAGGAAGTAAAAGTTGAAAAGGTACTATATTTGTAGACTTGGGTTCCTGTCACATCATATATGAAACATGTACGTATCGGAAGATACAGGCTTGAAAGAGAGGAATCCTTTCTGTGCATGAAGATAATCATTATGGTATCAGCACTTTGTCATAGTTTTAGTTTTTATTACTCTACCTTCCCTCTATATGCTCATATTTGTATACATTATAGTCACTCTCCATACAGTGAATGGGAAATAAATTTTGCTCGCGTCTACAGGCCAAACCGCTGGATGGATTTCCACCAAATTTGGATCAGGATCAGCGGCTTGGTCCCGAAAGCGTGCTTTTGCAAATTTGGTGAAAATTCGTCCAGTAGTTTTTTTTTTAAATGACCAAAAAGTAGGTTAAAAAAAATTAGTGATATCTGTGTTCAGTTTGCGGATACACTTCCCTGTTCGCTCCGCGGAAAGTGTCCTGATTGGCCAATCGTCTTGCGTGATGTTCGCGGACATGCAAAGTGTTCGCTGATTGGACGGCGTGGAGCATGAAGCGCGTCAGATTTTTCGGTAGCGCCCGCCATATTGGATTTGCGGACGTCCCGGACAGCGCGGTGTAACTTAGTTCAAAATGTGTATTTTGTAGAGTGTGTTGGTGTGTAGGAGTGTTTGGGGAGGGTCGGAGTGTGTGAGATAGGATGAAAGTTGTGTTTTCTATGTGTTAGATGTTCTTTTTGTGTTCGATTTGTTTGCGGACATCACGGGTGTTCTGAAATTTTCTAAATAAACTGACTAGGGGGTGTTCTAAGGAGTCAAAATGTGTTTGTTTTGTTCGCAAGCAAAGTGAAATTGTTCTAAGAACACTCGCGGTGTCCGGGGAGTATTCGTAGGTGGTGTACTGAGGACACTGTCCGTATTGTTCTCTGTCAAGTTGAATGTGTTGTAAGAACACGCGCGGTGTCCTGAAATGTTCGCAAATTAACAAGACGGGGGTGTTCTAAAGATGTTTTTTGAGAACACTCCCGGTGTCCTGGAATGTTCGTAAGGGGTGTCCTGAGGACGCTGTCCGTATTGTTCTCTGTCTAGTTGAATGTGTCCTAAGAACACTCGCGGTGTCCTGAATTGTTCGCAAATAAACAAGATGGGGTTGTTCTGAAGACGTTTTTGAGAACACTCCCGGTGTCCTGGAATGTTCGTAGGGGGTGTCCTTACGACGGTCTCCGTATTGTTCGTTGTTAAGTTGAAAGTGTTCTAAGAACTATCGCGTTGTTCTGAAATGTTCGTAGGGGGTGTCCTGAAAACGGTGTTCGTATTGTTCGCTGGCAAGCTCAAAGTGTTCTAGGAACACTCACATTGTTCGTGGACATTAAAAGTTTCCCATAGATCATAGTTGAAATGTTTGACTCTATGGATGTGATATGCTGCGGTGGTTTTTGCCAGGGCATAGAGTCTTGGGTGCATGGCCATTTGGCCATGCACCCAAGACTCTATGCCCTGGCAACAACCACCGCAGCATATCACATTCATATTTGTTTATAAGTTTGGGTGAAAAACAAATGTATAAGGAACAAAGGTATTAGATACTATGGATGTGATGTGCTGATATGGTTGTCCTTATTATTGTATACTTACTGTTTGGTCTAGTAATGGGAGTCCATGTTTTTTTTCTTCATTTCTGTGATAAAAGAAAATAGCATGTTATTATTAGTATTTTGTAACGACTTATTACATTGTATAAGCAATATACTTTTATTTTTTTTCGACCCTTGTATTAGAGTACAAATAAGAGTACTGTGCAATTTGCTCAGTTTCTGTATTTGTTGCTAAAATCATTGGGTCTGTGGGAGAAAAAAAAATCCATGTTGGATTTAAAAAAAAAACCTTTTTCTGTTATGCTACAGTTTATTTGTTTGTTTGTTTTCAGTGTTCACTTGTTGTTTCTGGCTAATGCTTTGTACTTTGCTTTGTTGTATTTTTTTTTGGAGCAGTAACAGATTCTTCTTTTGTTTTGATATTGTAAAATTTTGGAGCAGTTAGATACCAATTGGCATATTCTAACTGTCTATTTTTGAAATATATTTTAGTGGTTTTGATTTACCTATTTGGATATTGTAAAATTTTGGGACAGTTAGATACCAATTGGCGTATTCTAACTGTGTATTTTTTGGCCTAATTTAGTGGTATTCATTTATCTGATTAGTTGTTGTAGAATCTTTGAGCTGTTAGATAGCTTTTGGAGTATTCTAACAGTTTATATTATTTTAACACAAATTTATAATTTTGGGACAGTTAGATACCAATTGGCGTATTCTAACTGTGTCTTTTTTGGCCTAATTTAGTGGTATTCATTTATCTGATTAGTTGTTGTAGAATCTTTGAGCTGTTAGATAGCTTTTGGAGTATTCTAACAGTTTATATTTTTGTAACACAAATTTACTTAAAGGTTTAAATACATTTTATTTATCAAATTTTGGTTTTAAGAACATCAAATAAGCGTTTGTAAGATTTGCTGGTAATCTCTGTTTTAGAGTAATGGTACTATCATTACATTCAAACCATCCACATTTCTTTTTTATGTATGCAGTGTAGTGCCCTGAATTGGTTGTGGCTCCTGCGTGGTAGATTATACCTATTGTTGTGAAGGTTTTCTTACCAAGTGATATATGACCATGTGTGAATCCAGTCAGCTTGCAGTTGTTTTTGGTACCATCTGCATTGTAACGTAGAAGCATTAGTATTACGTATTTACTATGTGTTTGTATTACTAACGTGGAGCGATTATCTGAATTACAGGTAGAGCATAATCTACCATGGTTTGCATTTTGTACAAGTTGCTGAAATGGAATGGATTCACAATTTGGTATTGATATATATATGAAGCATTCATTGGGGAGTTCTTCTTGTGTCACATTGTTGCAGAGAGTGCATGTATGTTTCCACATGTATGAAATCTGAAAGATTTCATTTATAGGTATGTTTTTGTTTTCCAGTACTTGTAGTAAGTACATTAGACATTCTTGTGGATCTTCCTGTGAGTTTATAGTGAATTTCACCATTCCAGCACAGTAGTCCAATTGTCGTCTTATTCCAAAAACACTATATGTGTTGTCAGGATTGTTTGCTGCATTTCTGTGAAGTACTAACATTTGCAAACACAATGGGTTTGTACTGTGTAAGTAAATGTTGTCAACAATTGGTGGTAATTGAAATAGAATATTCATTGCTACATTTGCATAGCAATTTACACCAACTATATTTGAGAATTTAAATGGTCCAGGTAGTTCTGTATCTAACTGCTTTTTTTGGAGTTTGTCTTCCTTCTTTAAAGAAGTACCTGGTTTACTTTCTCTAATTGATTCTTTTTTGTTTGTGGTACTTGATGGAGTATTAGTTTATTTTGCTCTCTTTGGAGGATTTCCAGTGACGTCCTGTTGCATTTCAGTTTGATTTAGTTTTCTTTTACAACGTTTTAGTTGTGTTTTTCTTTGAAAGCATCCTCATATGAGTCATAGTTATCTAGTAATTGTTCTTCTTTTCTCCATGGTTTGAAGAGTTGTAGCAGGGACATGTAATATACTTCTTTATGTTGAGGGGTCTTCAATGACAATTTGATATGATTAATTAAATTTGGTTTAGTGAGTTTAAATAAGCTGCCTTCACAGTTTGTCACTCTATATTTACCTTTTTTTTCATCGGGTTTCATATTATTTTTGTATGTGTAATTTTGGGCTATTTGGTATAGACACATGTTTTCTAAAGTATTACTTCTGTTTGGGTAGTATGTGTCCAATAAATTGTTTTTTAAAATGTCTTGGCTGTTGGGATCATGTTTGGCTATTGTTTCTATATCTTCATATGATTTTAGAACTCTTTTTCTAGATTTAGCTGGACCAAGACTTAGCCATACTATATTTTCAGATTTACCATACAATGAAGTACCAGTTAAACGATCAGCTGCTTCATAAGATCCACATTCTCTATGGGTGAGCATTTGTATGCCCAAGCTGTATAATTTCTGAGATACTGTTTTATCTGATGACAGGTCATTCCAGAGGTCTTGGAGCTCTGTTTTTTCTGCTTTAGTTAAGTATGCTGTGACATATCGTGCAACTGCAGTAGAATTGTCTGCAATGTACTGCACATCTATGTTTGCATTCCATAAGTGGGCAATGATTGCATTATTATCATTGATATATTTTTCTTTTTCTTTTCTTTTTATGTAATACGTATTTTTAGGTGACTTTCCTTTAACAGTATGTCTAACTGAAGACATGAGGTTGTTTACTTGACCTGTATTTGTAACTGGTCTAGGGAAACCAAATCGGCATTTGGTGTAGTATTTGCCTTTGTTTTTGTAATTGCGACGACAATATTTTCCACATTTGTGTCTTTTTAATTGTAAAATTTGTGCACAAAGATCACTATTTGTGGCTTCTGATGGAATTTGACAAGTGACATATTTTTCAATAAACTGTAAAACAGTGGCATCACTGTCTTGACCAAATTTAGGAGCATCTTTAATCCATAAAAGCATGTGGATATGTGGTGCTCCTCTGGCTTGGTATTCTTTTCTCCAAAAGAAGTGTTGCACTTCTCCAAGGGGTGGAACAGTTTTATTACAAATAAAATGTAGCATAGCAATGAAGCGATGGTGAAAATATCTTGAAACATTAACAGGATCCAAAGAACAAAGTTCTCCAGGTGTTAAAATATCTATGTTTGTTTTGTTTTTATTTGATATGCGTAGGAAATCATGTAAATCTTCCCACGCATATTCTGCACAACTTAATGTAACAAACCAAGTGGGTGGGCCAAGGTTTCTGATCATACAACGTACATCTCCATGACGTCGAAACCAGTACTCTTTAGTACCACACATATTTGCTAATAGATTAGTGATATTTGATTGTAAAACCTCATCCTTTTGTTGCACTTTCTCTAATAATTGTGTAGCTGTCATATTTTGAAAGTGTGATCCTGATTTTAATATGTGTGCAACTCCGTAACATAAAGTTGCTAGTTCACTTTCAAAGAGTAGGTGGAATATGTATTCCACATTTTGTCTAAATCTGGGATCTTCAGAATACATCCGTAATGAGCGGTATTCTGAAGCTGATATTTGAATAGGTCTATCATCATACCTTCCTCCTTTGCCAGTAGGAAAGAGTAGAGGAAAAGCACGTGCTTCTATACTTTTTTCCCATATACTGATTGGTGATCCTTTTGTTTGACGCATTTGGTAAGTTTCCAGTACATCTTGTACGGTGTCATTACAGTGCAAAGGATGAATTGTATACTGGTCTAAAGTATTTGATATTGTAGCAGGATCTAGTAGCTCAAATTGACCAGCTTCTTGTGTTTCTTGAATTATTTCAGTTGTATCTTTCAAGTTTTCTTCAATATTAATTTCTTTGTAATGTTCATTATTTTCTTTGAGATATTGGAATGCTTGTCTAACTTTATATAAATCTACCAGCTGTTGCCATATTTTTTTGTCTTTTGTAGGTACTCCATTTACTAATATAATTAAAGATTGGTGCATTGGACGTTGCACTCCTAGAGTATGCACATTTTCTTTTAGATGTAATGGTAAATAAACTACTTTTCCACGAATGCCTTTTACCAATTCAGAGGGAGGTAATTTTGCTGTTTTTGGTTGAAGGTGTATTATTGCTTGAAATGGGTGTACTGTTTGAATTATGATGCTCTCATATAAATTAAGTTGTTGTAGAGGTTTTGGTACTGGGTATAATTCCAAATTATTTGTGATAGAACGTGAAGGAGTTTGGTTGTTGTCAAGTTTTGTAGTGCAATAACTGCAAAGTATTAAGGGCTCAGTTATTTCATATTTGTTTTCTGCTACAAGGTAGAGAGCTAATTCAAACCATTTAGAATCTTCATTGTCTTCTATTTTGTATGATAGGTCCACAGTTTTTGTGTTACTTTTATAAAAAATTATACTGCAACATACACATACATGGTTTGGTACTTCAGCTGATGTACTTAGTATTTCTTTTTTGTATGTGTTTAGCAAAAGGTTGCCATGTGTAGAATTGTTGCTTAATTGGTTTAAAGCTATTTCATTCTGTAAATGGCTTTCACTTCCAAAATATTTTTTCTGGATATAGTGAATTTCTTCAAGTAGGTCTTTTGCTGTACCATATAGAAGGATGTTATTTAACTTTGCTAGTGCTAAAGCAGGACTTTTAGCATAGTACAGTTTATAGACTAGATTTCTTATAGTTGAATGATGTGTTGATATCCTTTTGATATCATGGAAAGTGGTTTTACAAGTAGTTCCTGTAATGCAGGCCAATGAATGTCCTTGTAGTCCTGTGTACTTGCGCACTGGACAGGTATCTATATTTTGCAGTAATTTAATTTTGATTTTGTCTTTGCTTTTTACATATTTATTGAGGAATTGGTGTAAAGATTTGAAACATTGTTTGGGAATGTTACAAATTGACATGCATGGCCATTTTTTACACTAGACTTTCTGATTCAGTTGAATGGAGGGGTAATTCTAAGTTTTCAGGGCATATTTTTGTAAGGACTACTTCCATTATGGTATTATTCACTTTTTCATAACCTCGACCAATGCTATTTATGGCAATTGTATTACTTTGCTTTTGTTTGTACGCTTCTTCATTAAAATATGTTTCTGTGCTCGTATGATTCCATTCACCTCCGCAGATACTTAAGAAGTTCTTTCTGTTGACATTTCGCTTATTGAGAAGTTTTTTTTTGTAATTTAGTTATTAGTTTTGTTAGTGGTTTCATTTTGTTTAACAGTAAAATAAATAAATTTCTTTTGAGAAGAATTGCACTGTCCATCAATGCTTCTAAGATTAATTTCCTACGATAGGTTTTTAGCTTTGACCCTGATTTCTCTCCTGTTTTTATAAGATTTTGAAGGACTTTGTGACGGTATATTTTGGCTAAAATACTTTTCTTGGTATGCTTACTTTGCACTATATTAAAATTTGAAGAAGTAGTTTTATCTGTACTGATAGCTGATTTTCTGTTAATTGTTGTTTGGTTTGTTTTACATTTTGATAGAGGAAGCAAAGTTGTTGTACTTGAAACTTCTTGTGTTTCATTAAATGATTGTATTAGCTGTTTTGTTTCAACTTTTTTTACAAATTCTGCTAGAGATGGATGCTTATGTTGGACTCCTTTATTTTCATTTGCTCTAATTTTGCGTTGCTTTCTACGGAGTTGTCTTTTGGTAGGCATTCTTTAGGGTCTCTTGAAAAAATAAAGAAGATATGGGTTGGGGTGTTCTGGAATGTATGGGTGCTGTGTGCATGAGTGTTTGAGTAAGATGATAAAGATGTATGTAATGGTGTGTGATTGTGTATTGGGAACTAAAACTAGTAGGGATAGGTATTCTTGAATTTATGTGTCACTAAACTGGGGTTCAGATGACAAAAAAAAAGTAAGGTAGTGGTGTGGAAAAGTACAAATAGTAAATCTAATGTATACAATTAAAACAGTTGTTTGTTCTATAATATGAAAATTGTAGTGGTTCAGTTGGCTAATTTGTGTGTCCAAAAATAGAAATTTGTGGGCCATTCTGGTTGTAAATCGCTGTTTACGACATGGACATTTTTGGACAAAATGGTACTGAATCTCTATTTTAAGAAACCAAAATAGCTGGTATTAATGTTATAGTATATTCGATTAATAATATAAATATTATGGTGATATTTTACTTTCTTTTTTTTTTTAATTAACAGGTAACTTCTTAGTTTTTCTTTCTTCTTCGAATTCGGCTGCTTCTTTTCAGGAAAATGGTCTTCACTGCAACTGTAAAAGCTTCAAATTAGTAACTTTGTTTGTATATAGCACTGTTTTTAATTTAGATATTGATTTTTTTAATTGAAATCCTCAGTGCCTTCTGTAAAACCATTAAACTAATTTATTGACATAAGATACATTGAATTAGTTCAGTGTGTATGATATGTACTTAATGAAGAAATTTTATTGAATGACTAACTGTAGCAAACATAAAATATCTTTACTATGTCTTGTGAAATTTATAATATATTAGTGAATACCACTATTTCTGTAAGTAAACTGTTCTAGGTAACAGCGCCTCAATGTCATGTCTAATTTAAAGTAATTAAGTCAATAAATAAATAAAAACAAAAAATATGAAATTGTATAAGCATTTTTATAAAGGTTTAATCATAGATTGTGTTTGCATGCAATTTTGTTTGAATATATTTAGTGTATATATTTCATTTAAAAAATGTTAGTTTAACATGATTTGAGTGTGTGTGTTTAAAGAAAGTAAAAAGTATAAAGGTGTATAAGTGGTAGTTGATTTTAGGAAATTGAAACAAGTACAGTAAATTCATTTAACACATTTTACAAGGTAAACGTCTGTTTGAAAATGGGTTCATCTACCATAGCTCTCAAGTCACACACTTTTGGCGGGTGTCACACGCCTTGTAAAGGGCAGACTCACCCGCCAAGCCTCATGGACGCCCATTAATTCCAATGGGCGTCTCACCCGCTAAAAACAAAATCGGGTGATTTCACCCGCCTGTAAAACAAAAATGGTTGAGAGCTATGTCCTGTACTATACAGAAAATATGCATACCTGCAGTTTGTGTTCATGCATATGGATATGCGTGGAGCTGCAAGTAGAAATCTTGAAGACTTGTACAGTATTTGTGGTAGATGCGGCTTGCCAATGATATGACACTTGTACTCAGAGAGATTCAGAGTACATTTGCAGTGCTGATCTATGATGATGCAGTTAGATGTAGAGGTCTTGAATGTGATTGGTGCATGGTCATGTGATTTTTGAGGTACATCCAATGAAGGAATGGCAGAGAGAGTGTAGTGGAAATGGTAGAAGGGCTGTTCATGTTACGATATGTTTGCGGACATGGCGGTAGTTCCAGGACATCGGGAGTTACATCCGGGGATTTTTGGGTTCAGAAGTCATGCAAATGAGAATAAGCACTGAAAGGGATTGGTCAGGAAAGTTTGGTGGGTGTGTTGTGCCAGGAGAGATTTTTTGAGATACTCTTTTTGCTGAGAGAACAAAAGATAGCTATGGCTGTGTGTTTCAGAAAACAGATTGTTTGGATTTTAGGAGATTCATGGATACATTGGTTGAAGGTGCATGCAGAAAGCTGTGGAGTAGCTGTAGGTCTTGGATTCCCACATGTGGAAGTACACTGGCATGGAGTACGTGGAATGAAGTGGTTGGACTTGCTACCTCTCTGTGCTACTTTGGAGACAGAGCAACATCCAGACATAATTGTAATTCATTGTGGAGGGAACAGTTTAGGGCATGTGACTGGAATTTTTTTGTAATTTGCTATGAAAGAAGGGCTGAGGAAGGTTATGGACATGTTTCCTAATTCGCAAGTGATATTTTTACGGATTGCGCAGAGACAAATGTGGCTTCGTTCTTCTTCATTTGGTCCACAAATGGAAAAAGCAAGGCGCAATGTTAATAAGGCTGTTTGTGGCTTTCTAAGAGATTTTGGCATGTCTTCTTTTCACAATGAAAATATTATGTTTTGTAGCACATACATTTTTTGCAGAGATGGAGTCCATCTTACTTATGCTGGCAATCAGATTTTTCTGAGAAATGTACAAAATGCATTGCGACCTTTTTTGGAATTAGAACAACGATTTTGAAGTAGATGTTAAGCATTTACAATTTTTGACTTACAAACACCACCCAAAGGCTCTTTTCAGAGCCACCACTTCTTTCCAGAGAAAATTACAATGTTTGTGATGGAGTAGTAACCCAATTCTTTTAATGTTCGCGAACTGTCCGCGGACTTCAAAAAAATACAAAGAGCCTTGCTTAATTTATTTTCACTTCTATTTTTTAACTGGGAATGGCGGCTCTGAAAAGAGCCTTATTTTTTTTGATTTTTGTAATTTTGTATTTTTTTTGGTTTTTCAGACACGACACACTAGGAGAGGAGGGTAAAGAAGGGTAAAGGGGGGGACACCAACCACAGGGATAAGAAAGGGCGAGCTGAGAGAGGAAGATGTAGAGTGAGTTTTATTTGGGTAGTGAGCAGGTCTTCTCGTGCTCTGAGACCATAGTCTCAAAAGCACTCCGAAGTCGCTCCCCCCTGCAGAGTACTGTGTCAGAGTACATACATACAACTGTGACCCTCGAAAGGTAAGGGTCATCAGCATTCTGTATGGCCTGTGAGGCAGCTTGAGAAAGACACTATCCCACATAGGTGGTCCTTGTGGTGACAGGATCAGAAACAGAGGATGAAGTAGAGGAAATCAACCTGCTACGTTCTTCGCAAGGTACAACCCTGCAAATAGCCCCAGAGTGAAATGACCTCAGGTGTCGCTTCATAGTAGTGGTCCCAAAGCTGTAGTTACCTTGCTTCCCGCGACTGAGTATCATTTTGCACTCATTGCAGGTGACATGGTTCGCACGAGCCTTAGGACCATTCCCATGAATGGTAAATAACCGCCACACCCAAGACTCACGCCTAGTGCGGGTAGTAGGGATTTCCTCTACCTCATTCTCATCATCCACTTCTTCCTCGTCCGCATCCTCACTCCTGTTCCCCTCTTCAGGCCCTTGGCCCTTGGGGAGGTGGTGGCGGTGGAGGGGGTGGTGGTGGTGCTGAAGCAGGTGCAGCACCAAGTGGCAGTTGAGCAGCCAAGGATGCCATGTCGATGATGGTGTAGTCTGCAGGTGGCAGCAAAAATCACTGTGTTCTGAAGAATAGCCAGAAACACAATGGGAATAAGCTCTTGGGCGTGGTCTTTTATAGGGGTGCTTGTGCGCGGTCCGCAGACATGCGCACTGTGCGCGGACAGATCGAACACAAAAAAAGGATCGGAAAGTTTCAAAAGGTATATAGAAACTCAAGATTGCTATGTGGGACTTGTGGCATGGTGAGATTTTATTGAAAAATATTATGGATTAACTGAAAATGTACTTTTAAATTGTTCGGGGATACGAACAGTGTCCACATTTCAGGACACACGATGAGCGTGGGCGTGGTCATATGATCTGTTTGCGAACTAGTCTGTGAAGGAAGCGCCTGTCCGCAGGACACCAAGTGCACAGAGATTGGTTAGCACATGCGCATTGATGTCCTATGGACACTGTTCGGGTTCTGAAGTAATTAAAAGTGCGTCACATGTGAAACAAACATTTCAGGACACCGCGTGTGTTCTTAGAACAGTTTAAACTTGGTAGCGAACAGTAAGGACAGATATAGTGTTCTTCAGGACACGTGTACTTTAGTTTATGTACGAACATTTCAGGACACCAATTGTGTTCTTAGAACACTTTCAGTTGGGTAGCGAACACTATGAACAGTTGTACTGTTGTTCAGGACACATCATTTTGTTTATTTACGAACATTTCAGGACAGCAATTGTGTTCTTCGGACAGTTTTAAGTTGACAGCAAACATTACGGACAGATATAGTGTTCTTTAGAACACTTTAATTTTTGTTTCTTTACGAACATTTCAGGACACTACGAGTGTTCTTCGAACATTTTGAACTTGCATGAGAACATTACGGACAGATGTAGTGTCCTCAGGACAGTTACATTTTCGTTTCTTTACGAACTTTACTATCTTCTAACATTTCGTCTCGTGGGAAATGCTCCTCTAGCCAGTCCAGAGTACTAGACATTTCTGTGAGAAAAAATAGAAGTAATATGTTTTTTTTTCTAATATAGAAAGTTTATAAATATATGAGTAAAAAGAAGTGCACTTACTATGTCTGGTGAGATATGTAATCAGTAGTGTATACGTCTGGTCTTGCTGTTGGTTGTGGAGCGTCTGTGAGGTAATTATGGTGGAAGCCACTTTATCTTCTTTTGGTATATTCCATTTTAAAACATATTGTATTTACATGAATGGTTAGTGTGTTACATATATGGGTAACATTTTTAAAGTATTACTACATATACATTGTATGTGTGCTGCTTTGTGAATTTGTTAAGTGTTCCTATGTTATGATATAACTATTACAAAAACCTCCCCAGAGTTTTTAGGTGGTGGTACTGTTCTCCAAACATGTCCGTGAACATTAAATAAGTTTGCGGACATCAAGTTCATAAGAAGAGATGTAGTCAGTTCCATATGACATGTATATAAAGTCAAAGTCATTATTGTTAAGTTGTGCTACTAAAAAACTATGAAATTCAGTGAAAAAAACTTTGTTAAAGGGACGTTATGGTTAAGTTTCGCTACTAAAAACCTATAAAATTCAGTGAAAAAACTTTGTTAAAGGGACGTTATGGTTCCAAGTAAAACCGAAAAACCCTTGAAATTCGGCAGTTATGGTAAGCTAAGCAACCATAACTCGCGCCACCACCGTGCACTGCTAAGCCTAACACCCAGGACATCAAAGATGACATCACAAATGTCATTGATGACATCACTGATGACATCACATATCTGACTCCCCTTTTTTTCCTTTCCTGACATATCTAGGGCACATGATTTTCTTCAGTAACAGTCAGGAACTAAAAATTGTAAATGTACTATATTCGTAGACTTATCCTTCAAGTATGTTCTTACAATAATTCCCTTATGGTCCAGTCATATCATATCAAACATATACATAGGGGAAGACACAACCTTGAAAGACAGCAATCCTTTTTGTGCATTAAAATTATCAGTAGATTTATCAGCACTTTCTGATAGTTTTGATGTTTTTTTTTATTACTGTACTTTCCCTGTATATACTCATATTTTTATATGTTGTACTCACACTATTTTCCTTAGGGTCCAGACACATCATGTGATATATATAGATAGGGTAAGTAACAGCTTTGAAACAGAGCAATAATGTCTCTGCATTAAGGTAATCAGTTAGGTTTGAACACTTTCTGCTACTATTGCTGTTTTTTTTTTCTTACTTCAATTCCCTTGTATATATTCATATTTGTATGTGGTGTTGTCTCTGTGATTTGTCTATAATAATGCAATTACGTAGTAAGTGGGTTTTATTACCTACTTATCACAAGTTTCACTGTACACAAAATTGTAATATGAAAACAGTTATCATTCCACTATTCAACATGGTAAGCTTAAGAATATTGCACCTCCATCGTGTAATATGCACACAATGCCTATGTTTCTACATGAGTACCTTAGTATACTGGATTGAAGTTAATAATAGAATGCTATTTGTATCAAAGCATAGCTTAATGCACTGATTAGCACTTGATATTTATTCCAATAATCTTTGACACTTTTTCTATTAACATTACACTAAGAATCCCTTGTACAGACTTTTCATGAAAGGTAAATGCACATGTGATGTCATCAGTGATGTCATCAATGACATTTGTGATGTCATCTTTGATGTCCTGGGTGTTAGGCTTAGCAGTGCACGGTGGTGGCGCGAGTTATGGTTGCTTAGCTTACCATAACTGCCGAATTTCAAGGGTTTTTCGGTTTTACTTGGAACCACAACGTCCCTTTAACAAAGTTTTTTCACTGAATTTCATAGGTTTTTAGTAGCGCAACTTAACCATAACGTCCCTTTAACAAAGTTTTTTTGTATATATATATATATATATATATATATATATATATATATATTATAACATGTTTTGGGTGGAGGCATGGGGGTCCCACTAGACCACCAGGATGTTTTGTGTTTGAAAGGGGGGAGGCCCTCCCCCACCCTAAGTGGATGGGGGGCACCTTATGTAGCCCTCCCTGGCGGCAGATTTCTGCCCCTAGGAACGGGTACATGAGAAGCCCCCATCTATTTGGGGTGAGGGGAGAAGCCACTGCAAATATTGGCAGAGCAACCCCGCACTCCAAGCCTGGGGCAGTATGTTTTGCCACCCCCTGGGGGCAGATGGTCACATACATGTGCCCATCTGCCCCTAGGGAAGGGCAAAACAAATATATATATATATATTTTAACTTGTTTTGGGTTGGGGGCCCACTATACCACCAGGGCTTTTTGTGTTTGAAAGGGGGGGTGGCTCTCTCCGCACACCCTAAGTGGATGGGAACACCTTATATAGCCTACCCTGGGGGCAGATTTCTGCCCCTAGGAAGGGGTACATGGGATGCCCCCATCCATTTGGGGTGAGGGTGAGGCCACTGCAAATATTGGCAGAGCCACCCCACAAGCCTGGGGCAGTATGTTTCCCTCTCCCAGGGGCAGATGGCCACACACATGTGCCCATCTGTCCCTAGGAAAGGGGCAAAACAAAAATAAAACAAATTATAACTTGTAAAAGGTGTTTTGGGTGAGTGTGGGGGCCACTGGACCACCATGATTTTTTTTTTTTTGAAAGAGGGGGTGGATCTCTCCCCCCACCCTAAGTGGATGGGAGCACCTTATATAGCCTACCCTGGGGGCAGATTTCTGCCCCTAGGAAGGGGTAGATGGGATGCCCCCATCCATTTGGGGTCAGGTGGAGGCCACTGCAAATATTGGCAGAGCCACCCCTGCAAGCCTGGGGAAGTACGTTTCCCCCTGCCAGGGGCAGATGGCCACACACATGTGCCCATCTGCCCCTAGAAAAGGGGCAAAACAAAAATAAAATAAATTATAACTTGTTTTGGGTGGGTGTGGGGGCCACTGAACCACCATGGATGTTTTTAGTGGAAAGGGGGGTGGCCCTCTCCTCCCCCACCCCTAATGGATGGGGGGCATCTCATGTAGCCCTCCCTGGGGGTAGATTGCTAGCACAATCTGCTCCTAGGAAAGAGGCAAAACAAAAATAAAAATAAAAAAAATCATAACTTGTTTTGAGTGGGTGTGGGGGTCACTAAACCACCATAGATATTTTTAGTGGAAAGGGTGTGCCCACAGGTGTCTTCTTTTCAGAAATGCATAGGGTTCTCTGTTTTCCTTGTTGGCTTCGACACCCTAGGCCCAAATCTGTAGGTTGTCCACATGAGCAAAATCTGCTTTGCCGAAAGGCTTGGGGTTATCAGTGGGTTAGCCTTTTCCCTTTTCGCCGAGGTAGGTGCATCCACACATGTGAGGTACCGTTTTTGTCGGGACACCTGTGGTAACGCGGGAAGGTAGGACATCTCTTGTTGGCGGCGTGTTACGGTGGGTGGGCCGAGGGAAATGTCTCTGAAATTTGGTGGAAAAAAGCACAATTTTCAGACATTTCACTTTGGCCACCCACTGAAACACACCGCCAACAATACATGTCCTACCATCCTGCATTCCCACAGATGTCCCGACAAAAATGGTACCTCACATGTGTGGGTGCACCTAACTGGGCGCAAAGGGAAAAGGCTAACCCACTGGTAACCTCAAACCTTTCGGCAGAGCAGATTTTGCTCATGTGGACAACTTTCAGATTTGGGCCTAGGGTGTCGAAGCCACCAAGGAAAACAGGAAACCCCATGTATTTCCAAAAAGAGGAAACCCGTGGGAATCCACAGAGGTCTGACTTGCGTAAATCGCCCCAGAATGTATTACCCACAATCCCCGGCAAAGTCTGAAATTTGGTGAAAAAACTACATTTTTCAGACATTTTCTTCTTGCCACCCACCAAAACACTCAGCCAACACCACATGTCCTACCTTCCTGCGTTCCCACTGGTGTCCCGATGTTAACAGTACCTCATATGTGTGGGTGCACCGACCTGGGCGCAAAGGGAAAAGGCTAAACCACTGGTAACCCCCAAAGGGTTTGGGGAGACAACCTACAGATTTGGGCCTGGGTGTCGAAGCCACGAAGGAAAACAGGGTACCCCATGCATTTCCGAACAGAAGACCCCCGTGGGAATCCACAGAGGTCTGACTTGTGTGAATCGCCCCAGAATGTATTACCCACAATCCCAGACAAAGTGAAAATTGTGTTTTTTCCACCAAATGTCAGACTTTGTCAGGGATTGTGGGTTATAAATTATGGGGCGATTCGCGCAAGTCAGACCTCTGTGGATTCCCACGGGTGTCTTCCTTTCAGAAATACATGGGGTTCCCTGTTTTCCTTCGTGTCTTCGACACCCTAGGCCCAAATCTGTAGGTTGTCCACATGAGCAAATTTCCTGAAAATCTGCTGTTCGAAAAGACTTGGGGTTAGCAGTGTTTTAGGCTTTTCACTTTGCACCCAGGTAGGTGCACCCACACATGTGAGGTACCATTTTCATCAGGAAACCTGTGGGAACACAGGAAGGTAGGCCATGGCTTGTTGGCTGTGTGTTTCGGTGGGAGACCAGAGTGAAATGTGCAGAAATTGTATTTTCTTTTCTGTCATTTTCCCGATTTCCCCCAAACTATGGAATCTTTTCCTACATAGTTGTTGCCTGACCTGCGCAAATCACCCATTCCTAAACTTGGAATATTGTCTACTTTTCAGAAATGTATGCCTTTCTAGCTTCCCATTCAGCTTTCTCACCCTTTTCTTCCATTCCGTCCACGCAAGTCCTATTGGACAAAAAACACCAAAATCGCCTACCTCTCACAAAACAGCTGATTAGCATATCAAAATATGTTATTTTGGTTTACACTCAATCTGTACTTGAAAGCCTGGAAAATGGCAAATCCAGCGCAGCAAACCATTTGTTCCTAGCTCTTACAAGGAAAACACCACAGGCTTCTTTGTACAACATTTTATTAGCATTTTATGAGAAAAAAAAAAAATGTTCTCCTTTTCTCTCACCTCCCTACAGCAAACTAGGATTCCTGGGTGGCGTTACGACCACCTACATGTGGGAAAAAAAGGGGCCATATTGTCGCTTTTTCTAATTGGCTAGTTTTTCGTTCATTTTCTGGGTGGAATTCGGGAGCCGATTGGACACACCAGGACCCCTTGTATTTCCCGCTCCACCAGACAAATGCGGCCTTAATGCCAGCATGGATTCTCATGCTGGAAATAAGGAAAGGGATTCCTCTGGGATCTGCTTGGAAATGAAACCTGGTAAAAGCGGGCAGAGTCCAGAGGAAGCCATTGTCAATTCCGCCAGCAATCGCTAATTGCGCAAGGTATTTACACTCTTCCAAAGTGGAAAAGCAATGTGATTTCACCTGCCTTTTACGCTAAAATCTTCCATTTTGTGGCGGAAAAGTAAAAACGTGCACCAATGGATGTGGTCCACTTCATGCAGTTTACTTTGCGCCTTCATGCTTGGGGGTTTTGCATGATGCTACACATGTAATAAATAAATAAATACATTTAACATGATCCCAGATAAATGGCAATTTGTGATCAGAATGAGTGCGCATGGCATGTCGCTGATAAGAGGGTGTCCTGTGCTTTTTGAGTGCGTTGGCAAATGCCCTTAATTGCCATCTCGCGTTAAGCAGGTGCTTAAACTCATCAGTGTGGATTGCGCAATAATAAGTCAGAGGTATTTCAAATGGCCAATTTCGCTCTTTGGGTGACATTGTAAAAGTGGGAGAATGTTGCCCAGCATGTGCTCTTTCTCTGCGGAGTTAATTGTGCCCGCCCTGAGGAAGAAGTGTGAAAAACCGACAAGGGCACTGTGCCCTGCTCTTTCTTTGTGTGTCTTCCCCACAGGGCGACAGATATGGGTAAGTCTCAGGTGGCAAACCTGTACCCTAGTTGATGTGGCAAAAGTTTCCAGACTTCTGAGGCTGATAACATTAGTAGCATTGAGTTACATGCCACCTGACAGGTATGTGTGATAAAGTTGCAAAGCAGAGCTGTTAGTGGGCTAAAGCAGGAGGCAATGTCTGCCCACCCTCAAAGGGTATGTACAACCAAAAGTAATAGGCCCCTACCCCCATAATGGCTGTAGGGCAAGGTTGTCCAACGCACGGCCCGCGGGCCACAATGCGGCCCGCCAAGCCATTTTATGTGGCCCGCTAGGCCGTATGTTGGACAATGCTTGAGTTAAAAAAAAAAAAGAAAAAAAATAAAAAAAAATTTTTTTTTGTAAATGTGCCTGTGCGCAAAACTACTCTCTGCTCTATTCGGGACACATAAAAGAACAAGACGAATGAGAATTCTGAGCGCACACTCACTCTACTAGACTGCTATCAGCATCATCAGTCACAATATTTTTGGGGGGAGACTTGGAAACATTGGCACAAAAGGAGCCGCTCTGTGCTGGATCACCATCCTTTCACCAGTAAACCCGATTCAATCACCATGGCCCCCTTACAAATCCCAGCCATGCTGTGATTGACCTGTGGACACATAAATAATCGTATCAATAAACTTTCTCTGCCTTTTTTATGGCGAATGCCAATTTCGCCACATTCATTTGGGTCAATTTTATTGCTTT
Source organism: Ambystoma mexicanum (assembly GCF_040938575.1). Lineage (NCBI taxonomy): Eukaryota > Metazoa > Chordata > Amphibia > Caudata > Ambystomatidae > Ambystoma > Ambystoma mexicanum. The sequence continues at coordinate 1,369,462,654 of NC_090931.1, forward strand.
TTTTACCACAAAAACCGGTGGCAGAACCCCTGCACCCTCACTTTCCATATACCTTACCCAAAATTACCATCTATATTTTTTTGGTAAAAAAGCGTAAAAAAATGCGGCAAAAAAATGTTTTGTCGAAATTGCCATTCAGCAAAAGTGGGCAATAGCAAATAATCTACACAATCAAGAACAACCTTTCAAAAAATGCTCTCCAGAAATGTATAGAAAGGAAACAAAATCCAAATCCAAATCAATGGGAACCAAAGTTTTCGTTTGTTAGTGGATTGAGTTTGTTCACAAAATGGATCGGAGTACACTTCGAATAGTTGCTGCAGCTCTGGAGAAAATACGAGTGTTATGATAGGTTATTTATAACGCGCTTAATACCCATGCAGCAGTGATCCCAATCATAAAAGTGAAACAGGCAAGCCCAACAGGTATAACTTATTTTCACTCTTTTGGTAGCGCAGTCTGAGGGCAGCTGAGAGGTGTGAGCTGATACAGTTGCAACACAAAAAACAATAGTACTATGTTCCCAAAATACCTTAGTTCTTGTCTTTCGGATCTCAGCAGAGCCAGGCTTTTCAGCATCAGACCAGAAGCATGGGTGCCTTTGCGCTGGGCTGGGGTCAAGTCAGAGAGCAGCAGCGATGGGCCCCAATGATGCAGTTCTGTTTGGCAGTGGTGCTGATTTGTGGGTAGAAAACGCTGGGAACAGTAGGCCGTGCCAAGTGGATGGCACTGGAAGATTCAGTGACCTCTGGGCCCTGACAAGGGAATACTTGCCTTTGGCGCTGTGCAGGCTCGGCTGACACAACACGGCATATGGTTACGGCAAAGATGTCAAAGCTTCAGCATTTTCATTGAGCAGAACTCTGAGATTCAGGGGTGGTGGAGCGTCGAGGTCAAGGATGATTATGATGGTGTGAATGGGGCCAGCGCTGAGCAGCTACGCTCAGGAGGGCCATGGGCCCGTGTGGGGCTGACAGGCCACTGGGCAGACTGCAACAGGCCTGCTCAAGCCATCCTGCTATTTATACAAATCTCGGGCCGAGCAGCACCTGATGGGAGAAAGGAACTGCGCTACAATCTGCTCTTCTGCTGGGCTCTGCCTGCTGGAGCTTCCCCCTACACGCGGGACAGGCAGCTCTGCAGACGCCCAGAGCTTCCGGGGATTGAGGGGCTGGGGCTGGGTCAGGGCCTGCCTTCTCACCCTCGCTTAGCGGGGCTTCCCAGAACTGACCCAACCCCTGCCCTCTTGCATGCAACTCATACTTAGCTGGCAGGGGAGAATGTGATCTCCCAGGGTGAGACTTACCCATTGCACATCGGATTTGCTGACCCCTGCTATGTTCCCAAATGCGGGATACACAACTGCATTATTTCTGGTAGTGGGGGACTGCGTTCGCGCTCTCCCACCCGATTTATAGGTGAAAGAAAAGGTAAAGTGTGCACTAGGCCTGCTAGGTTGCATACTTTTAGATTGTGCTTACATTGCGTTTCTTCAATTAGGTTCATGTTTGGGTGATCGCTTTTCCACATTTTATCTGTTGAATTGAATTATGCTTCTTTCATCACCACAGAAGTAATGTGTATTACAGAGATAAGCTGCCATATGTATTGGGCACACTGCACATGCTCAGGCAGCATCAATCATGCTTTGTACAGGACAATGCTGGCCTAAATTGGGAACAGCCAGCATAGACATGTTGCTACAGAGGCATATTTTGGGTACAACCAGCATGACAATGTGTTACATCAGTGACAGTGCTGTCTTACACTGTGGACACATTGATCATTAAAATGTGTTGTGTTGTAAAATGTTCTTTTCTGCTGTTGGTGACATGGAATTTTCATGTTCCCCTTTAGAACTGATTGTACACTTATGGCTTTTTGGTCACCTTTTCTGCTGTAAAATGCACAATTTCAACCCCATATTTGAAAAAAAATTCTTGGGGGGGGGACCCCCCCAAACCCTCCCTAGAACCTTGTAGCTCCCTCGCTATGCTCGGTTGCCCCCACTATTTCAGAAAAATATGAACACATAGACACTGAAAGAAATCACAAGCAACTAACCTTTCATCACTGCCCATGACACCAAATGCTATCCTTGGGACTGCATGGCCATCACTGCCTGTGATGCTATTGTGTCAAAGGTCACACAATATCGCTTTTTAATATACTGCGTTGGGTGAGGTTGTTGACTTTTGGCTCGCCGGCCCACTGGGCGACCAAAAGTGAATGCTTCGGCCCCACATTCAAAAAGGTTGGACAAGCCTGCTGTAGGGGCTAGGCTTCAAACCAGGGCAAAAATGGCCTTCAATCATCCATGCCCACGAGTAGGGTACCCCTCATGCTCCAGGAACCCTGTTGAGCAATGTCTGTACTTTCCTGGTGATACTAGAGTTATTTAAAGCCAGAAGTCTAAAAGGTAATCGCTTAATTGCTTAATTGCAGCTGGAAAGTAGCTCCTGGTGTGATCAAAATGTCTTAACCAAGTGTGACCAGGGGCGTCATTTAGGGGTCGCCAGAGGTCGCAACTGCGACCTCTGAGGTCTCCCTAGCGACCTCTAGAAAAAAAAAAAATACTTTTTTTAAACATTTTTTTTTGTAATGCAAGCTCATGGGCTCTGGCCAGCGCCATGTGGCTCTTTAGTTCTGGAGTGGCTGGCTTTCTTGTTAAAGCCCCTTAAAAAAAAGAAGAAAAATAAGAAAAGGAGTGACACAAGTCTAACACTTTCAGCACTGACCCTAAATAAGAAAGATTAGGAATACCAAATAATGTGTCTTTCTGGAATTCTATACAATAATTGATAGACTCATTAAAGGTTTATTTCAGGCACACTTCAGGGGGTGAGTCACTGACTTAGTCTGTTCTTAAATGCCTCAATTCAACCTTACATCCTTCTGAGGTCGATACATGAGTACCAACACAGGTTGGGTGATATTGGCTGTATATTTTTGTCTATATAAAGCGCTTAAGTGTAAATGCCATATAACACCATTATCATTTGGTCATGGAGGTCTGTTTGCATTCACAGTAATTTGGTAATATGGGCCTATACACACTGATCTTAATGATACATATGGCGATCCATTCTTGTATGAAATGTACATCACATTATAGTGATATCGTATCCATATTGTTTGTAGTGTACAATGCTATGCGATAGCACTTCCTGTTTTGTCAATGGGTGAAAGGTCGCGTTCCATCGCATCCCGCGATATCACTTTGGGGTGGGATCAAATGACATCACTTCCTGTGATGTCACCAGAGGTCAAGGGTTGTGTGATGTCACTTCCGCTACCCCTGGCATTTTGGTGAAATGACGTCCCTGAGTGTGACATCATCCCCTTCATTTATAAGCAATATGTGTGTTCTCGCGTTTCTTCATCCACTGAATTACTGTTAGAAACAAAGGCAGTTGTGTCTCATGTGTAGGCATTAGGAAGGCAGTTGCCAGCCTCTGGCATAATATGCCCATGTTCTTACAATATTGGCTAGCTGCCCTCTTATGGCCAGGTAGAACCACTGTGGCAGTGACTGGCAAATGCCTTTCCCCTGCAGACAGAAAAGCAGAAATTAGAGGCCAATTCAAGACACGGAACAAATAGAAGTTAAGACAGACTGCAGCTGCCATTGCTGTTTTAGGGAGAATATGTTGAGTGTTCAAGCAAGGAGGTATGTATTAAGCAAGCAGTGAGACAAGGGAGATGCAAAGAAAGGCCAGAGGGCCTCTTTGAATATGTAACAGGGCAGAGGACCCATGCTCTGCCGTCCTAGTAACATATGAGAGAATCAAATAGATCAGGCTTTGCAGCAAATGTTAAACGAGAAAGGAAGAGAGTCCAGCTCTGAATTCAGAATAACAAAGGCAAAGAAAGGCTAGGCTCCGAAGCCAGCAGGAGGTGGAATAAGAGGGACCAGACTCATCGTGAGAGGCTGGCCCGGCCCTCGCAGGGGCGCTAGAGGGGCAGCCCACATAGCGGGATGCCCCTCTGGCCACCCCCTGGGTCCACATATACCCCACCTACTAGGCATCCCCGGGTCCGGCACATCCAGCCGCGGACCTGGGGAGTGCTTATAAGGGGATGGGCTTGCGATCGCTCATCCTCCTTGTTTGCAGTACACCCCCCGGAGGACAGTCAAAGCAGCAACATCACACACCTGGTCCCTCTACTCCCATAACAGGGCTTACTCAGAGGTACAAACAGATTTCCTCTTTTTTGAAAACCCTCATCCTTCCTTTCCAAGAGGCACACACACATCTCCTTGCCCCACACAAAAAAAGTAGCAACTTGCAGTTGGTAGAAAAGGCTGAAAATCCTTTATTTGGCAGGAGTCCACTTACAGATGATATGCCTCTTAACGAGCTGGCGTCCTAGATGTGGCCCACTGGAAGTGATTTTTATTTCCTCTCTCTTACCATGAGCTCATAGTCAGATGAAAAATCCAGAAATGCAACATACAAAGACATGTTCTTTGCTGCTGCATCCTTACATTTTCTTAGGTTTTCTTTTCTTCTTTTCTCTTGTTTTATACAGTGATATTTGTAATTTAATACGTACTGCTGTTTTAATTCTAATTTTGTGAAAAGTCGAGTTCTTTGACAAAAACACAATAAATAAATAAATAAAATAAAGTCCCAGAGATGTCCCCTGTCCCCCCCAGATTTTATGTGTCTCCTACGCCCCTGATCAGGGGTGAATGGGTAGAACAGGATGAGAAAGTCTGGCTGCAGGAAATCAAACAACAAGTCACTGCCACAGACTTAGATACATGGCAGGACCAGGGTCCATTACATCAGGCACCTAGCGAACTGTATATGGCCCCAAAAGTAAAAGAAGAGCAATGTAAAATTGCCAAAATAGCGGCTTACCTGTACCTCCACATTGGAGTTATACAGGAAAAATATACCGATAGCCTAGATCTGGCAAAAAGGCAGGTACAATCCCTAGAGAAAAACCACACTGATCGGGACTCTGCAGAGCAAATGCTAAAAAAGCGCCAAGAATCAGAGAGAAAAACCAGACAGTACCTGACAAAATTAAAGGAAGATCTGGATCTCCTGCAGCAAGAGAAGACAAAGCAAGATACCAAAATACTGACACTGCAAAAAGAGTGTCAAGAAAGGTTGGATTCTCTACAACAGAGCCAACTTAAGTAGGAGCAGCAATTAAATTATAATAGAGCCTGCACAGGGCAGATAATTGCCCTAGAAGGTCAGATTGATGAACTAAAGGAGGAAAATAATAAATTAATAGTGAAGGATCTCCACACTCCAACAGATTTTGATGAGGAGCGCTAGATATTATATGCCATTAGGAAACAAAGGGACGACTTGGCAGAGCAGATGGGGACTCTATGTCAAGAGAGGGATGCCCTAGGCCAGGAAGTCAGCCATTTTCAAACAAAGTTAGAAGAAAATCACCTGGCCCTCCAGGTACTGGGTGAACTCAAAATGG